>NW_019154112.1:10461577-10646383 GCF_002288905.1 Enhydra lutris kenyoni
CTTCAGTGAAAAGGATACCAAAAACATGAATTTGAATGCCTCTTCCAAAGCTGAGTGAAACTGTCTGATTTTGGGACTGTTTTCAGTTAAGCATTATGATAGAGAAAAGAAACCTGAACGGGAAACTTTAAAACATGATCCTAGACCCTTTTAACCAACTAGACACAATCCTTAGCCAAACATTGTACCACTAAGAAACTCCATTTTCTCATATATACCTTGAGAGGCAGAATCAGTTTAGATTTTCTCGTATATTTTCCAATCTCTAGAAGACTTTGATTATTATTATAAACATTTAACTCCGACTGATGATTTGCCAAACCATCATCAGGTAGGATTTTCCCCAACCTTTCTGTTATAAACACATAATCATCAGGTGAGACATTTTTGGTTTGCAAACTATGCTGTTAATGACAAGCATGACTTATTCTCATAATTAAGCTCTGGATCCTACCTGGAATCTTCTTTATGCTATTAATTTGCTTAGGGAACAATTCTCTTAGTAATAAAAAGTTAAAATTAAATAGTTTTACTATACTCTGTAAATATTTTTTAATGGGCATCTTTCAATATATTTTTCTTCTCTCCTGCTTGGCTTTTATATTTTCCTTCCACTCTACCTTTTTTTTTCCCCCTTCAGAAGAAAAGCTTGACCCTCTAGCTTTATTCCTCTACTTGAAAATCTCATAAAACTTTTTAACTTAAAAATCATTACTCTTTGTACCTGCCCGTGAATCTTTATTTTTTTTTTTAAAGATTTTATTTATTTATTTGACAGACAGAGATCACACGTAGGCAGAGAGGCAGGCAGAGAGAGAGGGGAAGCAGGCTTCCTGCTGAGCAGAGAGCCCAATGCGGGGCTAGATCCCAGAACCCTGGGATCATGACCTGAGCCAAAGGCAGAGGCTTTAACCCACTGAGCCAGCTAGGCGCCCCTGAATCTTTATTTGAAACAGAGAAATAACAGGAGTTATTTTGAGTTTTTGACAAAGGTTGTAAATTCTAAAATTCTTTTTTCTATAAACCATTTCATTTATAGGCCTAGTTCAGGGATTAATGGATCATCTATTGTGAACTGTTTCTTGCCTCTGGATAAGTGGGGCTTTTCCCCCAAAGGTTAGTAGATAGAAAGTTCTTCTTAAAGGTTTCATGTTATTAGCACTGTTAAGAAAGTTGAATTTTTCTGAAAAAGCGTTGTAAGCATCTCTCTCTAAGGAAGCCTCTTTGGAACCCCTCTGAGGCTATTGTTTGGGTCAGTTATTTATGTTATTTATATATGTCTCCTTTGATCTCTATTTTTCTTGGAGAAATGTGGACAATCTAACGTTGGCAATTTCTTTCTAAGACCCTGGGAATTTTGACAATGAATTGCTCCAAGCTGGAAATTATCAGTCTCTTAGAGATACTTGGCTTTTGGCTTTTCATTGTTACCACCCTCTTTAGAGATAGCATTTGGGGCTACATTTCTAGAAGTAACAGGTAAGGTAGGTAACCTAATGGGACATTATGTAACAGCTTAACAATTTAGTTACTAATGTATTTTCCTGAGTTACTGCTCTCAAATTTTAATATTATCCTTCATTTCTTAGAATTCTCAGTACTGAAAAACAAAAAGTTCTAAAAAGCAAGAGTTTACTGTAAAAGATAGCTTGTCAAATTACTCTTGAAGTGGATATACATTTCTATTTTCCTTTACAAAGTTTATAGACTCAGCAAAGAAATTGAAGTGGCCTTGAAAAGAAATGCCCTTAAGCCATCTCAGAAAGGTAATTACCTTTCTTCTTCTTAAAAATATCCAGAAGTCTACCCAGGCCTCTGCTGGTAATGGGCCGTGTTACCTCCAACCCTGAAACAGACATAAAACTCCTCCCTTGCTCTCCCTACTGTACATTTTTCTTTCCTTGAGAAAAATCACCCTCTCCCCTCTTTGCCAAACAATAACCCCTTTGTAGTTTTAAGTTCATTTTTCCTCAGTTTTCTCCTCCCAAAAGAAGACTGGCCCATAGAAAAACAAGCATTTGTTCTTAGTGCATCTAGAGATTTCTCAAGGAGAGGTAGATAGAAATCTTGTCCCTGGCCATGTTGCCTCTGGACCCCTTCCACATGATCTGGAACAAAACCCTCTAGATCCCTAAATTAGAATTTGTAAATTCAGTCTAAGGGAAAAGGAAGATTTACTTCATAAGAATATCCTGTCCTCCTTCAGATCAGCCTGTCTCTGTCTCCAGTGAAGTGGTAACTGTCACCAGCATGGCACTCCCTGTACCCTACTGTTCACTCTGTCCAGGCCTCTGTGCCCGGCACTGGGAAGACCACCAGGTCCAGAAGGGTTCTGTGGTCAACAAAATCATTTTGTTCGACTTATGTTTACTCAGCACTTCTAAACCCAGAAGGATCTTTCAAAAATATTAGCACATATGATCTTTACAACAACCTTCTGAGAAGGCAGTATGGGAAAATAGGTGTTTCCCCCACTTTATAGAAGAAATAGACAAAGAGATAGTGCCACCTCTGGAGCTGAGAAAGGGGAGGAGTTGGAACCCAACTGAACTTCCTCCCTGTTTAGGTCCCCACTCCCAACCTCCAGCTGTAGCCTTCAGTCTAAATGCTGGACTATCTCATAACTTCACTTGTTTGATTCACTCTTCTCCTTTAATCCTTTCACTGCAGATGTAGTACAGTGTCTGAGCACCAGCGTCTTTGCTTTCCAATTCAGAACCCAAATAAGCTTTTCTTAAAAAGCTGCTCCCAGGGCACCTGGGCGGCTCAGTGGGTTGAGCCGCTGCCTTCAGCTCAGGTCATGATCTCAGGGTCCTGGGATCGAGTCCCGCGTCGGGCTCTCTGCTCAGCGGGGAGCCTGCTTCTCTCTCTCTCTCTCTCTCTCTCTCTCTCTGCCTGCCTCTCCATCTACTTGTGATCTCTCTCTGTCAAATAAATAAATAAAATCTTAAAAAAAAAAAAACACGCTACTCCCAAATTTTAAGTTGTTAATTGTATGAAATGCCTTTCTCCAAGAGAGAGGATGTGACATTAAACTTACCACCTTTCATTCTATTACTGGTCAATAGTAGGTGAAGTCAAAGTGCTTGGGGTCAGGAAACTTACCAATCTGAAACTCTCTAGTGAGGAGAGGAGACTGCCATTACAAGTGAAGCAGTATTTTGAAATATTGTGGAGTGAGTCTCTTAGCTTCCTACTGGCTGAGTCCCAGATGCCATTTTTTTCCTGAGCTAATTGGAAAGCAGATTTTTAGTCTGACCATTGTTATTTCTAGCCACTGTTGCAAGTAAGTCTAAGAACATGATTAATAAGGAACATTGTCCCAGGACAGCTGCCACCTGCATAATCCCTGGGATAGTTAATAAGAGTTTTTTTCTGCCTTGGCATTTATCCTTGCCCATGCACCATCAACAAGGGAAATGAACTCTGGGGTTGGCAGAGTTTGTGGGATAGTAATGTTTGATTTTTAGAATGATGAGGTGATTATTCATGTCAACAATAAGAGTAAGTATTTACTATGTGTCTGCTATATACAGGGCACTGGCTAGGCTTGGGAGGTATAAGGTGATACCAGGCACAGATTTTTACCTAAAAGAGCCGACAATATAGCTGGACATGTAAGACAGGGATCTAAAAATGGAAATTGCAGGTGCAATATAGTACCCCTAAATGCAAAATGAGAGTATAGAGAATAAGTGTTATGGGAGCTCATAGGATAGAGCAGTTCAGAGGTCTGAGGCATGTAGGGGAGCCCAATAACTCTGGGCTACAAAATTTGCTGGTTATACTCCTAACTTAATCCTCATCAGGACCATACAAGACAAATTACTGTTATGACCTGCATTCCTCCTCCACTTTTCAGATAAAGAAATTGAAGCTTAGAGCTGAGTAATTTGCCTCAGCTATACAACTGGTATCTAGGCACTATGGCACAGAACACTGTCTTTTAACCTTGATACTAGAAGAGGAAACAACCACCCTTTCCTGAACATGAGCATGATTGAAAGAGGGGCACATCTCAGGGAGAAAGAGCAGTATGGCCAGCAGACTCTGCTAACTGGAGTCAGGGATGAAACACTGAAGAGGCCATCCATCCCAGTGGTTGGCTTTGCCACTCCTGGTGGCAACTCCTGGTGGCAGAGTGACTCCTGGTGGCAGAGTGACTCCACAGGAGACACAGCACCAAGAGAGGAACCCTAAAACAACAACATGGATAAATCAAGCAGGCAGCCTGGAGTTTAGGGAGAAAACCCTGGCTCATGGGCAGGGCAAGGCAAACATCTTAACAGACACTGATATGCCAGGTACCAAGAGAGTGACTCTTACATAGAACATGACGCGGATCATGAAGTAACTGACTTAACCAGAGCAGGATAGGGAGGGATGGAGACCAAGAGTCGTCCACCCCCAGGATATCGTCGGCACTGTGAGGACAGAGTCAATGGCCATTACCGGAAGGTAGAGCAGCCTGGAGAGCAAAAGTTGATATCCAGAAGGATGGCATCACCTTTTAAGCATAAAGTAACATGCACCGAACCCCCACCTGGTGGGGAAGATTGCTAGACTCGTCATCAGACTCTAATGCACTCTGAAGGCCATAAAAAGGTGGGAAACCAGAGACCTGAGAGAAGGCCCAAGGTCAGAGCCCAAGAAGCAGCAAAATTAATTCAGTGCCAAGTTGTATCTTTTCCTGGCAAGAGCTCTGACACTATTCTGTTTGGGTCACAACTGAGCAGAGTCTAAGATAGGATTGAGCCCCCAGGTGAGTATCAAGGACTCCTAATTAGGGTTTAATAAGGCTTCAAAAGATGGGAATCAAGCAGCAGCTGTAATCTTTTGGATTCATTATTTACCAAGTGCCTACTATGTGCCAGGCACTGTTCCCAGCGGAGGACTAATGCAGCACACAGGACAGGCCTTTACTCCCATGGCACTCATTCCGCAGGAAGCATAATCAAGACAATTAAGATAAGGTGAAAGAGTGATTCCAGGGAAGGGGAATGGTTTGCAAAGGTGCAGAGGCAGGAAATGTCATGGGTTGTTTGAAAGAGAAACAGTGAGGGGCACCTGGATGGCTCAGTGGGTTGGGCCTTGGTCTTTGGCTTGGGTCATGATCTCGGTGTCCTGGGATCGAGCCCCGCATCGGGCTCTCTGCTCAGTAGGGAGCCTGCTTCTCTCTCTCTGCCTGCCTCTCTGCCTACTTATGATCTCTGTATGTCAAATAAATAAATAAAATCTTAAAAGAAGAAAAAGAGGGGCGCCTGGGTGGCTCAGTGGGTTAAGCCTCTGCCTTCAGCTTGGGTTGTGGTCTCAGGGTCCTGGGATCGGGCCCCGCATCGGGTTCTCTGCTCAGTGGGAAGCCTGCTTCCTCCTCTCTCTCTCTGCCTGCTTCTCTGCCTACTTGTGATCTCTGTCAAGTAAATAAACAAAATCTTTAAAAAAAAAAAGAAAAAAGAAATAAACAATGAGTCTGTTGCAGCAAAATGTTTATTAAAGGAATCTAGGGAATTCGGTCGTGCGCTGTATCCACAGTCACCAGCGTGCGGTATGTTTGGGCTAGAAGAGCCTATAGACCATCTCCCCCATCTGTCCTTCTAGTCTGCAGAGGAGATCTCTAGGCCCAGAGAAGCAGGGTAAGTAGAAGCATGAAGTACAAAGGTCTTAAGGAGGATGAGCCCTGCTGCAGTTACTTTGACAGGAACTCAATCACCTGTTCACTGATCTGAAGTGATTTAAAAAAATACAAATGGCTGAGAATTCAGTCAGGGAAGCTAGGTCCAGGCCCTCCTCACTCACTTTTTTTTTTCTTTTTTTTTTTTAAAGATTTTATTTATTTATTTCACAGAGAGTGAAGGAGATCACAAATAGGCAGCGAGGCAGGCAGAGCGAGGGGGAAGCAGGCTCCCTGCTGAGCAGAGAGCCCGATGTGGGACTCGATCCCAGGACCCTGGGATCATGACCTGAGCTGAAGGCAGAGGCTTTAACCCACAGAGCCACCCAGGTGCCCTCCTCCTCACTCACTTTTATCTCTAATGTTGAGCAAGTTCCAGAGCTTCACAGGGTTGAGGCTCTTGCTCTCAAAGGCCCCTCCCAGTTCTGAAGTCTTTTACTGCTTTAAAGAATCCCCTTCTGGTTACCAGTAATGAGCATTCAGTGAGGGCAGAGAGGTGGGGAAGGAAGAGGGGCAGCAGAGAAGCAGGCAGCCGGATCCAAGTTCCGGTCCGGATTCCGGGCTCTACTGTGGCCTGGAACACATCACCCATCAGTGTCCTCATCTGCAGAGTGTGGGGTTGCCAAGCCACCTTTGAGCCTAGAATCTCCGTTTGCTTTGGCAGTGAAAGAAGATAAACACAATAGCTGATGCATTGTTTTCTAAAAGGGTACCAGTATTCAATGAAAACATCCTTAAAAAAAAAAAAAAGCATTAATTGCCTGCTCCTTTATACCTCATCCTCCCCACCGTAGCTTAAAATTTTGCAGTCAGTGGTGTGAAGCTTGAGTTTCAGTGTTTGTTTTCATTGTTCATGAAGCTTTTAAGTAAATGCTTTTCTACGTAAAACTCAAAGGAGTGAGTCTAGAAAGAACAAAAGTCAACAGATTATTAAATTTAGTTTTCACAAATTAAACTCATTACACCGTACACAATGAATTCTAATGCAGCCAGGACTCCTCGGGCATTTCCCCCACGTGACTCTATAAATGCCATCAGCACGCTCAGCAAGTTTTATAGCATATAATGAAATGTACTTGTTCTAACAATACCATCAACTGTTTCTGAACCAAAGGCTGTCAAGATTTCCTTTTTCCTTTATTCTGTATGGGGAAAAAAATGACTCCAAGGGAGATTTGTAATCAGAGGGAAAATGACAGAATATTGGCTAATTTGCCTCCCTCGGGCCTCTTGGAAGTCCTCACTTACGGTCTCTTTTATTACCTATTTTTCTAATCATAGTTAAAATCATGGTGAGAGTTCAAGTTAAATCTTGCAGCTATAAGAATATATTTTGCCTCTTTCAGGAAAAAGAAACCAAGTATCCAAACAAAAGCCAGAAAATATAATATGTACATTCCTATGTACATCCATGGCCAGCATGTCTTAGCATTGTACTTAAATTCCTTCAGTGCGGCCTCCAGAGCATAGATGATATTGGCTAGCACAGATGGAGCTCTGACTTGGTGCCAGGCACTGTGCAAAGTGATTTGTGTGTAGTGCCTCTTCCAGTCCTCCCAACAACCAAACCTGGGAAGCTGTAAATGGGCTGTCCTTTCAAAGCTAGCTTTTGCCTGTGGTTTTGCTATTTTGGTGAATGGTACCATCATTCCACCACCTGCTACCTGGGCCTGAGAAGTTGGTTATTTTTCCTAGATGCATAGCCTCATATCAGAGATTTAGGGACTGGTCTTCTTGGCCAATATCTTTCACAACTGTCTCTTCGCTTCCCTTCCCTTGCTCACACAGTTCCCACCTGCTTCTCTTTTCTCTATCACAGTGCTTCTGGTACATAAAAGCTTAGTCCAGAGTCCCCTCCTCACTGCTCACATTCTCTCTATGCTCTGTATCTCCCCCTCCATATACACACCTCCTTTTTTTTTTTTTTTAAAGATTTTATTTATTTATTTGACAGACAGAAATCACAAGTAGGCAGAGAAGCAGGTAGAGAAAGGAGGAAGCAGGCTCCCCGCTGAGCAGAGAGCCCGATGCGGGGCTCGATCCAGGACCCTGGGATCATGACCTGAGCCCAAGGCAGAGGCTTTAACCCACTGAGCCACCCAGGTGCCCCTACACACCTCCTTTTTAACGGACATAGTCCTAGGTCATCTCCACCATTAAGACCCACCCATTCTCCCACCCTCCCAGCAAGCACTGACTTGATTATGCAGTTGGGATTTTTACTTATGCTCACTGTGTGTTATTGCTTCACAGGCATAAATCCTGCCTTTCCAAATAAAGTGAAATTACTTGAGAGTAGGGCCATCACCTACACAGCCATTAGCACAGCAGCTCAGACAGGCAAATCAGGAAAAACCAAGTAAGTCAGGTGTGTCAGTTATAATAAACTTTGCAACATTAATAGTATTAATACTTACATAGTGTTTACTAGAAGCCAGGCATTGTTTTAAGCACTTTAGATACAGTAAGAACTACTGGAAGAAGTATCCACATTTCATTGGTGAGGAACTATGGCGCAGAGAGCTTAGCTTACTTTCCCAAGGTCACAAAGCTAGTCAGCAGGGGGTCAAGATTTAAACCAGGCTATCTCATTGAAAACCATGTGCTCTCAAGCAACCAAAGAAAGACTGTCTACCTCCAAACACACTGATACTTTCTCTATTCCTCTTCATTATATTTTCAATATCTGATAAAATAAGAAAACACTTAGTTGGCTAGATAATCACAAACACACTAGGGTCTCTTGTTTCCTTGTCAGCAAAATTTTAGTTTTTAAGAATGAGAGGGGAGTAGGAGTTGGAATTTACCTTCATGTACTTAGGCACCTTTCCATTTGACTAATTCTCTTTTATTTGGTTTGAATCCAAGAGAATGCCCAGGGTGCAGGCAGAGGGGTGCTGAGACCTTGGAGGAAGCCCATACTCTCTGGTGAGGTGCAGCTTCAGGCCTATCAGGACTTGGCTGGTCTCTGAAGTTCCAACATGGTAGCATTACCCTGCAGAGTAAGGCTTTGGTGTCTGTTAAAAGTAAAATTCCCATAGAAAGAAAAGCACCTCACTTCTTGCAGAAGTCAACTCAAGAAGGAGCTGCGATTTCACTTCAATTGGTAGGAGTAGGAAGGAGGGCATTACGTGCCTAATATGTCTGGAGAGGCAGCCTGGAATGGTAAAACCGAAGTATGTTAGAACACCCAAATTCAATTTCTGACCTTGTTACTTAAATGTGAGAAACACAGGGAGCCATCTGGTCCCTCAGGACCTCGGTGCAGGTCTACAAAGAGAACATTAAAATGAGTAACTCTCTGGACACGTGCCATGTGATTGTGTGCTTCCCGAGGTAGAGACCATGAATGTGCTGGGTTAGTTCTACATACCAGCCCCCAGATACTAGACACTGAGTGAATAATTAGTCTTAACTTAGAGCTATGGCACTGACCTCTCCCAGAGCTTCAGACCTTTATACTCAACTGCCTCCCAAACATTTCCACCCAGATACCTCATTATCATTTAAAACCCAAAATGTCTAAGACCCAAATAATCACCTTCCTCCCACTGAGATCCATCTTCCGGTATCCTTATCGGCATCTTTGCCTTAAAATGATCATTTCTGGTACATCAAAAATGTACCGATGGCATAAAATCTTCAGCATCTCCTCTCTGAACAATCCTAAATCCTGTTCTTTCTTAAATTTTCTCAGCTCTCTCCTCTCCTTTTTATCTTCTCTGCCAACACCTGAATTCCTCTTTTACCTCTTACTGTCACTTCTTACCTCCTGGCTCTCCCTCTTCTAGAAGTCAGCCATATTTAACTTTCTGACACAATATTTTAAAAACATCTTTGGCTCCCTCAGAAACTTCCAGCAGTTCACCACAGCACATGCAAATGTTTGGTTCTCTTCCACAGGCTCAGCTACAAGCACTGCCTGCATCAGCCAGCATCTAAGCAGCAGACAGAAATCATTGGAGCTGGTAAAACTTAATATAAAACATTATTAACTAGGTAATGATGGTTAACTACTAAAAGGCAAAAATGAGGGCTCTTAAGTATACAAAGGTAGCAACTTCAGAAAGCAGGTACTGTGGGCAGGCTGAAATGAACAAGGAGGGAACTTGGCCACTTAGGTAACATTATACCTATTTTTCTCTCCTGTAGAATATATATCTCTCTCCTAGCTTAGTCCATTATATTCATAATAATGCTATATAATATGTATAATATATAAATAATTATGACATAGAATTATACAACATATATAACTGGAAATATAAATCTGACATTTATTATTTAAAGATAAAATCCTTCCTGTGTTCCTACTGATACTTCCAATTCAATTTCCATATTTACTTATACTCTTCTTTCATCCAGATCTCCTTTGGTCCACAGCAAGAATCCATGTCAAGGACAATGGGGATGAATGAATGTTCCTTCCATGTCACACAAAACATTCTCAGAATTACAATACCAAAACTACTACCATCATAATTACTGAAAAACTGTTTTACACGTTTTTCGTATGCTATTCCTATTCTCTCATTTCTTAGAATTACTCTATGTCGTCAGAACACAGAGCCATTGCATACTACATTCTATTTATTTGGTCCTGTGTCTGTTCTCCATGTAAATATATACTTAATGTTCACTCTCATTCACTATGGCAATGCCTCTCCAGTTACTTTTGCTGTCTGAAGCTCCAGCCTATCCCCAAGGAACAGCTCCTAAAAACAGTGTTCCTCAAGTTTCTGCACATTGATGGCAGTTTGCTGTCTTTATACGTCAGTCGGCTTAGTTGAATGTAAAATCCTTGGTTCACAGTTTCTTTCCTTCACCATCTTAACTATGTTACTGTTTTCTTCAGGATAAGGCACTGTTATTGAAAAGCTGATAATCTACTTTTTTTTTCTTTCATAAATCACTAGATCTTATTGCTTGGATATTTGTTCTGGGTCCATTTTCTCAGACACACACACACACACACACACGGGATCCTCTCCACTGTCTGAATTAATCACTTTCTTGCTGACACTCATCATTTCTTTCCTCACTTCTTCTTATCCTTTCAGTTCTTTTTGTTGTGGTAAAATACACATCCATGAGATTTACCATCTTAATCACTTTGAAGGGTACAGTTCAGTGGTATTAAGTACATTCACATTGTTGAGCAACCATCACTAGCATCTTATCTCCAGAGCTCTTCTCATCTAACAAAACTGAAACTCTCTACCCATGAAGCACTAACTTCCCAGCATACCACCTCCCCCGCCCCAGTGATCTTCATTTCTTTCTGATCTTTACATTTTTTCATCCTTTTTATCTTCTCTTTATTTTAAGACATTACACATTGTGTATATTTGCTTTTGTGTTATACTTTTAGTCAATTTCTAAAATGTTTTTCTTATTTTCTTCTTTTCTTATTTTCTAAAATGTTTTCGTCTTATTCTTTCTTGAGTTCTACCCCTGTATTGCTGCGGTTTCTTCATTCTGTCTCATCTTTCAGATATTCTGTCTTTTAGTTCATTTTGAAATATTGTTATAGCATTTTCGGTTTTGGGGGTGTTTTGTGAGGGAGAGAAAGGAGTGGGGGAGGGGCACAAGAAGAGGGAGAGAGAATCTTAAGCAGACTCCATGATCGGCACAGAGCCTGATGCAGGACTTGATCTCACGACCTGAGCCAAAATCAAGAGTCAGATGCTTAACTGACTGAGCCAGCCAGCCCCCCCCACCCTGAGTTATAGCTTTTTTACTTTTGTGAGAACATCTATCTCATATTCCTGCATTATCTATAGAGATTCTACTCCTTAGTCTTTCTTTTTATCTATCATAAATTTAAACGTGATTTGAATTCTCTCCTTTCCTGTTGCTCATTTTAACAGAGAATTATATTTTCCAAGCTTTTTTATAAAGGAGGCTTGGATTAGATAGTTTTTCCAATTTAATGTCTCTAGGCCACCCTCTCCTGGTGGTTTTTGTAAAGTATTCAACAATATGAACACTTAAATTCTAAGATCTTCTGTTTTTATTCTCCCTTGACACTTTGATCTGGACTTTATATTTCATGGTCTCTATTATCCCTGACCTGTTCAATTTAGATTCTCTTTCAGCAGTTTTTTCTCAGTTTGGACTATTGCCCAGCTATGTCCTGGGAGGGACCTTTGTTTGGTAGCTTTGAGAAGAGAGCTCAGACTATTCAAGCACCTTCAGTCTTACCACACACCGTGCCTCACCACAGACACTTTTGGATCATGAAAAACCCTCTCAGTTCCACTTGCTATTCTCAGTGTGGCTAGCTGAGTTTTTCAGGTAAATGCTTGTTTGCTATTTTGAAGTCATCAGGTTTGTAAGACATCCCATTGCTTCTTTCTGCTTCCTCTTGGACAGGTGCTAATACCCAGGAGGTCTTGTAACTGTCGTTGTTTTGTCACAACTTGTTCATAATTTGGGGTTTGTGGGGATACTCTGTGACCTAGTTTAGTGAAGGTTGTCTGTGGCCCATTGTTTTTTTTTATCCTAGGTGTCCTCTGTGTTTTATAGAGGAATATGGGGAGATGCCACTGCCTTTTTCACAAAATCATCAGAGCATACCTTTTTAATTTCCTAGCTCAGTATTCCTTGTACATGGAAGGGGTTTAATAACTATATGAATAAACAAATGTAAAAGTTTGAAGTATCTCCTTCACAAACTTTTTATAATGTTAGAGCAAGAAGTGTCAAAATTGTAAAGGAAATGGAGTTTATTTTTGGTACCAACCCACCAACTTGCCTGATAGCTATTCATTCTGTGCTTTTGACGTTTTTCTCTTGTCTTCTTTTGCTTCTTCTTTCTAAGACACATTCCCCTCCTTCCTTACCTACCTATTTATACATTGTAGGACTCCTGTTCCCAATATCCGCTCAAGACTTTTTCTTCTAAGTTCATTAGATTTTCCTTTCTTAAACTGTCCTCATTAGGTCTGATCAAGATTATGACAACTAAACTCTTACGGTGATTTGTCAAGTGTACCCTCTTTCTCTGTATTCCAGAATAGTTTGTGTAGGAGTGGAATAACATTCTTTGAGTACTTGCTAGAATATATTGTTAAAACAATCTGTGCCTACACACCTTGAGTAGGAAGACTTAACTACAAAATCAATTAACTTATTGGATATAAGAATATGTTAAAAGATAAACTGAGGCATATTAAAAATCGTAAGTGTTTATTTGATCAAAAAACAATTTAAATCAGGCAGCATCGGATCTAGCAGAGGAGCCTCAAAGACCTGTGAAAAATGAAAAACTTTTATAGGCAGAAAGCAGCAACAAAAATACTGGCAAAAAGTAGGTTGGTTACTACAAAGTTAATTTCCTTTAGAGGGGATGGCAGGGTCATTAGTAAGATTACTTAACCAGTGTTGATCAGGTGACTTCTGATTGACTGGTTTAAGATTCCATTTCTGGGAAAGCCAAAACTGTAAGTTAAGACTGTTTGGTGGTATAAGGCTTAGCATAAGCCCATTATTTCTTCCTTGATAAATTACAGTTCTCTAGGAATGTGTCCAAGTCTGTTATAAACAAGGCTGCTTATCATATCCTCTTATTACCATTTTGCTCTGTAGCTTCTATAGATAGGTCCTTTTTATTTCTAATTTTTGTCTTCTCCTTTTTTCTTTTCTTTTTTTTCTTTGTTAAAAGCACATTCTTTTTTTAAAATTTATTAATTATTTTTATTTACATATAATGTATTATTTGCCCCTGGGGTACAGGTCTGTGAATCATCAGGCTTACACACTTCACAGCACTCACCGTATCACATATCCTCCCCAATGTCTGTAACCCAACCACCCTCTCCACACACCCCCTTCCCCCAATAACCCTCAGTTTGTTTTATGAGATTAAGAGTCTGTTATGGTTTGTCTCCCTCCCGATCCCATCTTGTTTCATTTTTTTCATTCCCTAACCCCCAGACCCCTCACTTTGCCTCTCAAATTCCTCATATCAGGGAGATCATATGATAATTGTCTTTCTCTGATTGACTTATCTCACTCAGCATAATACCCTCTAGTTCCATCCACGTCATTGCAAATGGCAGAATTTCATTTCTTTTGAAGGCTGCATAGTATTCCATTGTATATATATACCACTTCTTCTTTATCCATTCATCTGTTGATGGACATTGAGGTTCTTTCCATAGTTTAGCTATTGTGGACCTTGCTGCTATAAACATTTGGGGGCACGTGCCCCTTCAGATCACTACATTTGTATCTTTAGGATAAATACCCAGTAGTGCGATTGCTGGGTCGTAGGGTAGTTCTATTTTCAACTTTCTGAGGAACCTCCATGCTATTTTTCAGAGTGGCTGCACCAACTTGCATTCCCACCAACAGTGTAGAAGGGTTTCCCTTTCTCCACATCCTCGCCAGCATCTGTCATTTCCTGACTTGTTAATTTTAGCCATTCTGACTGGCGCGAGGTGGTATCTCATTGTGGTTTTGATTTGTATTTCCCTGATGCTGAGTGATGTGGAGTATTTTTTCATGTGTCTGTTGGCCATCTGGATGTCTTCTTTGCAGAAATGTCTGTTCATGTCTTCTGCCCATTTCTTGATGGGATTATTTGTTCTTTGGGTGTTGAGTTTGATAAGTTCTTTATAGATTTTGAATACTAGCCCTTTATCTGATATGTTGTTTGCAAATATCTCCCACTTTGTCAGTTGTCTTTTGGTTTTGTTGACTGTTTTCTTTGCTGTGCAAAGGCTTTTGATCTTGATGAAGTCCGGATAGTTCATGTTTGCCCTTGCTTCCCTTGCCTTTGGTGATATTTCTAGGAAGAAATTGCTGTGCTTGAGGTCGAAGAGGTAGCTGCCTGTGTTCTCCTCAAGGATTTTGATGGATTCCTTTCTCATATTGAAGTCTTTCATCCATTTTGAGTCTATTTTTTTAAAATATTTTATTTATTTATCTGACAGAGAGAGAGAACATAAGTAGGCAGAGGGAGGGGGGAAGCAGGCTCCCCACTGAGCAGAGAGCCTGATGCGGGGCTTGATCCCAGGACCCTGAGGTCATGACCTGAACTGAAGGCAGAGGCTTAACCCACTGAGCCACCCAGGTGCCCCCATTTTAAGTCTATTTTTATGTATAGTGTAAGGAAATGGTCCAGTTTCATTTTTCTGCATGTGGCTGTCCAATTTTCCCAACACCATTTGTTGAAGAGACTGTCTTTTTTCCACTGGACATTCTTTCCTGCTTTGTTGAAGATTAGTTGACCAGAAAGTTGAAAGTCTATTTCTGGGCTCTCTGTTCTGTTCCACTCATGTGTCTGTTTTTGTGCTGGTACCATACTGTCTTGATGGTGACAGCTTTATAATAGAACTTGAAGTCTGGAATTGTGATGCCACCAACTTTGGCTTTCTTTTTCAACATTCCTCTGGCTGTTTGGGGTCTTTTCTGGTTCCATATAAATTTTAGGATTATTTGTTCCATTTCTTTGAAAAAAAATGGATGGGATTTTTATAGGGATTGCATTAAATGTGTAGATTGCTTTAGGTAGCATAGACATTTTCACAATATTTGTTCTTCCAATGCTCTCATGAGCATGGAACATTTTTCCATTTCTTTGTGTCTTCCTCAATTTCTTTCATGAGTACTTTATAGTTTTCTGAGTACAGATTCTTTGCCCTTTTGGTTAGGTTTGTTCCTAGGTATCTTGTTTTTGGTGGAATTGTAAATGGGATCAACTCCTTAATTTCTCTTTCTTCTGTCTTGCTGTTGGTGTATAGAAATCCAACTGATTTCTGTGTGTTGATTTTATATCCTGATACTTTACTGAATTCCTGTACAACTTTTAGCAGTTTTGGAGTGGAGTCTTTTGGGTTTTTCACATAAAGTATCATATCATCTGCAAAGAGTGAAAGTTTGACTTCTTCTTTGCTGATTCTGATGCCTTTAATTTCTTTTTGTTGTCTGATTGCAGAGGCCAGGACTTCTAGTACTGTGTTGAATAACAGTGGTGATAGTGAACATCCTTGCTGTGATCTTAGCAGAAAAGTTCTCAGTTTTTCCCCATTGAAAATGATATTCACTGTGGGTTTTTCATAGATGGCTTTGATGATATTGAGGAATGTACTCTCCACCCCTACACTTTGAAGTTTTGATCAAGAAAGGATGCTGTACTTTGTCAAATGCTTTTTCACCATCTGTTGAGAGTATCATATGGTTCTTGTTCTTTTCTTTTATTAATGTATTGTATCACAGTGATTGATTTGCAGATGTTGAGCCATCCTTGTAGCCCAGGAATAAATCCCACTTGGTCATGGTGAATAATCTTACAACTCTTCAAAACTCATCTGGTCCAGTGTGTCATTTAAGGCCTTTATTTCCTTGTTGATCTTTTGTTTGGATGATCTGTCCATTTCAGTGAGGTGAGTGTTAATGTCCCCTACTACTATTGTATTATTGTGGATGTCTTTCTTTGATTTTGTTATTAATTGATTTATACAGTTGGCTGCTCCCATGTTAGGGGCATAGATATTTAAAATTGTTAGATCTTCTTGTAGGACAGACCCTTTGAGTATGATATAGTGCCCTTCCTTATCTCTTATTATAGTCTTTGGCTTAAAATTTAATTTATCTGATATAAGGATTGCCACCCCAGCTTTCTTTTGATGTCCATTAGCATGGTAAATTGTTTTATACCCCCTCACTTTTAAATCTGGAGGTGTCTTTGGGTCTAAAATGAGTTTCTTGTAGACAGCATATTGGTGGTTTTGTTTTTGTTTTTGTTTTTGTTTTCCATTCTGATACCCTGTGTCTTTTGATTGGGGCATTTAGCCCATTTACATTCAGGGTAACTATTGAAAGATATGAATTTAGTGTCATTGTATTGCCTATAAGGTGACTCTTACTGTATATTGTCTCTTTTCCTCTCTGGTCTACTACTTTGAGGCTCTCTCTTTACTTAGAAGACCCCTTTCAATACTTCCTATAGGGCTGGGTGTTTGCAAATTCTTTTAATTTTTGTTTGTCCTGGAAGCTTTTTATCTCTCCCTCTATTTTCAATGATAGTCTAGCTGAAAATAGTATTCTTGGCTGCATATTTTTCTCATTTTGTGCTCTGAATATATCATGCCAGTTCTTTCTGGCCTGCCAGGTCTCCGTAGATAAGTCTGCTGCTGATCTAATATTTCTACCATTGTATTTACAGACTTCTTGTCCCAAGCTGCTTTCAGGATTTTATCTTTGTCACTAAGACTAGTAAGTTTTACTATTAGATGATGGGGTGTGGACCTATTTTTATTGATTTTGAGGGGGGTTCTCTGTGCCTCCTGGATTTTGATCTTGTTCCTTTTGCCATGTTAGGGAAATTCTCTAATATAATTTGCTCCAATGTACCTTCTGTCCCTCTCTCTTTCTTCTTCTTCTGTAATCCCAATTATTCTAATATTGTTTTGTCTTATGGTATCACTTATCTCTCGAATTCTCCCCTCATGGTCCAGTAGTTATTTGTCTCTCTTTTGCTTAGATTCTTTGTTCCCCATCATGTGGTCTTCTATATCACTAATTCTCTTTTCTGTCTCATTTATCCTAGCAGTAAGTAGTCTCCATTTTTTATTGCATGTCATTAATAGCTTTTTTTTATTTAAACTTGGTTTGATTTTAGTTCTTTTATTTCTCCATAAAGGGATTTATTTCTCCAGAAATGGTCTCTCTAATATCTTCCATGCCTTTTTCAAGCCTAGCTAGCACCTTGAGAATTGTCATTCTGAACTCTAGATCTGACATATTACCAGTGTCTGTATTGATTAGGTCTGAAGCTGTCAGTACTGCCTCTTGTTCTTTTCTCTGCCTTGTCATTTTATCCAGATAAGAATATATGAATGAGAGAATAAAATACTAGAATGGTGGCAAAGACCCCAGAAAAAATGTACGCTAACCAAATCAGAGGAGACCCCAAACCAGGGGAAGAAGAAAGGGGGTAAAGAGAAATTTTTAAAAAAGAAAAAATTATATATATATATATATATATATATATATATATATATATATATATATCTTAGACTGGTGAATAGAACTGAGCCACCCACTTGATTTTGGGTGTATTTTGGTCTCAGAAGAAACTACTTCCCAAAATTTTAAAGAAAGAAAAACATATATATACAAAAATAAGGGTAGATATAATGAAAGGTTGGAATATGACTGTAAAGATGAAAATTTAAAAATTCTAAAAAAGGAATTGATAAGATACATTGGTTGGAAAAAGAAAGAATTAAAAAAAAAGTGGAGAGAAAATGTGCTCAGGCTGGAGACCAGAACAAATCCCTGTGCTAGATTAGGGTATATTTTGATTTGTTAGAAGAAATTGTATCCCAAAATTTTTTAGGAAAACAAAACAACCCTATATGTATACAAAAAAAAGGTTAAATACAATGAAGGATAAAATAAGACTATAATAATGAAGGTTTTAAAAAGATTTTTTTTTTAGAAAGGTAAAGATAAACTAGTTAAAAAAAAACATTAAAAGAGGAAAGAGGAAAAGTTAAAAAAATTAGAATAAGAAAAATAAAATTTAAAAAATTTAATTTAACTTTGCAAGACCAAAGGATCATGGAGAGAAAGCCATGAATTCCATGCATTCCTTTTCCCTATCTCTGGAGTTCCACTGTTCTCGTTGATCAGTGAGCTTGGTCTTAGCCGGATATTCTTGCTGATCTTCTGGGGGAGGAGCCTGTTGTAGTGATTCTCAAATGTCTTTGCCCAAGGTGGAATTGTACCACCCTTGCCAGGGGCGGCAAAGAAACATGCTTGAGTTCGCTCTCAGGAGTTTTTGTTCTTGAACGCTTTCCATAGACCTCTGTAGGATGGGAATGAAAATGGTGGCCTCCCAATCCCCAGCCCAGAGGAGCTGAGAGTTCAGGGCCCCACTTCTCAGTGCACCCTCAGAGAAAAGGGGTCAATCACTCCTGTCTCCCTGGTCTCAACTGCTCTCTGGGCTCACCTGGCTGTGTCCTGAGCATTTCTATCTCTGACACACAACCCTGTTTGGAGTCTCCAAACCCAGCAGATTCCTGCCTCCAGAGGAGGAAGATGAGTCTCCCTGGATCTGCCAGTTGTGGGGTCCCTGCTCAAAGAGCAGTGGTCCGACTGTGCTGCAGATCACGGTTTAAGTTAACCCTGAGCTGAGAGCTCACTCCTCAGCTTTGTCTCTAGAGTCAGCTTCCCCACTCCAATACCTGGGAGCTCTGCCACACTCAGACACCCCCAATCTTTCAGTGACCCCACAGGTCCTGAGACCATACTGTCCCTGAGAGGACTCCACCCCTGCTTAGCCTCTGAAGCGATATCTCTCAGTGGAGCAGACTTCTAAAAGTTCTGATTTTGTGCTCCATTGCTCCCCTGCTTGCTGGGATCCAGCCCCTCCCCCATGGTCTATATTCCCCTCGCCTCAAATTCACTTCTCTGCACATCCTGCCTTTCAGAAAGTGGTCAATTTTCTGTTAGTAGAACTGCTGCTCTTCTCTATAATCTCTTGTTGAGTTTGTAGGTGTTCAGAATGGTTTGATAACTATCTAGCCGAACTGCGACCTGATGTCTTTCAGTCTGCTACTCATCTGCCATCTTGCCTCTCTTCCTTTTTTATTTTCTTAAATTCACCAGAGGCTTCTCAAATATACTCCTCAAATAATCAAACTTTGCCTTTACTGGGCCTCTCTGTTATACTTTGGTATTATGTTCCATTAAATTCATATTCTTTATTATTATTTCTACTTTCTCTGGGTTAATTTTATTTTTTTTCCTTTCCTTTTGAACGTCGATGATTATTAACCTTTTTATTCTTATCTACAGAAGTATTTAAGGCTAAAAACTTTCCTCTGAACACTGCCTTAGCTGCATCCAATAAGTTTTAATAAAGGAATTTCCATGTCATTTAGTTCTAAGTATTTCCTAATTTGTTACACTTTGACCATAAGTTATTTAGAACTGTGTTTCTTAAATTTCAAACATATGGACTTTTTGGTCTTTGTTATTAAATTCTAACATAATTGTAATATGGTCAGAAAGTATAGTCTGTGATAACAATCCTTTGAAATGTTTTGAGACTTTCTTCGTGGGCCAATATGGATCAATCTGTGTAAATGTTCCATGAGACCTTGAAAGGAGTGAAATGGTGTATTCTATAACTGTTAGGTGTAATATTCTTTCTATGTCCATTAGGTCAAGCTTGCTAATTGTGTTGTTGAAATACTTTATATTCCTATTGACTTTTTTATCTGTACAAAATAGCTGGAAAGGGTACACAGGAGACTAGTAATATTGGTTGCTTCAAAGGGAGAAATCATATGGCAGTGGAGGAATGTAAATAGGGCCCTCCACACTCTGTTCATTCCAGATAATATTTCATTACCCCAGCCCTGGACCCTGCCATTAAAGGGACCATAGAGGAGACCCCCAGGCCTCCTCCTGGTCCTGGAAATAACCACAACTCCTGACACACAACACTCCCCACTTCACTACAACAGTCTGCTCAAAATACTAACCTTATACAGAAGGCTAAAATTGGAACTGGTAGTACACTTTCCCCTAAGAGAGCATCAGGAATAAATCTCTTCTTCTTCACATCTGTGTTTGTCTCAATCACCAGGAGAGTTCAAGGTGCCAGGTGTCATCCTCTCATTTGTCTGCTTTTTTCATAAATTCTGTACATCCCCTAATCTGACCCAATCTCACACACTTAACCCCAAAACAGTTACACTGTGACCTCAGGAACTCAGCAATATGTTAGCAAATGACCTATATCTTTAACCTCTTCTCAGAATGTTCTGGCAACTTCTTTGATTGAAACTTGCCACCTCATTTTATACTCATACCTCACAAATAGTAGCAGTTTGTTCTCTTATACCTCTAAGTCCATAGGGTTTGGAGTAGAATAACTGTCCTCATTATTGCTTCTAGACTATTATATTCCAAGTGTGGTCTGCAAACTGACAATAACCATATCACCTGGGAGGTTGTTGAAAATACAGAATCTTAATTCCATCTGAGACCTACCGAATCAGAATCCATGCTTTAACAAGATCTTTCCATGTCTTGCATTTACATCATAATCCCATTTTGAAGCAAGCACTCAAAAATTAGGATAAAATCTAAAGTCTGAAAATCTGTAGATCTCCTGTTACTTCTGTAGGAACAACAGTTATCTCTCCCACTTCTTTTCTTTTTTTTTTTTTAAGATTTTATTTATTTATTTGAGAGAGAGAGCATGAGCGAGGAGAAGGTCAGAGGGAGAAGCAGACTCCCCATGGAGCTGGGAGCCCGATGTGGGACTCGATCCCGGGACTCCGGGATCATGACCTGAGCCGAAGGCAGTCGTCCAACCAACTGAGCCACCCAGGCGTCCCTCTCCCACTTCTTTTCTTAGCTTCGCTCAGGCTATCCTCTCATAGTTCCTCAAACTTACCATCACGTTCCTGATCAGGGTCTTTTTATTTCCTGCCCCCACTGCCTGGGACACTCTTTCAAAAGACAGCCTCTCAGCTTATTCTGTTCCACATTCAGGACTGTACTCTAACCCATTTCTCAGAGATCTTTCCTTGATCATCCTATATAAATACAGAATTTGCCTACCTCCCCATAACTGCTTTATTTTTGTCAAAGAACTTTGGTATATGTTATATTATGTTATATTACATTTTATATAACTCTGTATTTCCTTATTGTCAATCTTCTACTCCTTTCTCTCTCTCACTCTCTCAGACAGACACAAACACATGCGCGTGCACATGCATGCATATCAGTAGGAACTTTCTCTATTTTGTTCACTGTTGTGTCTCCAACATGGGAAACAGTACCTGTATTTTGTAGGTGTTCAACAAAGTGTTTTCTAAGAAGATAATGATGAAAAGCAGGGATGGAGAGAAAATTTTTCATTCTGTATACTTTTATACCTAATTTTGAACCATGGTATTTACTCAAAAATTTGTTTTATTTAAGTGTTTTTTGAAGTTGCCCTAATATCTCTTGCTTTCTTACATTCTGTCTTAGAGAAGGACATGTCCCTCTTCTCATTGAAGGACAACTCATCAGAATGTAATCTTTATCCCACTTCCTCTTAAATTCACTTGAACATGGCTCTGGCAATAGTTCCTCTCCTTCATTTCCACAAACACCCACCATCCGCCTTTAAATATGCTCAGGGCTCTCCTGCAGAGAAAACAAACAAACTCCCTGAAGTAGCTTTCTCCATTCATGCTTGTCCAAGTTTTTTATACAAGTTGACTACACTTAACTCCCACTCACTTGTCAATCTACTGCAGTATGGCTCTCATTCCCACTAGCCCATCAATGTTTTAAATTAACCTACTACTATCTCCTAATGGTGAGATACAATTTCCACTTTAATCTCACTGGACTTTTCTGGTCTGGTGCTCTTCACAGTTTCTATCATGATGGTTCCTGTTGTCCTCCTATTCTGTTTTTTTCTCATCCATTTTTAAAGACTCTTACTTGTTGGGGTTCTCTAGGATTCTCTCTCCAGTCTTCTCTTTTCCAGGCACTCATTTGAGTGGTCACATTCATTTTACAGTTTTTACCTAACATGTTGATGACCTCCAAATCTCTAGTTCTGCCCCAGACCTCTCCTATGTGGTTCTTTCTTATGAACAGATAAAGGTGCAGGATAAACTCCAGGCTCCTTAGTTAGCGTGGTGTATGGGGTCTTCCTTGGAATGCAACATGGACTCTGTTTGTCTCTTCAGCCACATAGCTTCTTCTTATCCCAGCAATTCTGAAATGCACTGAACTGTTTCTAGATACATGCTTTTTCTACGCTTTTTTGCTCATGATGGCACGTGTTCTTATAAAACTCTCATGCACCACATGGCATCCTTTTTCTGACTGACCAAGGATTCCTACCTCTCCAGGCTCTGCTTGGTGTCTTCTCATATTCAGTATACTCTTTGCACACATATCTCAAAGCATCGGCTTCATTGTCTCAAAATCATATCTTTATGAATCAGTTCTTGCCCTCCACCCTTGAGGTTCCTGAAGGCAGATACCAGGTCTTACTCATGCTGGTTTCCTGAGCACCAGTGCTGGATCTGCCATTTAAAAAGTCCTCAACAGGTGTTGAACTGAGCTAATAATTGTACTGACTGTATCAGGCTCTGAGAAAAACTGGTGTAAAGAGACATAGTTTCTTTTGTGGGAAGAAAACCACTATAGTTAAAGCCCCACCAAGTATTTCACAGGTAAGTCCATCTGTTTTATGAGTATTCTTGGAAGTTGTTTGCTGAGAATTAAATCAAGCTATAAAAAGAGGGACCATGATCAGGGGTAGCCAGAGTATGGCCTTCTTTAGAAATAATGGACAATTCTGGTTATAGATTATTTTCTAAGGAAGAACAACACTGTTGCTGCACTATACTGCCATAGAAAATTACTTGTGTGAGAAAATGCATGAATGTTCAGTCTCTCCCCCTCAGCCTGAAAATAGCTTGTGCTTCAAGGAAAGATAGTCTGAGTTTATTAATGAAAATGAAATTCTTCGGAAGACCCCATCAGTACCCTTAAAATGAATAAAAAGCAACTCCTATGACAGACAAGATGAATTTTATCCAAATTGTCCTGGAGCTATTTTCTATATATTTTGGAAGACATAAAATAAATAAATACATGGCTTATATGTATTTTTTAAGGAAGTATTGAAGACACATATTTCCTTTCCCTGACTTCCCTATGTCTATTTCATCCTTAAGTTACACAATTTAAAATTACTGTTCTGAGAAGTGGTTTCACATTTTCCCAATGGGAAATAAAAACGAGGTCTTAAACCAGAAATAAAACCTTCATTATGTCTCTTTAAATTTTTATACTGTTCCCACTAGCAACTTGCTGTTAGTGGATTGCATGTTTAACATTAATATCCATGCTTAAAGAGATCTCTGGTTCCCTAACACAATTTCTCTATTCCTTTCAGCAACTTGTTTAAATTCATAAAATACCAGCATTATTAAAAGCACCTCAAAATTTTCTTGTCTTGCTTTTCTTCTAGTACAATTTTATAAACTTGAAAGCACCAAATAGCTGATATATCTTCTCCTTTTATTTCTTGGAATTAGGATATTTTACTTCCCAGGAAACAAATGCCTTTGAAATATATATATCTTGGTAGTAATTAATAACATTACCTAACTGTGAAGGTTATTGGTAAGGAGAAACATAATGTTTCCTTATTAAAGAAAAAAAAGCATTATATTCAAACTTCATAGCATGTTATCAGGAATTCTGACTTCATAGCTTGTCGTCATGACCACATCAAATATGAAAGTAGAAGAAGCAACACGATCTACACTTACTGTTTTCAGTAATAGAGAATGATAAAACCTGTTCGGAATCTATCCTCATCCCAAGAGGGTATGCCCTTTTGCAGTAGATATTTCAGACCAGCAATGACCGTGTGCAGAGATTTTGAGGCATTATTTATAATGCCCTAAAATGAAATTAGATCATTTCCACACTGAGCATTTTTAAGTAAGGGTCCATCAGTGAATTTCAGGGACTATTATTACCCAAATTTGTTAGCAAAAATACTGTTATGAGCATTCATCTGAAGAAAGGATCTGTGGCTTACACCACAATTTCATTATGATTAATAAAAGGTTAAATTCCAGTGAAATAAGTAGCACGTACTTATGGGTATTCCTGCTTCTATTCCTTCTTTCTTTTCTTCAAGTATCTAAACTCAAAACTCCTTGGAAACTCATTGAACTAGAAGTCACAAAACCCAGGCTCTACTTTCAGTTCTATTATTTCCTATAAGCCATACAGCTTCGGACAAACAGCGTCTCTCTGAGATTTAGTTTTCTTATCCTAAAAAGCAGATAGTAATGCCCGAAGATTCCCCCAAAATGGGGAGAGCATGGTGTGAGTTTCCAAACCCCAGAGCCACCATCTGATTCTCCCTCCCCAAGTAAAGAAGGACATACCAATAAATCTAAATAACTATCTGAATATAAAGAAGGAAATCATTTTAAAGATTAAGACATTTTTTTAAATTTCACTCATCAACTGTGTATTGAAAAAGATGTCAAACTAGGAAAGAAAAGTGTGATTTATTTTGTCATTTCAGAGATCCAGCCTGGTTGCCAACCATGCTGGCTCAGAATGACAGCAATGAAAGACTGCTCTAAGATAGTCCTTCCTGTCAGCATCCTTACTGACATTCTTGATAAGATACATTTTGCCGGGCCCCTCAGTGGTTCAGTTGGATTATGCTCAAGTCATGATCTCAGGGTGCTGGGATCAAGCTTCACCCCCAACCCCCAGTATCTCTTTCTCTAAAATAAATATTTTTTAAAAGATACATTTTGCTATAATTGCATTAAATTTAATTTATATTATAAATGATAGTAAGGTTGTGGTCTTAAAATTTGTCACTTCCTAGACATTCTGAAGTTACTCAATTAAATAAATAAATAATAAATAAATAAGTTATTCCATTTTATTGCCATTGTTTATTGTGTTGTGTCAACCCAGCACTGTAGTTAATCCCTTATGAGACACATCAGAATAGCAGCTTTTTTTCTTTTTCACGTTTCAAGTTTTTATTTAAATCCTAGCTAGCTAACATATAGTATAATATTGCTTTCAGAAGTAGAATTTAATGATTTATCACTTACATATAACACCCAGTGGTCATCACAAGTGCCCTCTTTAATGCCCATCACTCATTTCACCCATCCCCACCCACCTCCCCTCCAGCAACCCTCAGTTTGTTCTCTGTTGTTAAGAGTCTTTTAGCCATCAGGGAGATTCAAATTGAAACCACATTGAGATATCACCTTATACCAGTTAGAATGGCCAAAATTAACAAGACCGTAAAAACAAGTGTTGGAGAGGATGTGGAGAAGGGGGAACCCTCTTACACTGTTGGTGGGAATGCAAGTTGGTGCCGCCACTTTGGAAAACAGTGTGGAGATTTCTTAAGAAAATGAAAGTAGAGCTACCCTAAGACCCTGCAATTGCACTACTGGGTATTTACCCCAAAGATACAGATGTAGTGAAAAGGAGGGCTATCTGTACCCCAATGTTCATAGCAGCAATGTTCACAATCACCAAACTGTGGAAAGAGCCAAGATGCCCTTCAACAGACTAATGGGTAAAGAAGATATGGTCCATATATACAATGGAGTATTATGCCTCCATCAGAAAGGATGAATACCCAACTTTTGTATCAACAGGGATGAGACTAGAGGAGATTATGCCAAATGAAACAAGTCAAGCAGAGAGAGTCAATTATCAAATGGTTTCACTTACTTATGGAGCATAAAGAATAACACAGAGGATATTGGGTAAAGGAGAGGAGAAATGAGTTGGGGGAAGTCGGAGGGGGAGACGAACCATGAGAAACTGTGGACTCTGAGAAACAAAGTGAAGGTTTTGGAGGGGAGGGATTTGGGTGATTGGGAGGGCCAGGTGGTAGGTATTAAGGAGGGAACGTATAGCATGGAGCACAGGGTGTGGTGCATAAACAATGAATCTTGGAACACTGAAAAAAAAATTTTTTTTTAAAGATTTTATTTATTTATTTGACAGAGAGAGATCACAAGTAGGCAGAGAGGCAGGCAGAGAGAGAGGAGGAAGCAGGCTCCCTGCCGAGCAGAGAGCCTGATGTGGGGCTCGATCCCAGGACCCCGGGATCATGACCTGAGCCGAAGGCAGAGGCTTTAACCCACTGAGCCACCCAGGTGCCCCTGAAAAAAAATTAAAAAAAAAAAAAGTGAAATATACTGGAAAAAAGTTTAAAAAGTAAAAAAAAAAAAAAGTCTTTTATGATTTGCCTTCCTCTCTTCAGCCCTTTTGATGGTAAGAATCTCAGATAAAGGGGCGCCTGGGTGGCTCAGCGGGTTAAGCCTCTTCCTTCTGCTCAGGTCATGATCCCAGGGTCCTGAGATCGAGCCCCGCGTTGGGCTCTCTGCTCAGCGGGGAGCCTGCTTCCTCCTCTCCCTCTGCCTGCCTCTCTGCCTACTTGTGATCTCTGTCTGTCAAATAAAAAATGAAATCTTTAAAAAAAAAAAAAAGAATCTCAGATAAATAACATGTGCATAAAGATCCCTAACGTGTTTAGTTTAAATGATCTTGCACAAAATTCAGTACTTTCTACCAAAGTAGTGGGTTTTGCCTCATTTTCTTTCCTTTTTAAAAAATATTTTATTTATTTGTCAGAGAGAGAGAGCGCACAAGCAGGAGAAGCAACAGGCAGAGGGAAAAGCAGACTCCCTGTTGAGCAAGGAGCCTGATGTAGGACTCGATCCCAGGGTCCTGAGATCATGACCTGAGCCGAAGGCAGACGCTTAGCCAATTGAACTCCCCAGGCATCCCTGACTCATTTTCTTCTGTTTGTTTTTCTCACTCTTCTTAATAAAAGACAACACTGCAAAATCAATATAATGATAGCTAGTACATGGTAGTACTTACTATCTTACTATCTTACTAGTGCTGTTGTACTCAGCACTAATTAATATTATTTATTAATTAACGAATTAATATGTGTATAAATTCATTTAATGTTCATTACAACCCTATGAGGTAGGTACTATTTATACTTTATGTTAAAGATGAGGAAACTGAAGGCACAGAGAAATTAAGTCACCCTTGAATAAATGTTAAATGAGAAAACTAGAATTTCAGCTACAGCTATCAAACAAAATGTCATAGTGAAATAAGGCCAGAAGACTGACATTCAACTAGTTGTCAACAGGTATTTCTGGAGTGCTTAGAAAGTGTTGGGTTTCTGTTCTCCAGTACTGGAAATATAATGGTAAATAAGATGCAATCCCAGCCATCAAGAAACTTACAGTCCATTGCGGTGCTGACAAATATGGTAGCCAAAGCCACCATGTGACTATTTAAATTTAAATCTAAATCATTTTAACAAACAATTTAAATGAATTTAAATGAACAATTTAAATGAAATATTTATTTATAATTTATATATAGAATTCTTATATAGTTTATAATTTAAATTTAAATAATTTAAATAAATATAGTTAAAATTAAATAAAATTATAACTTTAGTTTCTCAGTCACATTTGCCATATTTTGAGTATAACAGCCACATGTGAATAGTGGCTACCACACTGGACAGCATAGATTAGAACATTCCTGTCACTGCACGAAGTTCTGCTGGGCAGTGCTGGTTGTGTTTGAGTGAGAAGTGAGGGGGAAAAGTAAACAGGTTAATTTAAGGGAAATTGAATTGCTTTGAGTAAGTGTTCTGTATGGTGCCCAGAAACATAGAAAAGGGGACCTGACTCAGGTCACAGGGTCTAGAACTGCTTTCCATTTATAGGTGACATCTAAGCCAAAACCCAGAAGGTTTAAGTGAGAATTAGGTAGGTAAAGAGAGAAAATGGGATATTTGAGTCAGAGGGAAGAAAGATGTTTCTTAGTGTTTTGTAACATGACTTTCAGATCAAACATGTGCTACTGAAGTTCCATCCTCAAAGAACATGGAGTACTAATCCTACATACCAGGGAGCCCAGAAGGGAAATGGGCCATGGGATGATGAGAGGACATGCCCATCTTCATCTTGATACTTCATTCCCTGTACTGCAATGATACAAGGTCTACTCAGGCTTTTACTCTGCATCCCCATCAACCAGAAATTTTCAACTATCATTTCAAATTACATCAACATGAAATGTTCCAAGCTGTGACTCAGTCCTTTTAGAGTAAGTTCTTTATTTTGTTTTAGTCCTCTTCCTTAAAGTGGAGAAAATGTCGGAAAGCATTTTGACTCAAAGTCTCAAAGCGTGACTTTGAGAATTTTAAAGGTGTCTTTGCCCACCAAGCCAGCCTGATGGAGTGGATTTGTATCACTTATCGTTTTTATAGGAAAGAATATCAAAGCATGGTGCTTTTGCAAGAAAGATTATTGAATATTGAAATAATAATCTTATAACTTTTCCTCTAATTTCAAGGGCATAAGTTTGATGTTTTTATTAATATGGTAAAATCATAGATATTAAAAAGGATTTAATAAGCTATATACACAAAAATCCATTCTCATAGGAACCCACTTAGAAGAATATTATTCATTAATTCATTGGCAAAGGATTGAATGAATTCACAAAGGAATTGGAACTGAATGACTTATGAGACTAAGTAGAAGTATATATAAATTTTCACTTCTAGGTCATCAGTTTTCATTTTTCTGAGTTGAATAAGGCTAAGGGGATTTTTCACTAAAAATAAACTGGCATATGAATATGTCTTAACTTAAATTGGCCCCATCTTTTCTTTAATCATTATTTATCTGGAATGTCCTGTAAACTTTTTTAAAAATTAGTTTCCTGTGCTTTTCCTTCTTACATAAAAAGATAGCAGGAGAAAGGAAAGGCAGGGAGAAAGTCTAAAACTTAATTTTTTTTTTAAAGATTTATTTATTTATTTGAGAGAGAGAAAAAGTGTGAGGGGGTGAGGGGATGAGAGGGTGAGGGAGAGGGAGAGAGAAAATCTTGAGCAGACTCCCTGGTGAATTCAGAGCCTGACACAGAGCTCAACCACACAACCCCAAGATCATGACCCTAGCCAGAACTTGAGTCCAACTCTTAACTGACTAAGCCAACCCAGGCACTCCTAAAGTTAAATTTTCACTCCTCATTATCTCCCGGATTTTCTTTTCATAAACAGCCTCAGCACGTGCATCTCTAGCTATTGTTTCAACGTATTGTTCTGTAAACTGCAAGTAACCACAATCACAAAATTCATTATTCACCTCTCACACACCTTCTATTTGCAAAGCTTTTGTAGTACACAGCAGAGTTCCCTGTTTACTATCACCTCAGATCCACACAGGAGCTCTATAATGTAGATGGAACAATTAGCATCACCACTGCTTTAGAGAGGGGAAACTGAGGATCTCAGATAAGCTAAAATGGGGACCCAAGATCATCAACTAGCCCTCAAACTCAGCCTTCTGCCTCCAGACTCAGAAAGTGCTCTTTTCACTTTTGGACAGTAAATCTAGGGTGCCTGGATGGCTCAGCAGGTTAAGAGTCTGCATTTGGCTCAGGTCATGATCCCGGGGTCCTGGGTTCCCTGCTCAGCGGGGTGTTTCCTTCTCCCTCTGCGCCCCCCCCCAATGCGGGCTCTCTCTCTCTCAAAATAATTAATGAACTAATCAATTAATTAATTAAAAGCTCTATATTCTAGGAAAACAGATGAGGGACTAAACCTGTTGCTCAAGGTCCATCTATCTTATGAACACAGGGAAGTTCCAATCACATGTGGGTTCTTCCCATTACACTCACATTATTGGCCTCGCTGGTTGTGACTGATTGAAAAACAAAAACTAGGTCTGAGGAGAAATATTCAACCTGAATACAAAAGGGGGTAGAAATTCCAATAAAGGCAGGTCTTCTATAGTGTAAATGCATGAGAGGGGAGTGCTGGGGAGGTGAGGAGCATTGTAAGTCTGGAAAGCAGTGAACACACATCTCCAGTACTATCCCAACACACTCATCTTTACAATACAGAGGAGACACTGGCGACTCTATTGATTGAGAGAGGATAATGGTAGAGCTGGAAAACACCCTAGAAGCCATTTTCTTCATCCTCTTTATAAAGAATGAAATGGGGTTAAGCAAGTTATGCACTCAACCAATGTCCTACAGCTCAACAAAACCAGAACTAGAACCAATATCTTCTCATTGTAAATGCACTGCTTCCAAGCAGAGACTCTAAATCAGCATTAACCAAATGGCTTCACAGAACTCTAGTGTCCTGTGGGGTGTGAATAAACTACCCTTAAATTAACTAATTAAGATGTGAGATTCCACATTCAAGCAATTTGGGAAATGCAGGGTTAATCACAATTGTAAAGTTTTATTTACTTCACAAATTCTCAGAATCTTTAACATGATAATATGTGCTATATTTTCCTAAGAGCAGAAGATACAATATACATGATATACCTCAATTTTTTATCATGAAACATTTAAACTTTTTTTTTTTTTTTTTGGAGAAAAACCTGTTACCATTTGTGTCAATGATATACACAGAATATAGTTTGGGAAAAGCAGCTCTAATGTTATGAGATGTTCTCAATGACCTCTTGAGAAAAAATGTGACAGGGTGTTTGTTTGTTTTTTGAAAAGGTAAAAAAGTACAGCTTCAGCTTCTGGCAGTACAACTCTTTTTCTGCAAAATAACTGGATCTCATAAAACATAATTTTATTGACTTTCTGGGCCCAAAGAAAGTAAGAAAATTCTGCAAGATGGTTCCCAGCCTCTAAAAAGAACCCATGAACTAAAAAGTGAGCACTGATCAATATACATGTACATATACACTTAGATACATGAAAGGAAGGATGGCAGGTTTTATAGGTTTGTATATGTAAATGCCTATATTGGTACTGCAATCAGGAGACTAAACCTGAGACAGAGACAATGAAGAAGAGGTGAACCTGAGGCTATATTAAACCAAATTCAATTACAGACTAGACAAATTCTTAATGTCCCAAGTAGCATATCTTGGCATGTAGAAGAAGCAAAAGAAAATTCTCAAAGGAGATAAACATCTTCATTGTAAGTCTGAGCCTCGGCTCAAATGAGGATCACCCAACAAAAGGGAAAAAAAATGGCAATGAGTGAAAGTCCCCAGGGGAAAAGAGAGATTTAGCTCTCCAAGAATTTCAAATACAATATAAGATATAACTACAAAGTAATTACATAATATATTTTTTAAAACATGAGAGAATGGACTTTCAGGAAGATAGACTAGACATACTTTCCCCTATTCCTCTAATTACAACTAAAATCTTGGTCATTGTATAAAACAAACATAAGACCATGAAAAGTAGAGAGAAGACAGACTATCTAGGAACCTCGGGAGCCAAGGATTGATATGGTAGTAAGCCCCTTGGGTTTTCTTTTTGCCTCATATATTCCAGTTTTGGAGCTAAAGTATCTAGCATGCAGAGATGTCAGTGAGTGTGGGTGGGGCAGGGGTAAATGGGGGAGCGCCAGCAAAAGCCTGCTCTTCTCCAGCAAAAGGCCAATAAAGGGGAAGCCTAGCAAGGCAGAAAACTTTTTGATAATAACTGTGCTATTCCTGTCAAACACAACAGGAAAAAATAAGGCCTCACTCCCACCATGCCAGCAAAAGCCAAGTTGGGAGCCTAGACTTCTGCATTTCTACTAGTATTATGAGATATCCAAACACCCCTACTAGGATAGTGTCAGAGAAAGCTAAGTAGGGATCCAGGACTTTTATCTCAGTTACCCAGTAACAACTCCCCAATCTGTGGTATCAGTAGGAAAAAAAAAAACCCGACTATAGATAAATCAAAATAGAACTTTATGTTTAAATAACCCACAAGAAGGAAGGAGGAATAAAGCAGAAATTAAAGAAAGAGAAAAAAAATATTAAAATCACAAATTTTAACATAATAATAATTACAATAAATATAGTCTAAATACACCAACTAAAAGAAATTGGCAGAATGGATTTAAAAATATGACTCAGTTGTGTGTTATCTACATGAAATTTCAAATATAACAATATAGTCAGGTTGAAACTAAAGGCAGGAGGGTATATATTATACAAACATTAATCAAGGAAAGCAGAAGTAGCTTTATTAGATCAGATAAAGCAGACATCAGAGCAAAGAAAATTACCAGAGATGGAGAGAAACTTGTACGATGAAAGAGTTCAGTCCACTAAGATGACCTAAAAATCTTACATGTTTATGTAGCAATTGTAAAAATTATCTACCTATAATTACAATAAATGTAAATCATCTAAATACTTATTACTGGGTTTATGTCTGGGCTTTCTATTTTGTTCTACTATCTATGTATATTTTTGTGCCAGTATCCTGGTGTTTTGACCATTATAGCTTTGTAGTGTATCTTGAAGTCTGAGATTATGATACTTCAGACTTTGTTTTTTCTCAAGATTGCTTTGGCTATTTGGGGTCTTTTGTGGTTCCATACAAATTTTAGGATTATTTGCTCTAGTTCTGTGAAAAATGCCATTGGAATTTTGATAAGGATTACACTGAATCTATAGATTGCTCTGGGTAGTGTGAACATTTTAACAATATTAATTCTTCTAGTCCATGTCCATGGCATATCTCCCCATTTGTTGTTGTCATCTTCAATTTCTTTCATCATTATCTTACAGTTTTTAGACTACAGATCTTTCATCTCCTTTTTTTAACTTATTCCTACATGTTTTATTCTTTTTGGTGCAATTTTAAATGGAATTGTTTTCTTAATTTCTCTTTCTGCAGCTTCATTATTGGTATATAAAGATATGATAGATTTTTGTATATCAGTTTGGTATCCTACAACTTTATTGAATTTGCTTATTAGTTCTAATTGTTTTTTTGATAGCCTTTAAGGTTTTCTATTATAGTATCATGTCATCTTCAAATAGTGACAGCCAATTTGGATGCCTTTTACTTAGTCTTCTTGTCTGACTGCTATAGCTAAAACCTCCAAAACTATGCTGAAAGAAGTGTTAGTAGTGGACATCCTTGTCTTTTCCCTCATCTTAAAAATACCTCATGGTTGGGACACCTGGATGGCTCAGTTGGTTAAGTGTCTGCCTTCAGCTCAGGTCATGATCCCAGGGTCTTGGGATGGAATCCCACATGGGGCTCCTTGCTCAACAGGGAGCCTGTTTCCCCCCCCACCACTCATGCTCTCTCTCTCTCTCTCTCTCTCTCTCTCTCTGTTTCAGATAAATAAATAAAATCTTAAAAGAAAAAAATCTCATGGTTTTGTCCCATCAAGGATGATGTTATCCATGTGTTTGTAATACATGACCTTTAGTATGTTGAGGTATATTCCATCTAAACCCAATTTATTGAGAGTTTCTATCATGTATGGTTGTCAAATTTGGTCAAATAATTTTTCTGCATCTGTGGACGGATTTTTCTCCTTCTTTTTGTTAATGTTTGTATCATATTTATTTATTTGCAGATATTGAACTAGTCTAGCATCTCTGGGATAAATCACACTTGATAGTGGTAAATGATCACTCTAATGTATTGTCAAATGTGGTTTGGAGAACACAACATTTATAGAACACTACAGTCAACAACAACAGAATGCACATTTTCAAGTGCTCACAGAACATAGATTAATACAGACCATATATTTACATACAATATAGACCATATCCTGGAGCCAAAAAAATCACCAACAAATTTAAATTGATTGAAAATGTATAGAGTGTGTTTTCCAAACACAACGGAATCAATCTAGAAATCAATAACAAAATGATAAGAAAATCTTCAAGAACTTGGAAAGTAATCAACATATTTCTAAATAATTCATGGGCAAAAGAGGAAGTCTCAGGGAATATTTTTTAAAATTACATTGTAGGAAAATGAAAATACAACATATCACAATCTGTATGACATAGCTAGAGCAGAGCATAAAAGGAAATTTATAGCACTAAGTGAAGATATTAAAAAGAACAAAAGTATCAAATCAGTCCTTTAAACTCCCACCTCAAGAAACTAGGAAAAAAAAAAAAAAGGAAACGAAAAGAAAAAAAGGAAAAATTAAAGGTAGAGCAAAAATCACTGAAATTGAAAATGGAAAAGTAATACAGAAAGTAAATGTATCAAAGACCTTGAAAAGATCAATAAAATTGACAAACCTGTAGGGGCGCCTGGGTGGCTCAGTGGGTTAAAGCTCAGGTCATGATCCCAGGGTCCTGGGATTGAGTCCTGCATTGGGCTCTCTGCTCAGCAGGGAGCCTGCTTCCTCCTCTCTCTCTGCCTCTCTCTGCTACTTGTGATCTCTGTCTGTTGAATAAATAAATAAAATCTTTTTAAAAAATTGACAAACCTATAGAAAACCTGACAAAAAAAAAAGGAGATACAACTTATGCTCATACAAAAGCTTGCCCATAAATGTTCATAGCAGATTTACTCATGACAACCAAAACCTAGAGTAAGTCCAGATGTCTTTCTGAAACAGGTGAATGGGTAAACAAACCATGGTATATCCATATTATGGAATACTACTCAGCAGTAAAAACAAATGATACATGCAACAACCTGGGTGAATTCTCAGAGAATTATAGAGTGAAAAAGCCAATCCACAAGGTTACATAACATATGATTCCATTTATGTAAAATTCTTAAAAATGACAAAATGACAGAAGTGGAAAACAGTAGTATTTCCCAGGGGATGAGGGGGAGATGAGATGGTAAGGAAGTGGGTATGGCTATTAAAAGGGCAACATGAGCGGTCTTTTGTGGTGATGGAAGTATTCTATATTTTGACAGTATCAATGTCAACATCTTGTGATATTGTGCTATAATTCTGCAAGATATTATAGCACATAGTGCTATATATCTTCTTCTTGCAGAACTATAGCACAATATCACAAGATATTATCATTGGAGGAAACTGGGGGTCTCCCTGTATTATTTCTTACAACGGTATGTGAATCTACAAATTGAAATGGCAATTAAAAATTATAATAGAATAAAACAGAGATGATAAAAATGATCAAGAATGTTTAAAAATTAAATGGAACTTTTAGAAATTTCATAAAATTTTTGGATAAATACAAAGAATTAAACATAAGCATCTCCTTCCACTCCTTCTTTAAACACCAAAATTCCTCCTCTAAAGAGTCACACCAGGAATTTGCTCTAGCACTTTGCCTGGAAGGGCAAGAAGAGCAGAAAAGCTAAGCTACCCCTCCACCCCAACAAGTAAAACCACCTTTCTTTTTATAGTCGTAGCATAAACACTTGCTGCAAACTTAAGAGCAAAGACCCCCTCAGCAATGATCTCTTGAATTCAGTTCTCAGTAAACTATGCCAGTTAGAGTCTGTCTTGGTAAGATTTGAGGGATTGCTGGCAACATGTGGGATCTCTTAAAACTCTCACAAACTTAAGTCCCAAAGAACAATTTCTGACAATTGCTCAGGTTGCTCTGTAGAGTTACAAGGAATATGCAGAGGCCCAGACCTGCAATGTAGCAGTTAGTTTACTGGGGAGACAGGTTCACACAGCAGCAGTAGCAGAGGCTTGATGTTTAGGTGGGTTCCTCTTTACCATCTTCCTCTTCATTTGTGCCCATTTAAAAATGTCCATGGGGTCATTCAGCAAGGAGCAGAATGAGAAGTCCATCCAGGAGAAGAAAATACAGTTCTCACTATAACCTGGCCAGTCCGTTCTCTATTAGATCATTCACTTGGGTACTGCAGCCACCAACATTATTAGCTTCTCCATCTCTATCCCATGCCTATTCAAACAAAATCTCTAGAATTTCCTAAATCAGAAGCTAACCAAACCTCTTCTCATTACTGTAGGCCCAGAGGTGTCATGAACAACGTGTGAGACATCGGAGCCAATATTTACTCTTCTCTGGGGCAGTGGACAGGACCTTGATCTCAAGTACAGTAAGGTAAAGTGGAAATCATGTGAGAGCACAAGAAATAGGAGTATTGCCTAGCTGACACTACAGTGTAAAAAGGGAAACACTGAATTGCTGCTTTAACATTTACTTATACTCACATTTTTTTTTCCTGACACTACTTGACATGAATTTCAATATCTTTTGTGGAGGGGTTTGAAATGTAAGACCAAGAGGTAAAATCTTATGATTTAGAATGTTTTGCCTTCAGAAGAGAATTGTGCCTCTATAAAGGAACCTCCTTTTTGTTTCTGAGGAAAAGACACCCCATAAAAGGAGGCAGAATCTTCTATTTTTTTAAAATAACATATTAGTAAGCAAGGTAGAGGATAGTGAGTTTTATTGTATAAATAATTACTCACAATTGGACTTATAACCCCTTGAAAATGCTCTTGTTAGAGGTCAGAAGTTTCTCTTCATGCATATTCTTCCATGGAAAGTTTAATATTTATCCAAGAGTCATCAAAGACCATTAGCAAATGTGGGCCTTGTTAGTGTGTGACCCTATCTTAGCTGTGTGATCACTTATTAGCTCCATGACATTGAGCAAATCACTTTCCTCTTTCCATCAGAATTTCCAATTGAGTAATATGTGCCCCTACCTACTTCTTGAGGATTATGAAACGGCAAGTCTCCACTTCACATTGATAACACGGAATTTCACATTTCATCCTGTTCTGTTCTACTCTGAAATGTGAGTTATTTGATTTATGACCCAATTCAAATAACTATGAGGGAAAAATGCATATTCCTTAAGCTCAGTTTTTTGATAAATTATGTCTACTGGAAATAAAATCATGGTAGTTAAGTTTTCAATTAGAAATCATTACTTTAATTCTAAATAGATTGTAAGGAAATATGGCGCGTGGGAAGAATTTGCAGAGATAAATGACTAACAGGGGAGAAAGTCATTTAGCTGTAGATTCCTAGGAACTTGGATTTGGAAAAAGACCTTAAAGAACATTTGGTCCAATTGAAGAATTTGTCTCCAGCAGCTCAAATAGATAGTTTTCTGGTGGGTTATTGAGTAATTCTTTATTTGGATAGTTCAAGACCATGGTAGGTAGTTATTTTGTTCCTGAGCAGCTTACCTAGAAATATTTTCCTCGGGAAGAACAAGTTTCCCTTATTCCAAATGCCAAAATCTGATCCTAATTCTGCTTTGTGTTATAAGATAGAAACATTTTCTCCCTTTCCTACATGATGGCCCTTCCACTGTCTGCAGATGGTCTCTTTCCTTCCTGGTCTGCTTGTTGCCGCTTCAGTGATCTCTGTATAAAAGCTCTGACACATACAGACTGTCCACAACAAAATCAACCTAAACACCTTATGCTACTTAGAAAATACCCTACAGAGAATCAGGGTAAGATTTCAGGGAAACCATATTATTAGGCATCAGAAAAGTTGGAGTTGGGCCTTGGCTCCAGCTGTTTCTAAATGTGTGGCCTCTCATTTCTAACTTCTTGTACTGCTTTTGTAAGGTTTTGTTATCAGTTAATTTTATCAAATGAGTTAGGTAGTGTTCCCTTTTTTCCTATAATGTGGAAAGGTTTGTATATGAGGTTTGCCTCAAGTGATAAAGAAAATAAAGTTCCACAAAATGACAAAAACACTTTGACAAATTCCTATAGATAAAAGATTTCCTTTCAGATCTTCCTTCACACCAATATTAACCAAGAATTATTAGATAAACTTCTAGACTATTTAGATTTTTGTACATCCTTGTTAGGCATGGGGAAAATATAAAGGAATTATATGGGGGTTTTAATGGAAACAACTAAGCTGTAAGGAAAGCATTTTTAATTATCATGCAATTTATATATGTTACACAATACATTTATTTATAAATTTATATATAAATTGCACAGTACATATTCTTACTATAAGCAATGCACTATGATATTTTGTATTCTAGTCTAGTCTCTTTCTTTATAAAAACATTCTGGTTGTGACTAACTGAGTTGGTTTCATGACTCATTAATGTGGCACCACATGTAGTTTAAAAAATTCTACTTTAGGGGTCTTGGGATTTGCTTCAGACCATGCTATTAATTCTCTATATGGCCCAAGTTACTTAACGTCTCTGTGTCTCAGTTTCCTGTAAAATGCCACTGAGCTTATAGACGTGCTATACGTATAAAATGAGATATGAGTTTTAAGATTATCTTAAACAAGGCAAAAAGACTAAGAAAAGATTTTTTTTTCAAGTATTAACATCAGAGCCATAACTGAGCAGGCAACTGCACTTTGTATCATAATAAAAAAAATGTGGAGTCGGAAAACAATTGTAAATAATGAGTTTAAAAGGTTAAACAAAACACGCAGCTACCAAATAACCTAGCAATCGCACTCTTGAGCATTTCTCCCAGAGAAATACAACTTATATTCACACAAAGACCTGTATCTGAATTCTCATAGCAGCTTTATTTGTAATGGCCCCTAACGGCGATCTGCCTAGATGTTCTTCAGTGAGTGAGTGGTTAAACAACCTGATGCATCCAGAACATGGAATACTACTTAGCAATAAAAAGGAACCACTGACATGTACAATGGGGATAAAGTTCTGGAGACTTAAGCTAAGTGAAACAAAGGAATCCTGAAAGGTTGCATGCTGCATGCTCCCGTTTATTTGACATTTCTGAAATGACAAAATCTAGGAATGGAAGATGAGTGGAGATCAGGATAAGGCTGGAGGAATGGAGAGAGGGTGGCTCCAAAAGGGCAACAGGGTGGGTCCTTGTGCTGATGAAACTGTTCTGTCCTGACTGTGGCCATGGGTACACACACCTACACATTTGATAAACTTGCATAAGCACATACACAAAAATGAGGACACATTAAACCAGGGAAATCTGAAGAAGTTTGGTGGTTTGAATCAATGCCAGTATCTTGGTTGTGATACTGGAGTATAGGTCTGCAAGAGATGACCAATGAGAGAAGCTGCATAAAGGATGTATGGGATCTCTCTGTATTATTGCTTACATCCAGATGTGAATATACAATTTTCTCAATAAAAAATTCAGTTAAGAGGGACACCTGAGTGGTTCAGTTAGTTAAGTGTTTGCCTTAGGGTCAGGTCATGATCCCAGGGTCCTGGGATCAAGCCTCAAGCCCCTCATGGGTTTCTAGCTCAGCAGGGAGTCTGCTTCTCCCTCTCCCTCTGGTGCTACCCCTGCTTGTGCTTTTAGTCTCTCAAGTAAGTAAATAAAAACTTTTTAAAAAACTCAGTTAAGAAAAGATTATACACAGGGCTGCCTGGGTGGCTCAGTGGGTTAAGCCTCTGCCTTCAGCTCAGGTCATGATCTCAGGGTCCTGGGATCGAGTCCCACATCAGGCTCTCTGCTAGGCAGGGAGCCTGCTTCCTCCTCTCTCTCTCTCTCTACTTGTGATCTCTCTCTGTCAAAAAAAAAAAAAATTTAAAAAAAAAAAAAAGAAAAGAAAAAGAAAAGATTATACACAAATTGTATGATCTTATAATCTTCATGTAATTCTCCATAAATCTCTTCTCCATAAATGCCCTTCTTTGTGCACAAGTACCCAAACACAAACACACAAACACCCCTCTTCAAATCAGGGGTAAACTCTCCCCTAAGACTATCACTTATGCAGTCCTAAAGACCCAAGGTTAAGAATTCTTGTCCCTTGGGGCGCCTGGGTGGCTCAGTGGGTTAAAGCCTCTGCCTTCGGCTCAGGTCATGATCTCAGTGTCCTGGGATTGAGCCCCACATCAGGCTCTCTGCTCCTTGGAGAGCCTGCTTTTTCCTCTCTCTCCCTGCCTGCCTCTCTGCCTACTTGTGATCTCTGTCTGTCAAATAAATAAATAAAATCTTAAAAACAACAACAACAACAACAGCTATTAAAAAAAAAAAAAAAAAGGATTCTTGTCCTTCCTGTCTCCCCTTATACCACCACCCTGTCCCTTGTATACATCATGGCTTGCTCCCTGCCCCCCTCATCCCTTGACTAAAAACATTCCATGCTTCTTGCCCACCAAATTCATTAGTCACTCGTTAATTAAAATAAATAATCCATTTGAAAAAATAAGGCAATTAGAGAGCAGTGTCCGTGGCTCAGTGTATTATAGGCAGGCTGGATATCAGTGCAGCCCAGTGTAGTAAGCAAAGGTTCCTCTCTAGCTGGGTGCTCAGGAATTATTTTCCAGCAAAGGGAGAGAACCAAAGAGGCTGAGGTGTGTGGCTAGGACACAGGCTGAATGCTGTCAGATGTTGCAGAATTTTGAGCTCCAGAATGATGAGTAGGGATTTCAGTTCAGAAAGCAGTATTTTAGGAAGATATCCAGGGTGGTATGGGGAATGGGCAGAGATCGTGGACTGTAGAACAGGACCCCAGAACACCCAAGTGTGGCCCTTCCAGTGCCAGTCTTCCAGCTCCTTGTTTCTAGCCTATGAGGAAATTAGTATAGGAATAGAGAGTTCAGATTTAGAATTTTGTCCTTCACCACAGATTGTTTGCGTTCTGCTCTACAAGTTGCCATGGATAGCCAGAGGTGAAGTGAGGTGTGTCTGGGAAGTGGTCAATTTAAAAGGAAAGAAATGAAATCTGATGAAAGTTTGAACAGCAGATTTGGAGTAGCGCTAAAAATTGGAAGTACAATATAACATCATAAGCTATTATCAGAATACTGGGGAAAAAAAGAGGATTAACTTTATCTGAGAAAACATTTCCCCCATAACTACTATAGAAATTTCTGAGAAGAAAACCACTAAACAATTTGTCTCTCCATCCCAGACAGAGCTGTTATTATGTTTCAAGAGAACATTAACTGAACAAGGAGTTTTTCAAATAAACACTCAGTGAAGGAGGGAACGGGCATAACTGATTTTTTCAGTCTTTTATATTTCAAAAAAGCCATTAAAGGATTTAGATGCTTGTGGTATTACATAAATTATCTTATTATTGTAGCAGTGAAAAGATTTCACACCCATCCATTTACTTCTGATTTGATTTCCCTCCATGAAAATTCTTTGTTTTTGGAAAATATTTGTCATGCTGCAGATATAATTTCCATTAATTCAAGAGTATATTTAAAAGGTAAGATTTTTCAGTGCTTTATTGGAAAGGAAAAAAAAAAAAAAAACAAAACCTTGGCCCTACATAGCTACTTAACAATCCACTTCTTTGCACAGTATATTTGCCAGCCACCTAAAATTAATTGTCCTTAGAAACTTATCACAGAAAGGTAATTTCACTGCACAGCTTACAATTTGTGTCTCTTCTACCAAATAACCTATTTGATAAGTGGCAGAGAATGGATGAATACTTGTTGGTTCCTCACTGGTTGCAAACTCTGCAACTTGAAGGAAAGGCCATAGGTACAGTGACGGGGAATAGTTCCTACAAAATGAAATATACATAACTAAATCTCAGAATTGTACAGAAATGATACTTTGAGGTGTTATCCCTGTATTCAAGATAGCTCTCTAGTCAGACTTTTTCACCAATTCCCTTCCCCTTCCACTCAGGTCCATGTTTGGTGCCTTAGGGAAGGGCATGAATGGGATCTCTAGCAGAAATCCAGCTTTTGCTCCCAAAAGTCTAAAAGGAGAGGACTAAGCAGGCATAAATATGAAGTAAGATGGATTTCCCTAAGACTAGGAGAAGCTTCCTCAAGGTTTGAAGGAGGAAAAAAGAAAAAAGACAGCATGATTCCCAAGAACAAAAAGAAATGGTCAGATGCCAGAGATACCAGCTGTGGTGTATGTGCAGGAAGATAGGGCCATAGACAGGCCAGGGAAGGATTTCCACGACCAAAGAATAGCCCCAGATAACAGAAGGTTCTGAAGAGACCATGGGCACTAGGATTTCAGCAGCAGTATGGGCATCAGTAAACCATTCTCTGTTCACCACCTCAACATCTTAGAACTGGGTAAGATCTTGGAATTAAGGAGCAATATCCAGGAGGTTGTATGGGGGAGGGGGAACTCCTCTGCCCATTCCCAGCAGATCCAAAGCTCAAAATCCAAAAATTCAGTGCAGTTGTAGAATAAAAGTTACATTTCTTGCCCGCCTGAATTTATGAACTGAGATTCACCCCACTACAGATAAACACATACATGTACAGTGTAAGTGTATATTGTATGATATAGGTGCCATGGGACAGACCCTTGCTTTTCACACTTTATCATGTGATAGGTGCCATGTGCTGTGACATTAAAGGAATTGCCGTAGATGTCCAAATTTGAACTGTTTATAAAATAATTTGTATTAATGATAAGGCAGTGTATGTGTACATAAAAGTGCATGTATATACATGTAAGGGAAGAGGTGCCTGTGAGAGATGAAGAAGGAGAGATGTTAGGGGAAGAAATGTCGTTTAAGCCCCTTTAATTCAGAATTCGAACACACTCCAAAAGAGAACTAGTTCTCTCCATTTCTTCACTATGATGGCTTAGAAAATCTTTGTTCCAAAAAAATCACTGGGACAAGGATGAGAGCACAAGTGAGCAAGCGGAGGAAGGGACAATCGGGGAGTGAGAGGGACAAGCACACTCTGAGCTGAGCACGGGGCCCTTGGAGGCGCTTGATCCCAGGACGCTGAGATCATGACCTGAGCCAAAATCAAGAGTCAGACACTTAATCGACTAAGCCACCCAGGCACCCCATAAAAGCCCCAATTTTAAATGAAGCTATCAAGTCAAAACAGTCCTAAAGAGAATCGGCAAGTCCATTCAATTCTTATTAACAAAAATGCAGAAAGACATTAAATCAATCAATGCCCATGAGGTGAGAAACAGGAGCAAACCAAAAAGGATCTCAAGTTTAGATATAAAGCAATTAAGATCAAGACACATAGCTAAATCTGTCTAGTAAGCCTATAGTCTATGAGCCTGTTTCGAAAAACTTGAAAGCAAAATCAGAAACAAAAATCTGACTTAAATTAAAGAATGGCATGAGGGTTTTGGAGCGGAGCGGGTGGAGGGTAGGGTGAGCCTGGTGGTGGGTATTAAGGAGAGCACGTATTGCATGGAGCACTGGGTGTAGTGCATAAACAGTGAATTTTGGAACACTGAAAAAAAATTTAATTTAATTTAAAAAAAAAAAAAAAAACCAAAAAAAAAAAAAAAAGGCATAATCAAAGTGACACAACTAGTCTCCATGATGTAACTGTTCACCAATACCTCTGGCCCCAAAATGATGTTCCTTCCATGTCCTGGACATTTCTGGTCAAACTTCAGGCCATAGTCCAGATATATCTTTCTTCTTGTCCTCCCACTTTCATTTGGGATTTGATTTTTCCTGACAGAAAGATCTCTCCAAAATCTGGACTGCTGTGAGTCTCACCTAGGTCTTACATATATGAATGGAGCTGATGTCTGCCAAGAGTTGGGATTAAGGGATGCCAGGAGAGATCTCCACAGCACTCAACCACTGCCAACACACACACACACGCACAGACGTGTACTAAAATACATCCTCACCAATCCTACACAGTCTAGAATTCTCCCCACAGGAGTACATTTTTGGAGCAAAAGATTATATTCAGAAAACCCTGATTAAAGCAAATTCCTCTGGGTAGATTAACATAGCACATAACCTTCAGTTGAACCTTCTGGAATATAAGTGTGCGGGACAAGGAATGGGGGTACGCCGATTGGGGAAAAGGTGCTCAGGCACTTTCCAACAGGGAGGTGCCTGAGCAGCTAATGGATCAAGGAGAGGTGAGAGAGGTGAGAGGCATGGAGGCCTTTACTACTCAAGAAATTCAATTTCTTTTTAGGAGAAGGTTTGTAGTATTAAGGGCACAGGCTTTAGAATCTAAAGATCTAGGTTAGAATCCTAGCCCTGTTACTGTGTTTCAGTCTCTTGACCTATAAAATGGGAAGAAAAATATAAGTAGCTCATATGGTTTAAGAACTCAAAGGGTAATGGCTACCATCTACTGAGCACCTACTATGCACCGATTACTCCATCTGGGCTACATCTGTGCTTCTCAGACTTTAATGTGCACACAATCACCTCAGCATCTTATTAAAATACAGATGAAGGGCACCTGGGGGGGCTCAGTCAGTTAAGCATCTGCCTTCATCTCAGCTCATGATCTCAGGGCCCTGGGATTAAGCCTGGGGAGCTGAGCCTCCCACTGGGCTCCCTACTCCAAGGGGAGCTGCTTCTCCCTCTCCTTCTGCTCCTCCCACCACCCATGTTCTCTCTCTGTCAAATAAGTAAATAAATAAATAAAGTCTTTAAAAAATAAAAAATATAAAATACAGCTGACTCAGTCTGGGGTAGGGCTGGGGTTTCTGCAATTCTAGTAAGTTCCCAGGTAGCTCTGCTGCTACTGGCTTACAGACCACACTTTGAGTAGCAAGGGCTGATATCATTGAATCCCCTCACACTAACCCTCGGAAGATAGACTGTTATTGCCTCTGTAAAGCCCACCCTAGCTGGGCTAAAAGAAAGTACAAATGCTGCCATAATGATGAAGTGTTTCAAAAAAGTGAAGACTTAGGCTGCCTTTTGTGGCTTCTTATTTCTGAGGTGTAGGGGCAGGGGCAGCAGCATCGGCCTCACCTGGAGCTTGTTAGACATGCAGAACAGGGGCACCAGGTGACTCAGCCGGTAGAGCGACCAACTCTTGATTTTGGCTCAGGTTTTAATTTCAGGGTCATGGGATGGAGCCCCACGTAGGGCTCCATGCTCAGCACTAAGTCTGCTTGGGATTCTCCCTGCTGGCACAGTATGAATGAATGAATGAGTAAAATCTTAAAAAAAAAAATAAAAAATAAAAAAAGAAAGAAATGTGGGATCATAGGCTCCTTACTGGACCCACTGACTCCAGATCTGCTTTGTATCAAGATCCCAGGGGAGGAGTGCCTGAGTGGCTCAGTCAGTTAAGTCTCTGCCCTCAGCTCAGGTCATAATCCCAGTGTCCTGGGATCAAGCCCCACTTAGCGCTCCTTGTTCAGTGGGGAGCCTGCTGCTTCTCCCTCTTCTCCCTGCTTGTGCTCTCGCGCTCTCTCTCTCTTTCTCTCAAATAAATAAAATCTTAAAATTTTTTTAATTAAAAAACAAATAATAAAAAGGTCCTAGGTGAGTCTCATCATAGTAAATAGTTTGAAAAGCCTGGGTGATACAATTAGTCTTCATTCTTTTAATAGGTATGCCTATTATTACCAAGAAATTTTCTTTATGTAAAGTTAAATTTTAGAGAAAATAATTATAAATTTAAACAGTTAAGGGAAATGATTAAGTTCCCACCTTTACCAGCCCACTCCACCCGCACTACACACATACATTCCTAGTAGCCATTGGAAAACATTTTTCTTGTCACACCCTCTTAGAATAAGGATATAATCAAACATCAAAGAAAAGAAAGTTTATTTATCTGTGGGTTTGGGAAACTACCCTAGAAAGAGCCATTTCTTGGCAAAAGGGTAGTTGACTGTGAGTGTTACACAGGGTCTTGGGGATTGGTTGGGCCTGAATGGGGGCCTGAGCAGGTCTCTGCCCAAAGGGCTTTCTAGTGAAGGAGAAAGAGACAAAGGATGTTGGTCACATGCTGTGGTCTCTTCCATGCAGGGAAGAACCTAAAGCTTTTAATCCCGTTGTTATTTTCAACAGATGGGCCTCAATAAATACATTTAAGCTTTATAAAGATAGGAAGGGGCTGAGATTCAGATCATTAATTCGATGTGAGAAAACTGCTTTCCCAAATCCACTGCCAGCTTCCCAAGGTCACCTGCTTTTCCTGACCCTGGGAATTGCTGATTTCAAGAGCACAGAGAAGCAAACTAGGCCCACCAATGTGCCAGACTTTAGGCAGACACCTTTTTGGCTTTTGGAACAAGTGAGTCAGGAAAGAAATTGGCAAGAGATGTCATCTTTATTGATTTCAACTATGTCTCTATTTTCAAATCCCTCTGAAAAACCACTAGAAGTTTGTTTTTATGAGAATGTATATGGGCTTTCTTTAAATATTTATGACGATCTATGTACAATTAATGCTGTCATGGTGGCCACTGGAAATTTTCAATTTCTATGTATAAAATGAAAATAGGGAAATCTTTCCAGCACCACATTGCTGTAGTGAGCACTTTTAAAAAATTACCTGTCATATATAGTGTAAAAATTGCCAATCTACATTTATTTGGAATATGGAATATACATTAAGCTTTCATTTGAATAAATAATAGAAATGAAATCATGGCAGTTCAAATCATCATAGTTCTCAACTTTAATTCAAGTCAATGAATACAGAGTACTGACTAGGCACAAGACATAAGTAGTAGCAGGTGCTACAAGGAAACCCAAAAAGGTGACCACGCCTTTGTGGTGACCACACACACCTCTGGGGTCCTCCTCTGGAGCACTGGCTTCATGACCTTCAATTCTGCCACAAAGTGAAAGCTTTTATTTTTAAGAGGAAAAAGAAGGTTCTGGCCTATCTTCAATGAGGGTATGCCTGGATTAGGGGAAAATGTGCTTATGCATGCAGATAACTTTCAGTGAAGACGATAGGTGACAGGTGCTAAATGAATTCTGCCAATTAAAAGAACTTTATGAATCCAAAGAAGAGATTACTGGGACCAGTGTAGCCATGGGAGGCTTTGTGGAGGAGAGTAGAACTTGATTTTGGCCTTAAAGGGCTAGTAGGGTTTTAACGGGTAGAAAGGAGGAAAGAGCACATTCTCCATGAGAGATAGCAAAGCTGCAGTAGAGAGATATGCAAGTTTGGAGAGCAGGCTGCCAGCCAGGGATGTGATGGTGGAGAGCCCAGACTCAGGAGCCAGACTGGGTTTCAATCCTGGCTCCACCACCTACTAGCTGGTGACCCCTGGGGCAGGTCACTTACTCGTGTGCACCTCAGTGCCTCATAGACATGTATGCAGATTAAATGAGCTAACATTTGTAGAGTGCTCAGATTAGGTGGGGTTGGAGTAGAGCGTTCTTGCAAATGAGCTCTGGGAATCAGCTGTGAAAATGTGGACTGGGCTTGACACGTGGAGGTCCTTGAATGACTTGCTTTGAGCTTGTTCTTAAAAATGACAGGAAGCAACCGAGGGCTTTGACTGGCACAAAAGTCAAAGTAACACAGAGTATCTTTCCTGATGTGTCTGTGCAAGGGTTTCTTTCTATATCCTTTTCTCTAAATCCACTTTTTATAGGTATCTTGGAAAATGCTCATTTCCTCATTTACCACATCTTTTCATTCCAGCTTTCATTTCTCTCTTCATTTTTATAATTGTTTTGTTCAGATTTGTAAGGGTTTTACATTCATATTGTATTAATGACCCTATAATTACTAGGCTAAACTATAAGAAAGCCTGAAAGTAAAGATGGACCATAACAAAGGACATTTTTCCCCATCCTAATTGCTATTAAAAAGAATATCTGTTTAAAGCAAGCAAGCCTTAATGTATTATATACCCGTTATCAGCAAAATATTAGGTTCATTGAGTTCATAATTTATAAATGTAAGAATAAAGTGCCCCAGGGGTGTGTTCCAAATGAGGCTAGATTCAGGAATGCAGAATTAATCACCTTACCTAATGTTAAAACATCAGATTTATTATATTTAATTAAGTAGCTCAATGATCTCTCCACTTCTGATAAATTGTCTTTATACCAAGTATAGAAATACAGATATTAGCAGTCAAGAAAAGCGTACCATCTTCAAGTAGGATTATTTCCCTTGTGAATAATTTTTGTTCTCTTTGATCTAAATTTTTTTTCTTCACTAAATACCGAGAGCCCATGTTGGACACTCTGGTATCCAGCCCAACAGCCTCCCCGGCCTCCTCTGAGACAGCCACAGCCCCGGGGACAGCTCCTCAGGGGCTCTGCCCACTGCCACCTAAACAGAACCTCTCCTCTAGCATGCACACTGTGTCTGGCTTTGGTGCCCACTCAGTCCCACACATGTGCAAGAGGAACCTGTAGGTGTTTTAATACCCTATGGGCCACCTCAACCAGTGGGGGCTGGGATGAACAAATGCTTCTCCCATTCTTTCCTCAGGTGGGCGATTCTGATAAGTATCCTACCTGATACCAGAAGGACCCAGGGTCATCAAGCCTTAGCCACCTCCTGCAGTGCTGACCCAGGGGTGCATTCTCTCCTGGGCTTTCCCATTTCACTTCCAAGCTCACTTCTCACATAAACTACCTACACCAGCCTTTTTCTCAGACTCGGCTCTAAGGGGTTGCTGACCATAACAGCCTAAAAGCACAGATCCAAATACAGGGAAATAGACTCAGTTTTGTAAATTAAAGTGATCTCAAATAGTTATAAAAATCCCTAACTAAGGCCTTTATGCTAGAAGAGATATTTATTTTAATTTCAAAAATGAGTATAGTGTTACATAAATATTCCCAGCAGCAATTTGACTTTTTTTTCATTCTTTTATATTTTAAGGGCTAATTTGGGAAGCTTTGAATATACAACTGCCACCAACATTTCCCCAGATCCTACCCAGAAATCCCATTTTAAATCCAAGAATATGCTAAGTTGGGTGATAAGACGGGAAGTTGAGTTTATGTCAGATATGATGGCTGTTTTAGCTTTTGTTTTATATTGGGACATGTCAAAGATAACTTCTTTATGAGGACTCCGTCAATATTAAGCAGTACCTTATTATCTTGGCAAACTGATTTTTATACAGGAATATCTTTTTTATTCAATTATAATTGACATACAGTATTATATTAGGTTGAGGTATACAGGATAGTAATTCAATATATTTATACATTACAAAATGATCACCACAAAAGGTCTAGTTACTGTCTGTCACCACACAAAGTTATTACAATATTATTGACTCTATTCCCTCTGCTGTACTTTACATCTTTGTGACTTAATTATTTTATATCTGGAAGTTTGTACCTCTTCATCCCCTTCAGCTGTATTCTGCATCTCCCCATCTGCCTCCCCTCTGGCAACCACCACTGTGTTCTCTGCATCTATGAGTCTGTCTCTGTTTTGTTTTGTTTGTTTGTTTTGTTTTTTAGATTCTACATATAATCATATGGTGTCTGTCTTTCGGAATATCTTTATTAGTAAGAATGTGTTCAACACAGCTTTGTGTTCTACCTATTACAGGTAGAAATAATACAGAAGGCACAGGAAAAAGTCTGAGATAGGAGGACAAGATTCTTTGTTAGAAAAATATCATTAAATATCATTAAATAGGACTATATATATATATATAGTATATATATATATATATATATATGTATATATATATATATATATATATATAACAAAATACATCTGGAAACTCAGAAATCTCTGTATCAGAATAATACAAAGAAACATCTAGACACTCTGAATCCAAGAGAGAGAAAGGAAGGAATTGTGTTCAATTCAGGGCTTATTAGGCTTATTATCAGGGCTTGACTCTATATTGAGTCAAGGTAGGGGATAAAGAGATATAAAATTCTCTGTCCCCAGCAGTCTGGCAGAAGGAGGGGGATTGAAAACAAGGCACAGCTCACTGCAGGACGCATCCTAGTTTTCCCTACACTGTAGATGAGGAAACTGAGACTCAAGATCACCGCTCAGGCTCCAAAGCTCCAGCGTGGCTGATCAGCTGATATGTTAACTGATATGTTAACTAATATGTTGTTCTTTTTTTTTTTTAATCAGAGTTGTCTCCAAAGTGCCTAGCACAGTACCTGCTACGTAAGATGACAAATAAATACTGGTTTCCCATGAATGAATGAAGAAGGGCACTGTTAGCCCTTTTCCAGCCTTCCCTGGGAGCTCAAGGGGCCACTCACACAAAAGGAGTTCCATTGTTGATAAGTCGTCAAGGTTAACCTCAGAGCTGGCTCTGCTAATATTGTAGTACCCAGCATCCTCTGGGGTGTACATGGGCACAAAATATCCTACTGATGTCTAAAATGACTTTAGCGGGAAAAGGTTTTAATCCCAAGTTAGAGATTAAATGGTTAAAAAGAAAATACTTAGTGGAGATAACCATGCACTGAAAGTAATTGCTATGCTAGTCTGTCATAGTATGAGTACAAATGACTGATACAGTGTTTTCTGTAATTTCACCATTTTGTCAAGGTTCAAGGTGTCTCACACTGAATGGCTTCCATGAGGGACTGGGTGGTTATCAAGTAGGGAAGGGGTACAGAAAGAAGATACACAACATGAAGAAACAGTGAGTTTAGCTTAAAGTGGACCACAGAATAAACAATCAGCCCACAGCAGATTTTCTATCAAGCATGGTTTTAAAGACCCACAGCTCTATTTGATGAACTTACGAGGAGTCTTCTATTTTTCATACCTTAACACAGTCAACTTCATTATAAACAAGACTTCTTTCTACAAGTTTCATTACCTGACTATGTCAATCAGTTTCCAGCCAGGGAGAGAGAAAGCTTTCTGGTTATTTCAAATGGAGTGACTAGTAACAACGTTAAAACAGAACTGAAACAGGGAATTGGCTGCAAATATGTTGGAGGGACTAAAGGAGCAAAATGAGACAGAGGTTAGTGCCCAGATACAGAACTCCTCACTCTCTCTGGATTAGCACTGTCAGGGAGCAGGGACCCAGTCCTTGTCACACTCTTGCTGAGTCTGCAGGCCTGGAAGCCCACAGCTCCGGAAGCCCACAGCCCCATTGATTCTGCAGGACCCACCACGGATGCTGCTCACACCTTGCGCCGTGCTGCACAGCACAGAGACCCCCCTCCTCCTACACAGACACTCTTAGCTGCTCTCACTCTCGGTCGGTGGGGGCTGGACAGCCAGAGAAGGAATCATAGTTGGGTCAGGAGATCATGAGCTTGGTGATTAACTGGGTTCCATTAGAGAAGTACTTATGGAAAAACAGGTAAACAGTGACGTCCTGTATTTGAGATAGAGGTCACTATGCTTGCTGCAAACAGTAACAGCATGACTACTGCTGGCACTATACTGTAGGGAAAGAATCAAATTCTGTGCTTAAAAACAGCTGTAGCATTCCCTATTTTCATCCTTAGTAAAGCGACAGGCAGGTCTAGGGAGTAGCCTCTTCTGAGGAAGGGACTAGTGTGTTTCCAGTTGTACTCTGTATGGTTGTATCATGTAAGGCAAAATGATGGCCTTGTTATTGTCTATACTTGGAGGCTGAGTGTATGTTAAGAAGATGCAAATTGGTGCCAAGTTGATGACACTTGTGATGGCTAATTGCATTTATCAATTTGGGCAATGGAGTACCTGGATATTTGGTTAAACATTATTTCTGGGTGTCTCTGTGAGGGTGTTTCTCGAGGTGATTAATATTTGAATCAGAAGACTAATAAAGCAGATTGCCTTCCTGGGTGTGTGTGGGCCTCTTCCAATGCTTTGAAGGCCTGAAGAGAATGAAAGGCTGAGTAAGAAAGGAATCATTCTCTTTCTGCCTTACTACCTTCAAACTGGGACATCAGTCTTCTCCTGCCTTCAGACTCTGACTAGAACTTACACATCATCTCTTCTGGTGATCAGGCCTTCAGACTTAGACTGGAACTATACCATCAGCTTTCCTGGGTCTCCGTCTTGCCAATTGTAGATCTTGGACTTCTCAGCCTCCATAATCACATGAAACAGCTCCTACTAGTAAATATATATGTTAGATATATAACTATTATAGAGAGACACATAAGTATTTAAGACTAAACATTTAAGGACTAAAACATTCAGTAAATGATTTGAAAGACAAGAAGGTCCCTATGGAGAACCAAATTAGTGAAATACAAAATGAAGCGGAAGAAATATCTCAGAGGTCAATGAAATCATACAAAAGCATGGAAATAATAAGGGAAAAAATAAACCACTTGCAAATAAATACAGGGGATCTAAACCTAAATGTCTAGTCACCAGAATAGAAGACAGGAACAGAAAAGAAGGTAGTGAGACAACATAAAAACCGATCCTACTGTGATTAATAGTCTTGATAGAAAAAAAGTGAAAACAGATTAATGGCCTTTGGAAGCCTTAAGAGGAGAATGAATGAAATAGTCAAAGAGAAGGTGGAGTTCAGGGAACTCTGTCAAGGAGGTGATTGAAATGTGGAGGGAAAGAATTAGAGAAAAGTCTATCAAAGGCACTTAGAAAACTCAAAGTGTCTTACGTGTGTGTGCCCACCTGAGCATGGGCACTTCTGGGCACTTTCTTATTCACAAATGGATATAACTTATGTGCTCTCTAAAGATATTGGTCATAACAATGGTTAGTTGCATGAAAAGAAAACTGGAATCAAGCAGTTCCATGGGTTCAGGTCCTAATTCTGTTACTACCAAACCCCTGGACAGGTCATTTAATTCAAAACCAGACCACCAGTCCCCAAACCAGAATCACCAGGGGAAATTGCCAGTCCACAGCTTAAGACTCTACTTTGCTAGATATGGAGTGAGTTCTGATATGAATTTTTAACAAGCTCCTCTGGTGGCTCTAAAACAGAGCCAGTTTGGGGAACCACTGCTCCATATGATCTTTATGATTTCTTCCAGCTCTAAAATCCCAGAGTGACCTTAAGTCACCAAGAGCAAGGGACTGAGATGCCCATCCATCAAATTAGATGTTTGATTCACACAAGCCACAGAAATAACAGAGCTCTTTGTTTTTCAAATAGACTCACTTGCCAGGCATTGTTAATTTTATTTTATTATTTGGTTGTAGGGGAAGAAAGAGCAGTTGGCATAAACCATCTGCCTTTGTGTCAAGAATGCACCTCCAAACCAAATGATTAAAAGAATTGAAGGGGGCCAAGCATAGATTAGTAGATAAGCATATCACAAGAGCTAGAAAAAAATTATACTTTCCCAAGAGACTAAATGAAAGTCATAAGTAGAGAGAGAGCGCAAATGTTTTCATTTAATATTAACGCACTTTTCTGAGAACCCACTGTGGGCTGTGCAGTGGGCTGGCACAGGCAATGACACGAGTGAAAATCTGATTATACTGTATCTGAGGGGAAAATATCTCATTTAGGACTGTTCTCATTCTTCTGTGCTGTTAGTTACATTTACTAAGGGTACAGGATTGCTGAGCTCACACCTCTATTAGGGGCTTCTTAAAACCACAAACATGAAACTTTAATCTTACACAAAATATACACCATCCTGACTTATCTAGATTCAAAAATTCATTTTACAGCTAAAAAAATTTTAAATATTTTAAAACCTCTATTTTATTAAAAAATTCTTACATTGTTTCCTTATATAATATCAAATAGACCATAATCATTTTATCAGACGTCCCTAGGGTATCTTAAATGTTTATGAACTCACCACTATGGTGATTTGATTGTCATTTTTAAGAGTATGTATTACTACCTAGTCATCCCCATTTTCTAGGAAGCCCTCTTTCTACTCTTAAATGAAAAACCAGGTGTGAATGTTAACCTTTTTGGTCTGTGATAAAGATATTTTAAAGGTTTCTTTTAACAAATATTATCATTATTTCATTGCTTTGATTAATTTTGTAAGGTACCCAGGGTCATAGAGTGTCCATAAAAACTGAATTAACAAGACTTAACTGCCATATATATTTGACAGCTACTAACTTCTCCCACACTCACTTGGCTCCCAAGCAGCACTGAAGCTTCACAACACACAACACTCATCTTAATCCAAGGATTTAGAATGACGAATTTTAAGAGGAGGAGGGATCTGAGAGCTCACCAAATGCAACTTCTTCCTTATTTGGAAGCCTAGCTATCTATATTTCTACCCTGAAACGCGTGTTTTCAGCTTCTGAGTGAATTCCTGGGACAAGGAGAGAGGCAGCACCATTGTTGGCAACTCCAACTTTACTTGAAAACACCATTATTCCATAGAGCTGTTGACTCCTTTCTTCTGGTTCTGAAGTTTCTAGGTCTCTGTCACCCAAGACATCTAGACCTATTATAATTCCAGAATAGGAATGTTTTGTCTATAGAGGAAAAATATTATTTTTTGTAAAGAAGTATTGATTTCTCTTTTCGAATTTAAAATGTAATGCTTATTATAGAAAAACCAAAAATTTCATTTAATGCTGTGTAAGTATGTAGCAGGCACCACATGTTCTTTTTATGAGCTTTTAGTCCTTGGATTACTGCTCCCCAGCAAAGACAACATCATATTTGTCTGAAGTCCTCAGCAGCTAACAAATTGCCAGCACATGATTCAGTAAATGTTTGCCTTAATTAATGAAATCTAAGACTCCTCAGTGGAATTTTTAGAAACCTTCTCATTTTCTCATCCTTAATGAACTGCATAGTAAACACCTCTCTGTCCAAGACTGGCCAATGAAAGAAAGTCCAGCTGTTTGCATAGAACAAAGAGGTCTTGCGGATGCAACATGGAAGGTCTGTGCTACTATTCTTTTTAAAGATTGTATTTATTTATTTGACAGATAGAGATCACAAGTAGGCAGAAAGGCAGGCAGAGAGAGGAGGAAGCAGGCTTCCTGCCGAGCAGAGAGCCTGATGTGGGGCTCGATCCCACGACCCTGGGATCATGACCTGAGCCAAAGGCAGAGGCTTTTCCCCACTGAGCCACCCAGGCGCCCCAGGTCTGTGCTACTATTGATGTCCCCAGTAATTTTTCTTTTGCATAAAATCTATTCCTTTTCAGGATAATATTTTCACTATTTTTCTGATCATTTTCAAGGCCAAGGGCCTCTGTTTAAAATATTTTAGGGGCACCTGGGTGGCTCAGTTGGTTAAGTGTCCAACTCTTGATTTTTGCTCAGGTTATGATCTTAGGGTTGTGAGATCAAGCCCCGCCTCAGGCTTTGTGTAGGGTGTTGAACCTACTTAGGATTTTCTCTCTCCCTCTGTTCCTCCCCCAACTCACACTCTCTCTCTCTGCAATAAATAAAATCTTTTGTAAAAATTATTTACACCTGTTACATGGGGGAAGCCATATATATATATATATATATATATATATATTTTTTTTTTTTTTAAAGTAGGCTTCACATCCAGCATGGAGCCCAACATGAGGCTTAAATTCATGAGCCCAAGATCAAGACCTGAGCTGAGACCAAGTGTCAGACGCTCAACTGGCTGAGCCACCCAGGCGTGCCATACAATATATATTTCTCGAATGAAATGATTTTATTAAGGGAGTGAAGTTAATCCCGGTTGCTATTTTTTTCCATGTTTCTAGCAACACTAACCAAATCACTTTATTGGGGCTGAGGTTGAGCTCTTTTTTTCTGAAAGCCTTTGTAGTTGCCAGGCCTTTCAAGAACTAGGACTATCAAGGATAGGGCTAGATTGTCAACTGGGATTAAAACAGGCTGTCCTTCCTGGATTCTTTCTCTTTTGATTCATCACCTTGAACGTTTGCTTGACCTGCTTAGAAGAGATCTGAAGTTCGTATAAACCCAAAATTTACTCTGATTTCATTATTAATAGAGATGGTCTCTGGGACCTGGATAAACAGGTTATAGACCGAGCCACCCAGGCTGTCCCACATAAATTTTTAAAATTTACCTTGGAGCAAATTAATGTCCTTGCATCTTTCCTCATACTATGACATTTCTGAGAACCAGAGGAGAACGAGATTGACTTGTCTCAGGGACATATATAAGCCTGTATTAGAGGTTGAAATATCAGTTTTCAAAATACTTTTTTGTTTTTTCTAGTCTTTTTTACTGTTCCTCTGTCACATTATGTAATCATCTTGGTTAAATCCTTTGACCAAAATCCCTCCCATGTTAAGTTTTTTTATCAGTTGAAATGGATGTTGTTTTCATCTGCCCAGCATGTTATAAGCAGTGTGTTTCTTTCATTAAAGCTCCCATATTTCTCTTTAAATGTGACCAGATTTTGAAACTCATTTGAAAACATTTTAAAATAAAATTGTATAGGTTCTTATTGATAGTGATAAGGAGACCTCAATGCCACAGTAAATCCAAGGTTCAAACTAAATACTAGGGACAGGTACTAAATTAAGCTATCATTCATCAAATAGACTTCTGTCAACTAAATGTCATTATTTTATTGATAGGGAGCAATTGTAAGTGTGACTTAAAGAAAATTAGTTTGCAGTGGTAGAATTGTTAAATGCATAATTACAAATAGCCCCTATAATATTTTAGATGTTAAAAGAATAAAAAGTTTCATACATACAAAGATCAAAAAGAATGTACAATAGATTTTCCCTGGAGTTTGTTTCTATATTTGTTCACCAAAATTTTAGTAATTTAAAGATGATGTTTGCATGAACTCATTGCATAGTTGTCTTTAGAGAAAATCAAATAATAAATTTTGGAAGACAGAGGAAAGAAAATAAGGAGAATAAAATTAATACATAAGAGAAAATAAAGAGAAGGCAATCATTTCCTTTGCCAAAATGGCTCCCAGAAGGAATCTCAAATCACTGCAAAGTCTGTGTGATAGTCAACAATTTTTTATCTTGAAATGTACTTCTTATATTTGTGCCAGTCCTAAAGATTATCAGAAGTTTCCTTCCATTATAAGAATTATCACATGGTATAGTACAGCCTGTCCATAATTGTATAATATATTCGTTCAAAAAAATATTTACTATGTATCTACTAAGAGCCTGGCTCTGAGCTAGAGATACTACTGAAGGCAAAACAGATTACTGTATCTAAAGGTGCAGTTATACATTAATTTCATAAATATCATTACAACTGTACTTAAGGGCCAAGAGGCAAAAGTCCAGGGTGTTGTGAAAATGGGTACCCAGTGGGACATGATCTGAAGTGAGAGAGTAAACAAGAGCTGTTTGTCTGTTTCCAGGGAAATAATACTGAGGAATGCAAATAAAGTCCTAGAGGCTTATTTTATTTTATTTGTTTCTTAATGGTCTGGTAGCCTGCTAGATTAGATTTGCTTAATTTAATATTATCTTATACTGCCCACCCTGGGAAAAGAAAAATATTTTTAAAATCTTGGTGATCTTTTGACCTCTATGCAAGGTTAAGTCTTTAAGTAAAGCACCATGATATAGATATCTTCCTTGAGACTCTTCTCCTATACCAAATTATATATTGCTAAATGCTCACCACATTGTAGAGCAAGGTTAAAAAGAATAAGGAAAGTAGATGTAAAATCACCCCTTGTTTTATATAAGGAACTGTTATGATGGGGGTGCCTGGGTGGCTCAGCAGTGAAGCGGCCAACTCTTGATTTAGGCTTAGCTCATGATCTCATGGGTCATGAGATGGAGCTCTATGTCCAGCTCCACACTCAGTGGGGAGAATCTGCTTGAGATTCCCATGCTCGGTCCCTCCCTCACTCGTGCATGCATGCACAATCTCTTTCTTTCTTTCCCTGAAATAAATAAATCAATCCTTAAAAAATAATAATAGCAGAGTTCCTGGGTGGCTCAGCTGGTTAAGCATCTGATTTCGGTTAGGATCATGATCCCAGGGTTCTGGGATGAGTCCCACATTAGGCTCCCAGCTCAGTGGGGAGTCTGCTTCTCCCTCTAGCTCTGACTCTTCCTCCTGCTTGTACTCTCTTTCTCTCTCAAATGAATTTTTTAAAATTAATTTAAATAATAATAATAATATCAATGAATGAAGTCAGAGAAGTAAATAAAAATATATTACATATTCATGGGTGTGAAGACTTAATATTATCAGGACGTCAGTTCTTCCTAATTTGGTCTATATTATCAATGCATTCCTATTCAAAATTCCAGCAATTTATGTTCTGGATGTTGACAAACAGATTCTAAAGTTTATATGGAGAGACAAAAGACACAAGATAACCAACACAATATTGAAGAACAAATCTGAAAGACTGATGCAGCCTGACTTTATGACTTAACATAAAGCTACAATAATCAAGCTGGGGTGGTATTGATGAACGACTTAACAGATAGAGCAATGGAACACAGCAGAGAGCCAAGACATAGACCCCCATAAAGAGAGTCCACTGATCTTTGACAAAGCAGCAAAGGCAATACAATGGGGCAGAGATAATCTCTTCAACAAATGGTGTTGGAGCAACTGGACATCTACATGCAAAAAATTAATCTACACATGGACTTTACACCCTTCACAAAAATAACTCAAATGTATCATAGAACTAAGTGTACAATGAAAAACTATAAAATTCTTAGAAGACAACATGGGAGAGAACCTAGATGACCTTGGGTATGGTGATACCATTTCATATATAACACAAAAGACATGATCCATGAAAGAAATAATTGATAAACTGGACTTCATTAAAATTAAAAACTTCTGCTCTGCAAAAGATTCTGTCAAGAGAATAAAAAGACAAACCACAGAACGTAAGAAAATATTTGTAAAAGACAGATCTGAGGAGCACATGGGTGGCTCATTCAGTTAAGTCGGCTTTCGGCTCAGGTCAGGATCCCAGGGTCCTGGGTTCAAGACCCACATCAGGCTCCCTGCTCAGTGCAGAGTCTCCTTGTCCCTCTCTCTACCCCCTGCTCATTCTCTCTCTCTCTCTCTCTCAAATAAATAAATAAAATCTTTTTTTAAAAAAAGGCACATCTGACAAGAGATTATTATCCAAAATTAGAAGATTAAAAAAACACTGAATACTCAACTATAAGAAAAAAAAAAACCTGATTGAAAAATGGACAAAAGACCTTTTCAGACACCTCATTAAAGGAAATATACTGATGGCAAATAAACATAAAAAGATGCTCTACATTACCTGTTATCAGGCAGCTGCAAATTTAAACAACAATAAGATACCATTACTCACCTATTAGACTAGCCAAAATCTGTGACATTGTCTGCACCAAGTCTGGAGAGAATGTGGAGCAACATTCATCCATTGCTGGTGATAATATACAGCAACTTTGGAAAAATGACACAGCCCTTTGGAAGACAGTTTGGTGATTTTTTATAAAACTAAATATACCCTAAGCATATAATCTAACATCTAATTATGCTATATATGCTATAATCTAGCATCTAATTATGCTCTTTGGAATTTATCCAAAGGAGTTAAAAACTAATGTCCACACAAAAACCTGCACAAGTGTGCTTATAGCAGCTTTATTCATAATTGTTAAAACTTGGAAGCAACCAAAACATGCCTTTTAGTTAATGAATGAATAAATAAACTGTTATATTCAAACAATGGACTATTATTCAATGCTAAAACAAAATGAGCTATCAAGCTATGAAAAAGAGGAAACTTAAATGCACATTACTAAGTAAAAGGCTACATGCCATATGATTCCAACTATATGATATTCTGGAAAAGGCAAAGGTACAAAGACAACAAACAGCGCAGTTGATTGCCAATAGTGGGGAGATGGAGATGATGGGGAGATGAATAGGCAGTACACAGATAGTTTTTAGGACAGTGAAACTACTCTGTATGATATAATAATGATGTGTATATGTTGTTATACATTTGTCTAAACTCATAGAGTATACAACACCATGAGTGAGCCCTAAAGTAAACTACAGATTTTGGGTGACTACAATGTGTCAATGTAGTTTCATCTTTGGTAGAAAATGCATGGTTCTGGTAAGTGTTGATGATCGTCGGGAAGGGAGAGTGAGGTGTTGAAATGCATGCCTGGGAGCAGAGGAGTATATGAAAAATCTATGTACCTCCTTTCCAACTTTGTTGTAAATTTAACATTGCTTTTTTAAAAAGTCTCTTAAAAATAGTAATATCCCTAAACAAAGACAGAAAGGGAATCCCCAAGTGATCAAACACTATAAAAGAATTCAAAGCCAAGATGCAAAGCATGAGCTGATAATGTTCCTGGGCTAGGGGAATCAAAAGGAAATGGGTCATGATTTTCCTTCTTGATGTTTATCTAAATTTCACCTGTTTCTATACTAATCAATATTTCCTATTCTTATCACAAATAAAAAATTTTGTTTTAAGTACCCAAATAATTTTTTAAATATTTTTTTTACTTTGCATGAGAAATATATTAATTTTGCTCTTAATATTTTATAAAAGTTAATCAGAAGAAACATGCTCTCAACAGAGCAAGAGATCTTATATATTTTCTTTAATAACTAATGTGATTAACTGGTATAACACATTTTTAATAATCATTACAGCTATACAAATATAAATTAAGGGGCACCTCAGTGGCTCAGTTGGTTAAGCATCTACTTTCTGCTCAGATTATGATCCCAGGGTCCTGGAATCAAACCCCCTGTGGCGGCAGGCTCCCTGCTCACAAGGAGTCTGTTTCTCCCTCTCCCTCTCCTACTGCCCCTGCTTGTGCTCGCTTGCTCTTTTTCTCTCTCATAAAAATAAATTCTTAAAAAAAAATTAACTAAAATCCACAGGTTCCAATTTTCACTGACTTGACTATAACCCTGGGAAATTCATTTTATATTTGTCTGTCTCAATTTACCCATTTGTAAAAACCTATTTAATAATATGCTTAATTTACTTCTAATGGCAGTAAGAGACTTAATTAATGTTGGTAAACTAATTTTCTTTAGTTAAGCAGGCTAGATAATTACTCATTACTTTAGTGTTCTTAATTTTGAAATTGTTTTAAGATGTTTAAATAATTAAATCTGTGAAATTTGAATGACCTTTATTTTAATTCAAATAATCACAACATATTTTAATTTTTTTGTCCTCTTTTTTCTCCTTTTTTAATTAAACTATAATTGACATACAATATTATATTAGTTTCAGGTGTATAACGTGGTGATTTAATGTTTTTATACATTACAAAATGATCTCCTTAATAGATCTAGTTACTCTATGCCTCTTGACAAAGTTGTTACAATATTACTGACTACATTCCCTATGCTGTACGTTATATCCCTATGACTTATTTATTTTGTAACTGGAAATTCATTTATTTTAATTTTTAAGGCATATATGTGGCTTTTCAAAGTGATAATTTTTTTCTGTTTAATTAAATACAAACTACACCAAAATACCCTCTCCTAAAGGTAAAACTCTTGACACCTCATTTCCTACATATACCTCTTGGTAAAATTCATTTCCTACATGTAAGCCAATATGATTAAACTAAGATGATTCACTGTAAATTAAAAATATATATCAATATATTATACACCTGAAAATAATATAACACTGTGTGTTAACTATACTGCAATTAAAATAAACTTAATAAAATTTCAAAAACAAAATATAAAATCATTAATTACAAAATATATCAGTGGATTTTAAATGAACTTTGAATATTGACTTCACTCATCTTATTTCTTCAAATATATTGTAAATGTGTGTGTGTGTGTGTGTGTGTGTGTGTTTGATTGGGTGGAGGGATAGAGTATGATCTCAACATAAGTTTGTTAGAAGTAGACTTTATTACAAATGTGAATCTGTTGTAAATAGGTAAAGCAAAATAGGCTTGGATATTTAAGAACAGGAATATATATTGTTTTACCATATCTCTTCTTCCAATAAGTTAAAAAAAAATTTAAGGAAAGTAATTTTTGTCTCTCTTTTCTCACCGTGCCACTTTTTTCTTAATATTCTAGCCTTAGTTTTGCCTAATGCATTTTCCTCACTTCCTTTTATGCCCCCACATAATCAGACCTTCTTCTGAGAAAAAGTAATGTGGAGAAAACTGCCTTAAAATTCGCTTTTCACAAAAGATGACATAAAATATCAGTGCAAAGAAAGAGATAATAGATCTAGGGAAAGCATGTCAGGTTAGGTATTCTGGAGCATTTCCCTGTCTTTCAGGGGAAAAGGCAGAAATTTTCAGTTCACTAATAATAATTTATATAAGATTTCAGTGTTCCAGGAACAGTGCTGAGGGACATTTGCAAAGCCTGCCTCCCTAACTGAAGAGTTGCTTTTTCCAAGGACTTTACCCATTCCATGGGTGAAGCGAGCCTGTGTATCCAACTTTCTGTTTAAGAGCATCTGTGCTCATTATTGGCTCATTCCCTGTGTTCTTTTCCTTAGCCATTAACCTAGCTACATGTCTTTTCTCATTAAATCTCTCATGAAAACATTTGTTGGTACTTTCAAGACAATACAAAATTTGGTCAGGTCTCAGTTATCCACATGGAGACTCTGTGTTGTACGTTGCCTTTTTATTCCTACTCCACTAAATCAAAGGATGAATAAGGAAGAGTTGTATGATATAATGCTGGAAAGATGTACTAATGTCAAATTATGAAAAGTCCCAAAGGTTGTAGCAAGGAATTTTGTACTTTATGAAGGATGGCAGTGGAAATCTTTGGAAGGTGTATGAGAGTGAAGTGTAATATTTTAGTTGTAACCAGAAGAAATATTTAAAAGATTATAATAATTTAATCTTATTCTATTATAATAGATTAAAAAGGATAGAGGTTGAATCAGAGAGAATAATTAGGAGATTATTTTAATCAGTGAAGCAGTGATGAGGTTCTGAACTAAAATGATGTTATTGGAGATGGAGAGAAAAGGACAGTTGAGAGATTTCAGAAGTAGAAGTTCGGAAAAGTAGAGATGACCCAAGGCTTTGACAAGAGTGACGAGGAGGACTGGGAGACAAAAGGAGAAGGATAATCTTGGGCATGCTGAAGCTCTATGAGCCAGTGCATCTATCAGGTGAGACTAGAAAGGTAAGGAATGAAGGCTGGAATGACAGAGTCCACAGACAGCATCCATGAGGTGGAGAGGGGTGAAAGAGCTACGGGGAGATCACAGAGCACAGAGAGAGGTGGAAGGAACAGAAAACTCACCATGAGAGGAAATAAGGTGAATGTGTGGAGAAGGCAAAGTCAAAGAAAGAAAGTTCAAGAAGAAGAGTTCCTCAGTCTCAAAGGTGGCTGGGAAGTAAAAAAGGATGAGGGTGAAAGGGAGGCCATGGAATTTGTCCCAGAGAGTAAGTGAGGCCATGGCCCTAATCAGCTGATCAAGTCACCCAGTGTTCAACTGTCCATGTCACTGGTCCTCTCTCTGGCAGAAAGAATTGAAAGTTGACTCTAACGACACTTTCAATGTGGTGGCCTATCATTATAGTCTCTTTTCTCTGTTTTTAACCTATTGCCTCTGTTTGTCTCTTGAACCTGGATCGTAAAACCAATGTTTGAGAAGCATACCTGCTAGTAAGCTCTGAGAAATCCTGGGTACCTGTGGTATGTGTTACGTATAAATGACATGAAGGGGCATTGCCAAATTAAGTCTCTTTCCAATGCACAATCCTTGGTTATTATAATTCTAGTCCTTTAGAGAAGTGAGTAAAATACTTCTTTTCAGAATAAAACTTTAATTTTCTGGGAAACACTTTTTGTAATAAATCTGCAAGCACTTTTCAAGGAGTAAAAGCCGAATGATCTGTTCAAAAGTGGTCACTTACTTCATATAAGTGAATAAGCTCTTTTCGTCCATCTTACTCTACGGTATCATTGCCCATTAGGCCATTGCTGTCTGCTTTAATACCTAAGTGCTAACATGCTCCTAAAAAAACATGGAAGGTCAGCCAGCAGCCCTTGCCATATGGAATGTAGAAGTCACCTGTCTCTAACAAAGATAATGACCACCATTTGCCCAGTTTGTATGACAGCCAGTTCCATAGCTCTGCTTTGTGGCTAGCATAATATTTTATCCTATCGCCAATGCCAGTGTGGTATGTTTTACTATCAGAAGTAGATTTACAAGAGACTAATGTGGTTCACGCTTGCATAGGCCCTTTCCATTATCATATATTATTATAAAATCTGCAAAAGTGAGATATTTTAATAATAATCAGCTATAGGTACTATCTCTTTTCACCTTGACTACCACTCTCCCACAAACTCAGTCACATTTTCCCTGCTGTTAGTGTTGGGGCCATGTGTGTCTTTGGGGTCAGCCAACAGGAACTTAAATTTGGGAATCAATTAGTCTGAGATAGCACTCCATGTTATTGCTAGCAATTCTAATGAAGGAAAGGTTTCAAGGAGTACTTCCACCACCCACTCTTGTGCCAGCTCCCCCAAGGGTCATACTGTAAGGTGAACATGTTCTAGGGAGCCTGGTATCAGAAACATGTGGGGGGCACACAGTCTAGCTGTGGAAAACAAATCTCACAGCTCCTATGAAAAAGAAACTTAGCAAGAGTGTCCCCCAAATTGATAACAACCCTAAAAACATGAAAAATAATGAGTTGTGATGCTAGGAGAAGCTTTTCTAAGCTGCCAAGAAAAAAAAGACAAATTCCAATCAAATATGCTAAAGGAAAAACAGAATTATCTTTCAAGTCTCCCTAATTGAAAAATATTACAGAACAGTTAACATATGAGGTATCAATCAAGCATATGTAGCCAAAGGAAAAAAAAAAAAAACAGGAGAAAACTATCATAGAGGTGAGTCCATAATTAATAAAAATACTACATTATTTGTATTATTTTTCTGTATTTTGCAATGCTGACAGGGTCTCCTTCATGGTCGTACAATCATGCAGTCACATGGGACCTCACACTCAGTTGGACCCAGTGCTTGGTTTAATGCTGTGCTGTCAGGACCCCTCAGTGGTTCAGTCAGTTAAGTGTCTCCCTTTAGAGGCTCCTGGGATTGAGCCCTGAGTCAGGCTCCCTGCTCAGTGGGGTGTCTGCTTCTCCCTCTCCCTCTGCCCCTCTGTCTCCCACTGCTTATGCTCTCTCTCTCTCTCTCTCAAATAAATAAATAAATAAAACTTAAAAAAAAAATGCTCTGTTGTCTCCATCTTGAAATTCTTAATATCTGACCAAGCACCCACGGAGTTTCATTTTGCATTGTGCCCTACAAATTATGTACTGGGTCCCAATACCAGCCTGCCCAGTGGTGGTAAGGACAGAAAAGAATTTTTGCAGTAATTGAAACAAGAAATAACACATCCTAGATGTGGAAGGATTTCTCAGCCTTTAAAAAAGTTGTCATGCCTTGTAATTTCTCATTCTGAATAACTACACTTTTGTACCTATTATTGATTTCATAAATGGGTCTTCTTTTTCTTAAAAAAAAAAAAAAAAAAAAGCTCTCCCCTCCCTCTAACACCCCTGCCCACAATTATATAAGCCTCAGGCCCCACAAGACCTCTAGCATGTATGTGTCCTTCAGGCTCTACTTATCCTGAACTGAATAACAGCTGGTAAATTATTCAGACTCAATTCCTTGCCTTCTGTCCAACTTGTGATCACTTCTCAGCTTTTTAGCTTTTGTGTTTGGCAGAGACTGGGATGAAGTAAAGGGAGGAAAAACACAACTTGGCCAATTCTCATGATTTGTTAAGAGCTCCAGAAATCAAAGAAGAAGTGTGGATATTGAAAAGAAGGGGTTTTGGTATTGTTTGACACTTTCTTTTTGAGCCTAGCCCTATACCTTCATTTCTAAGCTCTACCACTGAAAGGAGATGTATCTAATAATATCCTTATTTTGTCTTGCCTATAGAGCACCTTTCAAGTTATGAGAGGACATTTCTCAGTTGTGAATTTCCCTTGCTCTTTTCCTTCACTCCACTGTGAACTTGTTATGGTTGGGAAGCTGGAGACAGTAGCCAGCTCATTAATTCAGTTTTAGAAAGGGGTTGGTGTGGGTGAGCAGAGCCAAAGCTTAGATCTGTGTGACCTTTCTCATGAACATGGTTCTCCCTATCTATGGGAGTGACAGCCCCTATATTCAATCTCACTTTGGTATAATGCTCTCCTACAAGTCTATTTTAAGGCTGAATTCACATAAATTTTTCACTTTTATTAATAGGCAGAATTGTTTTCCTAAGCTGGTAAAATCTGAAAGGTACTCATTTCTTTGGGCAATGTGATGAATTGTTTCTTAATATGCACAGTGAACCTTCACCCATGTTTACCATTGTTAGTCTACCCAAAAGAATCTGGAAACAGTGATTAAACTCCAACTAATTTTTTTCAAAAAATTGATTATCCATAAATTCTAAGGAATTTGGGGGGAAACTGGTGAGTAATATAGGGAGTTTCTTCAATATATTAATTTTCATTTTCTTAGATGAGGTTTGAAATTAGATTCAGATTGCAAATTACAGCTTTGTATGGGCTTCCCACTGCTAGCTAGTGAAATCCTCTGGCTTCTGGGGATGAAGCAATTTGGCTCCCTGTAATAGGACTGTGAGAATCTTATTTCCCACTGGTAGAATAATAGGTCTGCAGCCTGAAATGTAGGAATCCAACATTTGCTCTTTGACTGGGTCACCAGTAGGGATACATAAACGCAAAGCAAACAAGCATGGTAAAACAGCAATCTGCCTGTGCATTTCAAATTTATTCTAAAGCCCACCCTCCAACTCATTTTACTCAGTTCCTCAGATATGGCCCACAAAATTGTATTTTCCTCTCTGTGAAAGGAATTAACCTTCTGGTGGTTTCTGGGCATGTGGCACATCTACAGTTGGCACTTCTCACACCCCAGCCACACAGTGGTAGATACCCCAATGGGCTTTTTTTCCAGGCATAAAAAGAAGGTTCTTTCCGTTGAGGAGTCTGAAATCTATTGCAGACAGATTGACAAAACATGATAAAACATGTGGTGATTAACTGCTGTGAATGGGCCTTATTGGGCCTTTAGGAAGAGCTTAGGAGCTGGTTAACAGGACACAGCTTCCATCTTTACCGTTAAATACATACCAAATGACTGCCTGACTTCATACTTAATCATGAATTTTTCTCTCTCTAGGGGATGTTTCCCCAACAGAGACTGTTGATTCAGTCATAGCATCTAGTTTTCAAATATACCTGCTTCCTCAGAGTTTCTTGGAACTTCCTGCACAGTTTCAATTAATTTCACCGCTTCTTTTGGTTACTTGGGGCGGGAAGAGGGCGGGGCAGTGGGGGATGCAAAGGAAGAGAACAGATTCCAAAACAGTTTATCAAAATTGTTTTGCCTCATGTGGTTTTCTGTTGCCCTTTCTGCTGTGTCTTTGAGTGTTTGGAAGCAATTTATGTTGCACTAAGACCGTTTTTCTTTCAGAAGTTCCCGCATTTGAAATTCAAATCTCAACTGTCAGCAGGCTGTTTGCTCCAACTGTGCCTTTTCATAAGGCCCTTAGCAGGGTCCCTTATGGCATATTCCTCAAACCAGAAGCTTTCTTACACCAACGGCCCAGAAGGCTTCTATTCTAGCTGGCGGGAAGAGAGTTTGAAAGAGTGGGTTCATCCTTATTGCTTTTGTTTGGCAGCTACTACCGAGAGCTCTTTGCCTCAAATTCAGGTCATATCCTCTTTAGCTTTATACACCAATATGGCTTTGTACCCTGGTTTTGTCGTGTTCATTCCTATGCCTGTGTTGGCAGTGTTGAGCTAGAATGAGGACTCAGGCCTGGTAACCACCCAGGAAACAAGTTCTCAGTCTCCTCCTCTCTCTCTCGGCATCATTCTCCCATTGACAGAAGACTTGCAGTGTTCTCTAACAATAAAAAAAAAGACTTTTCTAAATTTTAAGTAGTCACAACTTTAATTAAACTTACCAACCTATGTTATTATATTGGTAATAGTCTCTTGAACTCTTCAACTTTGTGTAAAACTAGAATTTCCTTTGTTACATTTGTTCATCCGCAGGAACCATATTTAATACATTCCTCAGGCAAGGAAGCCTGGGGAAGAGGCATGGGGATTGCCATATGGCAATGGACACAAAGTATGGAGATTTTAGTGTCATATGTTAACACTACCAGAAAGCATCCACTACAGAAGAGGCGGTAAATAACTAAGAGGACAAAGTGGCCTGGCCAGTTAACATTGGCCAATCATCAGTCACCCTAGACCTGGCTATGATGGCTACAGAAATATAGTACAAGATGCACATGGACCCAGCAGTGCAAATTTCTGCTTACCAGAGCCAAACTTGTTATTGCTGCCTCTGAATGCCCACCAGCTAGCAACAGAAACCAATTTGAATCCCCAGTATATTTTCTCTCTCAAAGAGTCCAATAGGCTACTTGTGACAAGTTGACTACTTTGGACCCCTTCCATCCTGGAAAAGTTAGTGGTTTACCTTCACAGTGTTAGATACCTATTCCATCTATAGTTTTGTCTTCTCTGTCCTCAAAACTACAGCCAGCACCACTATCTGGAAGCTCACGGGATGCCTGATCATAGGCTTGGAACCTGTACAACATAGTATCCAACTTGAGGCTAGGTTAAGGAAGATACTAATTACTATAAAAGTTACAGTGGGGGTGCTGCAATTAAGAGAGATACAGGGAGACTGGCAGAGTTCTGTTTCTTTAACAAACATTGGTGTTAGCCTGGTGGTAGGTATTAAGGAAGGCACGTATTGCATGGAGCACTGAGTGTGGTGCATAAACCATGAATCCTGGAACACTGGGAAAAAAAATAAAAAATTTTAAAAATGAACACTAGGAAAAATTTAATGAAATCTTTGGTTAAACCAAAAATTTAGCCTGCATATGGCCAAAAAACTTGATGAAAGAAGCTCAACCTCAGTGGTAAACAAAGAAATCCAAATTAAACAAAGAAGTACCATTTTTCACTTACCAATGTGAAAAAGCTGCAAAAGAGTAATTATAGTCAACTAAGGATAATGATGCAAATAAATGGGTAAGTTTACACATTCCACATGGTAGGTGAGTATACCCTGGTATAGGTTTTTTGGATGAACTTTTGGTACTACATGTCAAAATGTAGATCATGTATTTTTATGACCAAAAGAGCACAACTATAAATAAACTATTTCAAGATAATAATTTTTTTATTTTGATCTTTCTATTATTTGAATTATTTATATATTCTTTATAATTACTTTAAAAATTAGACAAATATGCAAAGATATATATGTGTCAATTCATAAATACATTTACAATAATAAATATACATAAATCTTAAAAAATAAATCTACATAATGGAATACTATTAACTATTAGTTATTACATTCAAATAAACTTATTTATTCACGAGGAAAGATGACCATAGTCGGTTAAGAACAGAAACTGGGTCTGAAAGCAAAATATGAAGTAAGATGGTATTTTTATAAAAATACATGTGTGTATACACACATATGCTCACACAGTACACTGAAAAAACCTACAAGAACAGAAAATAGGCATAGTTATCTCTTGGTGAGATTATGGTAATTTTTAATACTTACTCATGTATTATAACTTTCTTAAGATTAACAAATGTTATTATTTATAATCATGAAAAAAATAAGTAAAATTTTGGAAATAGTCTAATAAGTTCAGACCTGGCTACACATGAGCCAAAATAAGTTCTCAACTGAGTTTGAGGATTTCATTTATCATAGGAACACCAGCAGTGGTACTGTGTAAATATTTTTAGATAAATATTATTTCTCTTTTCTTGGAAGTTCTCAACATATTTACCTACCACTTAGGTATATTGAAGAGCTTATACAATTTTCCCTTTTATATGTTGTCATAACAAAGGTAATTAAAAAGTTCTAAAAACTAAAAAGTCTTGAAGGAAGAGTCCTATTAATATCCATTTGTTTATTCAGCAATTAAACAGGTATATAGTCCAGTGGGGGAGAGAGATAGATAAATATGACATGATAATAATGATGTTGTGATGACATACACGGTATGGCTTTTCAGGAGGTGACTGACCTAGGCTTGTGGCTTGCCCTTTAGCTCCCTCCTTAGGGAATCCCAGCAGAAACTCAAATCATTTAGGCTTCCTCAGAATGAAGGCAGAGAATGTCTTTAAGCAACTTCTGTTGTAGAACTGCAAACAACTCTGATGTATAAGAGAGGGAGTAAGAGAGAAATGAAGAGACCATCAAACCCAAATAAACTTCATTCTTTCTGATTCTTCATCAGCAGTGAATACACATTATAATATGAGTAACATCCTGTGTCATGGTTTAGAGGGACATCCATGGACACAACATAGAGAGTGTAGAATTTCGGTACATCTGGGCAGTTGATATGCAGAAGTTATTGGATGCCTTTACAGTATAGATAAACATGTTTTTTTTTTTAATTTATTTATTTATTTGACAGAAAAAGACACAGCAAGAGAGGGAATACAAGCAAAGGGTGTGGGAGAGGGAGAAGCAGGTTTTCCAGTGAGCAGGGAGTCCAAGGTGGGGCTTGATCCCAGGACCCTGGGATCATGACCTAAGCTGAAGGCAGATGCTTAACGACTGAGCCACGCAGGCACCCCAATAAGTATGTTTTCAATCTATTGACCAAGAAGCAAGTTCAGGGAAAGTAACTAACAACTCATAATTTGTAACAGTCACCTATCTTTCTTCTTGTAGCAAACATATAACACTATATGTAAAATGGATGTATTTTAGCATATGCTTATTCATGAGTATTTCTCTAATTTCTCTAATTACTGCAAAATCCCAAATGTACATCTTACTGCTGCCTGCCTGGGTGATTATATTAAAAAGCTTCCATGCTCTTTGCTCACTTTCTCACATTGACATTAGTGGTTCATTAATATTAAAGAGACCTGCAGTACTGTGAGTATTAGCTAATCATAGTGAAGACTATCTTTGGAATCTGTCAAGCATAGACCTGGCTTCTATTTTTATAGCTTGACATGCACAATAGGCTGATCTATTTTTAAAACTATCTATCAATACAACTTTGACTAAAAGAAAATTGCCTGCTTTAAGATGCATGCTTTAACCAGTGTAAATATCACCTAAGAGAAATACAACTTAAATTGCTACTTTTGAGAAATAAAAATGGCAAACACATATTCTGTTCAGTGCAGGCTATTGCGCCAATTTTTGTAAAGCTAAAAGAATAAGCTTTCTAGAAGTGTTTGTGTAACATAGGACAAAGAACATCTACCACTCATCATGCAACCCATATAGCTCTTCTGCTTTCACTTGCCATTGGGTAGAGGTTCATTTGAACATGCACCTGAATAGTCTTCTGGACGTGGAGTTAAATCTTATGTTCCACCATTTGGTCATGTCCAGAAGACCTTCGGAACTGAATAGAAAATTGTCAAAGTCAGGATAAAAACAATATCACTGTATTCTTGATTTCATTCTCTGGTCAACATATAGACGTGGAAAGGCTATTTAAAATATCTTAGTTAACATTCAGTATTTACTATGTTAGTGATCATTGCCAGTCATCTCCAATAATGAGTCAACCATTATCAAGTGCCTACTTTATAAAAGACACTCTGCTGGACCATGTGGGAAAATTGAGAGAGAGAGAGAGAGAGAGAGAGAGAGAGCCTGCCCACAGGCCCCTATGACCTGGTTAGGAAGACAAGAGAGATGCTTAATATGAGCTGATAACCAATCAGTAAAGCATGCATATGTGGATGACATTTATAGACACTGGGGCAGGCTTTATAAGAAAAATAAAAAAAATAAACGCTGTTTATTTGATACTAGGCAAAAAGTCCAAATTTTGGTATTACCTCACACTGGTTAATTCTCCTTGTGTCTCACTTTCCTCACCTCGCAGAAGGCAATTCCTCCATTTTATATAGATGGGAAGTCAAAAAGCCAGACTCAAATCCTCACTCTAAATTCAGGATTCTTTCGTTGTTTAGAGAAACAAGGATTTCAAAGGAAGCATGCTGCCTGCTGCAGTAAGTGCATTTTTTATCCTTTCTTTTAATAGCAGGAAGGATTATAAAGGATCTCATCCTTCACAAAAACCCAAGAGCAAACCCTGTGAAAAAGAAGGCAGTTTTATGGTGTTTCTTTTAAAACTTTCCCTCAGTATGTTTTTCTGTTTATCAATAGTTTATGTCTATAGTTTATGTTTAAGGCTATAGTTTATGTTTAAGACTAACTCTTCACATTATTTTAAGGCTTTTATTTAATAGAAAAAACATTCATGAGTTTGGAAACATTTGTCTCTCTCATTTCCTGGTATTTGGATAAAGCCCAATTAGATGGTGTCTTAGTGCCGCTCTTTTAAAAAACAGAGCCTAGGGTGAGGATTAAGCTTCTAACTGTTTGGGAAATGCAAGACCGAGGTAGTGAGTGCAAAGTGTGAAGGATAAAGGGAGAGAGAAGAAAGGAAAGGATAGTGTGATTCTGAGTTCTCCTGTCCTGGCTCTGTTGCGTTCTCCACAACTAGTTATGGAGAAATACAGAAGTTGCTCAACAGGTGCCTGTTCTCTCAGCATTTAGAACTTCTCCTGTTAGTTGTAAGGAGGAGCTGCCCCTAAGAGTAGTAAATGCCAGACAAAGGAGGGGGATTATTAGTCAACCCATTCCAACCCCCTTTTTCCCTTTGAGCAAGGTCTACCCCACTGGAGGCTTACTCCCCTGAACTTTGGAGTTGGATTAATCAACTCCTCAGTGATAGCTCAGATCTGATGCGGTCCCTTAGTGACTTCCAGGACCACTGCCTGCCATGTGACGTTCCATCTAAGTCCAAAAGTGTATAGCCAACCAGTGCAGGAAAGAAGAAAGAGACATTATTGAGAAAGCTGAAGAAGGTGTGCAAGATTTCTGTCTAGTAGAGATGATTTATACAACATAATTTTCATTTCTTTTAGCACCTGTCATAATATGTAACAATACCTTTTGTGTTCTTTTATTATGTTCAGTTAGCCAGCATATAGTATATCATTAGTTTTTGATGTAGTACAATATGCAGTGCACATCCCTACATGTGCCCTTCTTAATAGCTATCACCTGGTTACTTCATCTCTTCCCTTCTGTAACCTTGTTTCCCAGAGTCCAGAGTCTCTCGTGATTTGTCTTCCTCTCTGCATTCTTCCCCTTCAATTTTCCCTCCCTTCCCCTATGGACCTCCATGCTATTCCTTATGTCCCACATATGAGTGAAACCATACGATAATGGACTCTCTCTCCTTGACTTATTTCACTCAGCATAATCTCCTCCAGTTCCATCCATGTCGATGCAAATGGCAGCTATTCATCCTTTCTGATGGTTGAGTAATATTCCATTGTGTATATGGACCACATCTTCTTTATTCATTCATGTGTTGAAGAACATCTCAGCTCCTTCCAGACACTTCAAAGATGACATACAAACGGCTAACAGACACATGAAAAAGTCCTCAACGTCACTAACCATCAGGGAAATACAAATCAAAACCACAATGCGATACCACCTTACACCAGTTAAAATGGCAAAAATCAACAAAACAGGAAACAACAAATGTTGGCAAGGATGTGGAAAAAGGGGAATCCTCCTTTACTGTTGGTGGGAATGCAAGCTGGTACAGCCACTCTGGAAAACATAATACCTTTTAAACAGTAAGTACAAGTAGCTATTGGTTCAGAGAACTAAAAAGAGGTATATCTGCAAAATGGTAGCATAAGAAGATCCAAACTCACCTCCTCCCATGGACACACCAAATCTATATTCTATGTATTTATGATTCATTTCCCTCTGAAAAAGATCTGAAATCTAGATGAGCTGCATCTCCACAACAAACAATAAAAGACCATATCACATTTTTAGTTTCACCAAAACCCCCATCCACAACACTCAGTAGGGTGGAATCTCACCAGTACAGTGCTTCTATCAGAGGAGCAAGGGGTTGGTGCCCCACTCAGGAACCCTGAGCCCTGTGATCTTCCCCAGAGAGATGAACCCCAAAAATCACTGGCTTAGCAAACCAACAGTACTGACATCCAAAGAACTCAAAGTGCTGTAGGAAACTGAGATTCCCCTTTTAAAGGGCTCATATACAATCTCACTCACTTGAAACCCAAGGAAAAAAAAAAAAGGCAAAACCCCCCAGCAGTTTGAAGAGCATCTAAATTATACATGAAAGAGATCAATTTGCTAATCTAAAACATCTGCCAGGGGTGACTGGGTGGCTCAGTTGGTTAAGCAACCGAGTCTTGATCTCTGCTCAGGTCATGATCTCAGGGTCATGGGATTGGACCCCACTTTGGGCTCCATGCTCAGTACAGAGTCTGCTTGTCCCTCTCCTTCTGCTCTTCCCCCGCTCTCACTCCCTCTCTCTCTTAAATAATTTTTTTTTAATTTAAAAAATAAAAATAAAAGCATCTGCTGGAAGGGAAAGGGACAACTTAAACTGTCCCCAGAGAAAGCGGCACTGGTGGATGCCATTTTTGTACTCTGCACCTACTCTGCTATATGAATAAACTTGGTGGCAACACCCTTTTGCCACCTTGCTGAGACAGGTCAGGGCCAGCAGTGGTGGCACTATCCTACTGCCTTGTTGAAGCAGGAAAGCACAGATATTTGCAGCACTCCCCTGCTCCATAGCTGGGGCCAGTGAGCAGAGATGGTTGCAGCATTCTCCCACTACCCTGTAAAGTCAGTGAGTTCAGGCAGTTGATGAGCACCAGTGGTAGTTGCATTCTTCTATTTCCAGCCTAAAGCTGGCATGTGCACACAGACAAGGCACTCTCCCACTGCATTCCTCCTGCAGCTGCAGACTGTACACAGTCAAAAACATTTTCCCTTTGCTTTTCTGAAGCTGTGAGCATACTCTACCCCCTACACTATCCAGCTGTGTCGCTAAAGCCAGCAGGTGGGGGTAATCTACACAGGGGATGCCCCTCAATTGCATGGCCCTGGTGGCCAAGGAGACTGGCATTCCTGAGCTCCCTGGGAATGTAACAATCAAAACGACTGTTCTTGGCAGGCCACTACCCCCCAGAACACTGCACAAAGAGCACACTGAAACACAATCCAGTCATCCTGTGAAAAAGGCCTATTAACTTAGCCTGGAACTTCAGCCTGAGGGACAGGCTTCAGGTTTCCCACACATCTAGAAGTTAAGGAGGTGCTCCCAGGAAACGTAAACTGGGAGACACCATCCTATGGACCACCACCACCCCCCACCTTGGCCTGTGTCTTAATGAGACTTCCCAGAAAGGATCTTATAAACTCTTCTGAAGCCCCAATTTTTGTAACTGTCACTCATTGGCACCTCCAGATCTGGTCTGGGAAGCCAGCAGAGATTACCGTTGCGGGCCCACAGGACTGAATATATTTGCATATTTTAAAAGCTGCTGCCTGAGGGTCTGGCTTCCAATCAGCCTGAAACTAGATGCTAAATGAGATTCCTCCCCTTGGATCACTGACAGGTCTTGGCACTCCCTCAACAACAAGGGCATATCAAGAATAAATCAAGAGGTTTAGACAATCACAAAGGTTCCAAAACAACCAAGAGCTAGGACAAGTTTTGAACAAAAGGTTCATTACCTACACAAGGCCATTCCTTCAAGACCAAAAGGTACCTATTTCACCTAATATGTAGAAGCAAACACAGAGAGTCAAGCAAAATGAGGAAACAGAGAAATATGTTCTAAACAAAAGACCAAGACAAAACCCCAGAAAAAGACCTTAATGATAACAAAGAAAAGTAATCTACCTGATAAAGAATTCAGAATAACCATCACAAAAATGCTCACTGCCCTTGCAAAAGAATGGATGAACACAGTAGGAACTTCAACAAAGTGATATCAAATGTAAGAAAGTACCAAACAAAAGCCACAGAGCTGATGGATATAATAACTGAACTGAAAAACACACTAGAGGGTTCAACAGCAGACTGTATGAGGCAGAAGAACAGATCAGCAAGCTGGAAGACAAAGTAATGACACTCATCCAGACAGAGCAGAAAGAAGAAAAGAATTTTTAAAAATGAAGATTATGTAGGGGACCTACAGGACAACATCAATCAGAATAACATTCATACTATGAATGAATGTCCCAAAAGGAGAAGAAAAGAAGTCCCAAAGGAGAAGTAAGAGAAAGGAACAGAATCTTACAAATTGTTGAACACTACATCAAAATCTAATGATATACTATATGCTGGCTAACTGGACATAATAATAATAATAATAGCTGAAAATGTACCTAAGCTGGAGAAGACAGACATCTAGGTTCAGGAATAGAGGTCCAAATAAGACGAACCAAGACACATTATAATTAAAATGCCAAAAGTTAAAGAGAGAATCTTAAAAGCAGCAAGAGAAAAACAAATTGTTATTTACGAAGAAAATACCATAAGGCTATCAGCAGAATTCTCTACAGAAACTTTGGAGGCCAGTAAAGAATGGCGTGACATATTCAAAGTGATAAAAGGAAAGTAATTCCAACCAAGAATACCCTACCTGGCAAGATTATCATTCAGAATTAAAAGAGAGATACACAGTTTTTCAGACACCCAAAAGCTAAAAAAGTTCATTATAACTAAACAGAACTTAACAAGACATGTTAACAGGACTTTTTTTTTTTAAACAAGACTCTTTTAAACTAAAAAGAAACAGTACTAATTAGTGACAAAAAAAATAAAAGTAAAAATCTCGTAGGAAAAGGTAAATATATAGTAAAGGTAGTGGATTAATCACTTATAAAACTGCTATAAAGGTTAGAAGACAGAAGCAGTAAAATGAACTAAAACTATAAAAATTAAGGGATACATAAAGATATAAAATGTGACATGAACAACACAAAACTTGAGGGAGGGAAGGTAAAAAATGTAGTCTTAGAATATGTTCAGAATTTAAATTGCTATTAACTTAAAATAGGCTGTTATATACATAAGATGGTATAAGTGAACCTCACAGTAACCACAAGCAAAAACTTACAGTAGATACATAAAAAGAGAAAGGAATCTAAACATAACACCAAACAGTCATCAAACCATAGGGGAAGAAAGCCAAAAAAGAAGAAAGGAAGAGAAGAACTACAAAAATAACCAGAGAACAATTAACAGACTGGCATAAGTATATATGTATTAACAATTATTTTAAATGTACATGAACTAAATTCTACAATCAAAAGACATAGAATGGCTGAATGTATAAAAAACCAAGACACATCCATATTCTGCCAGCAAGAGACTCACTTTAGAAATAAGAACACAGACTGACTGAAAGTGAATGGATGGAAAAAGATATTCCATGAAAATGGAAATGAAAAGAAAGCTGGTGTAGCTGTGCTCATATCAGACAAAATGGACTTTAAAAAAAGATGTAATAAAAGACAAAATTGTCACTACACAATGATCAAGAGGTGAATCAAGCAAGAAGATATAATATTTATAAATATGTATACACCCAACATAGAAGCACCAAAATACATAAAGCGAATACTAACAAACATAAAGGGAGGAATTGATAGCAATGCAACAATAGTAGAAAACATTAACACTCTACTTACATCAATGGATAGATCACCCAGATAGAAAACAAACAAGAAAACATAGCCTTCAATGACACATTAGGTCTGGTCGACTAACTGACATATACGAATATTTCATCCAAAAACAGCAGAATACACATTCTTCTCTAGACTAATTGGAACATTTTCCAGGATAGATCTCATGTGAGTCCACAAAACAAATAGCAATAAATTTATAAAAATTGAAATTATATTGAGCATCTCCTCTTACCACAATGTTATATGACAGGAAATCAATTACAAAAAGAAAACTGGAAAAACTACAAATATGTCGAGATTAAACAACATGCTACTGAACAACTACTGGGTCATAGAAGGAATGAAAGAAGTCAAGAAATAACAAGAGACAAATGAAAACAGAAATAAGACATACCAAAATCTATGAGATGCAGAAAAGTGGTTGTCAGAGGGAACTTCAAAGCAATAGAGACCTGCTTCAACAAGCAAGAGAAATATCAAATAATTTAATTTTCCACCTAAAGAAACTAGAAAAACAAGTGAGGACCAAAGTTAGTAGAAGGAAGGAAATAATAACGATCAGAACAGAAATAAAGACTAAAAAGATAATTTTAAAAATCCATAAAGCTAAGAGCTGCTTCTTTGAAAAGATAAAATTGTCACACTTGTAATTATACCCACCCAGAAAATAAGAGACAGGGCTCAAATAAATAAAATCAGAAATGAAAGAGAAGTTACAACTGATACCACAGAAATGCAAAGGACCATAAGAGACCACTAGGAATAATTATACACCAACTAATTAAACAATCAAGAAGAAATGGATAAATTTCTAGAAACTAACAATCTTCCAATATTTAGTCATGAAGGAATAGAAAATCTGAGTAGACTGATTATTAATAAAAAGACTGGATGAGTAATCAAACAAAAAACATAACAAAAGTTCAGGACTTTCCACCAAGTTTCACTCATGAATTCTACCAAATGTTCAAAGATTTAGTACTTATCTCCTCCAAAAATTGAAGATGAAGAAACTCATTTTACAAGGCCAGCAATACCTTGATATCAAAACGAGACAAGAGCACAACAATTTGAAAAGGCCAACATATCTGTTGAACACAGATGCAAAAATCCTCAACATAATATTAGCAAACCATATACAGTAGTAGATTAAAGTGGAATATACACCATGTTCAAGTGAAATTTTTTTCAGGGATGCAAGAATGGTTCAACATCCACAAGTCAATCAGCATGATATGCCACATTAACAAAATAAAAGGTAAAATTCCTGTGGTCCTCACAATAAATACAGAAAAATGTTTGACAAAATTTAACATCTATTTATGATAAAAACTGTCAACAAAGTGTGAGTAGAGGGAAAGTACCGCAACATAATAAAGGCTGTACGTGACAAACCCCACAGCTAACATCATACTCAGCAATGAAAACCTAAAAGCTTTTCCTCTAAGATCAGAAACAAGACAAGGACGTCCACTCTCACCACTTTTATTCAACACAGTACTGAAAATCCTAGCCATAGTGATTGGGCAAGTAAAAGAAATAAAAGGTATCCAAAATTGAAAGGAAGAAGTAAAACTTTCACTATTTGATGATGGAATGATTACTACAAATAGAGAATCCTGAAGACTGCACCAAAATCTACTAGTACTAATAAATGAATTCAGTAAAGTCACAGGACACAAAATTAATGTACATAAATGCATTGCATTTCTATAAGTCTATTGAATCTACAAAATTCCTAGAAATGAATTTAACCAAGAAGGTGAAAGACCTGCACTCTGTAAACTATAAGACATAAGAAATTGAAGACAACACAAATAATGGAAAAATATTCTACACTCATGGATTGGAAGAATTGTTTAATTGTTCATACTATCCAAAGCAATCTACAGATTGAATGCAATCCTTATCAAAATTCCAAGGGCAGGGGTGCCTGGTGGCACAGTAAGTTAAGTGCTGACTCTTGGTTTTGGTTCACGTGGTGATCTCAGGATCTTGAGATCAAGCTCTGTGTTGGGGTCCATGCTGAAGGCAGAGTGCACTTGAGACTCTCTATCTCTTTTCCTCCACCACGATCTCTCTCTCTCTCTTTCTAAAAAAATAATAAATCTTTTCTTTTTTAAGATTTTATTTATTTATTTGACAGAGAGAGACCACAGGTAGGCAGAGAGGCAGGCAGAGAGAGAGGAAGAAGCAGGCTTCCCGCAGAGCAGAGAGCCCTGATGCAGGGCTCGATCCCAGGACCCCAGGACCATGACCCAAGCTGAAGGCAGAGGCTATAACCCACTGAGCCACCCAGGTGCCCCTAAAAAAATAATAAATCTTTAAAAATAATTCCAATGGCATTTTTCACAGAACTAGAACAAGTAATTCTAAAATGTATATGAAACCACGTGAATAGTCAAAACAATCTTGAGAAAGGACACAGCTGGAGATATCAGCCTCTCTGATTTCAAACTATACCACAATTTGATAATAACCAAAGCAATATGGTATTGGCATAAAAAGAGACATGTAGACTAGTGGAAGAGAATAGAGAGTTCAGAAATAAACCCAAACATCTGCATCAATCAATCTGTGACAGAGGAGGCAAGAATATACCATGGAGAAAGGACAAGTCCGTTCAGTAAATGGTGTTAGGAAAACTGGACAGCCACATACAAAAGAATCGAACCGGACCACTGTCTTACACTATACACAAAAATTAACTCCAAATGGTTTAAAAACTTGAATATAAGACCTGAAACCATGAGAAATGTAGAGGCAGTCTCTGTAAGCTGAAGAAGTCAAGGATACGGATCCTACCACAGTCCACAAAAAGGAACATATCCCTGCTGATACCTTGATTTTAGCCCAGTGAGACCCATAACTGATTGCTGACTACAGAATTATAAGATAATGAATCTGTGTTAAGTTCCTAAGTTTTGGCTAATTTGTTATGACAGCTACCAAACACTGGTACAGTATTGTGGGGGGGAAAGTAATGCAGTTAATATGAGGCTATTCTGTCTTCCCATCACAAATCTTAATTCATTCTTGCCATACAATCACTTCTTTCAAGAAATATGCTTTAAATGGATATTTTTATATGATTTTAGTTTTATAACCTTTCTAATTTTTCAGAAAAATTACATAATTTACAGTTCAATGATGCAAATTAAAAATCATGTGCATTGAAAGAGGGAGGAGTAGTAGATGAGTTTTTGAAACAGTAAAGGAGCTCTTTACATGAGCTAAAAGAAAAAGACATGCAAATAGAATCATTATTGGTCAGATGTGTTAAATATTGAGGAAAGGATACTTCCTGGGAGCGTAAAGAAAGGAATAATTTGGTATAATACAGATTTGACCAGATGTAAGGAAGAATTTTCTAAAATGAAACTGTGCATATAAGAAACCAACTTGGGTGACAGTGATTGTTCAAATACAGTTGGTATAAACATTTGATAGATATTATCAAGGAAATTCAAGCTTCCAATGAGTTCTGAGCTAGATGACCTTTATCATTCCTTCAACCTTGAAATCCTATGATTAATCTAGGAAATAATTTTATGGACTTTATTCATATAAATGATACAAAAATGAGAACTATATAAAAACAGAACCTAGATATCAGGAATACATCTACAGGTAAATGAAAAAGGTAAGAATAAAAAGAAAAGTCAAGCTGAGATAAGAGGAAAAAAGTAAACTCCAAAGTAAAATGTCTATTAAACTAGTCATTGCTAGAAAAATATATTAAGATTTATTTCTATGAGGTATCTCTCCAAAAGAAAAATAAAACTGTGTTATATCCTTGGTATTCGAGAGACATAGTTAAAACAAGGAAATGGTAGTAGGAAGGTTTTGAAATATCAAAGAGCTGTGTATACAAGAAAGACATAAACATGATAAAGAGAATATGGGTGACATTAACGATGATGGATGACATAATATTTTATAAGAGAAATGATATTAGAGCTCTGGCTGACAAGAGGAAATGGTTTTGGCAAAATTTGCAATATGGACAAAAATAGTAGAGAGGTAAATTCTTAGACACAAATGCATGTGAGAAATGCATTTTCAGATAGATTTTTCTGAAAATTATAAAAGATGGAATTGACAATACCATTGATCACAAGAGGTTTTAATTGACCAGAAATTGTTTCGAGACTACACCATAGAAAAAATTAAGGAAAATCTGTTTCCTAAATGTGCTGAAATGTGTTTACAGCCTTACATAAATTATTGAACAGTCAACATCCTGAAAGCACATTCACACTTTCGTCCTTGGAAATGAATCAAATGTGTAATGAGGAAGGCTGGAGTGGAGATGTTGTAAAATGATTCCAGCCTGTCCACATTTACAGGCTAATGGGCTTAGTGGGATTAAGATCTGGCTTAAAGGTTGGTGTCACTAACCTTTTTATGTCTCTTCTTTCTCTTGGTGCAATAAAGGGTCTGACTAAGTGGGCTCTGTGTCTCTTAGAGCTCCAGAGTTGAAGGTGATACTTGTCAGTAATGACTCTGTAATATCCTGTTGATCCCAATAATTTTTTCAACTTAAGCCTCAGTGTGATAATTCATCCTGCCTGTATCTTTAAGCTTCCATTTATAATGATTTGAAACTTTCCTCTTTTCAACACATTAAAGTTTACTTATTCCTTGGCCTCTAACTGCAGATCTCATATTTCACAGATTATTGTTAGAGCCCTATCTAGGAATGACACACTGAACTAGCCTGAAGTTGTTTTCCATCTCAGTTATTCATTCCATCACTCTCAATTCTTTACATTGGATTCTGGACCACAAGTAAGTTTTTGAATACATATGAGTTCTCTATGGGTGTATAACAAGAGTGAGAAGTGGGGGGTGAGATGGGAAAAAGGTTCACTGAAAATCACTACAGGGACCGCTGCATACTCCAGATTCCCCAGCCTGATTTTACGCTTCACTCCTCAACCCCATGCCAGCACTAACCCATGGTGGAAGTATTTTACCCCTAGGCAAATTAGAGGGCTCCTTTCCAAAGAAATTGAATTGACCACCTGGGAAAGCTTGAGACTTTAGGTATGGGTACTGGGGCTTCAAAGGAAAGCCATCCTCATACTGACATTTGGAAAACCTGAACTTTTAAACCAGCCTACCTGTGGGCGCACCCTACCCTCAAGATCTGAGTACACACAGTGTGCCCAGAGTGATGCCTTATATGCAGGAAATCTCACCCACTGTCAGGAAGCAGGTGTGACACACAGCAGCAAGAATCACCTGGCATCAACATTACCATAAAAGAAAGACCATGGTAAACCATCAGAAAAAAATGATTCTGACAGAAACATTATTCAGAAGAGCACTTAAAAAATAAAACTACCAAACACTGGAATGAGGTGATAGGAGGCAGAGAGGATAGCATAAGAAAGGCAAAGCTTTATCTTTATGGTAGGAAATCAGCAAGTATTATCTAGAGTCAAAAATGGAAAATCAAGAGAGATATATACTTAATGTGCTGTTATAAGAATAATGACTAAAACAAAATAGTTCAAAACTATCCCAATTCTATAAATTGGGATGTAAGCAGGACAATTGGAACAAGTAACTTTCCTTTTATCATAATTATGATTATGCAATTTGACTTAATACTATTGTCATTTAAATTTAAAAAATTTAATTAGAAAAAGTACTTCATAGAGAAGGATACTGATGACAGAGATAGAAGCTCCCAGTTTCTTAGAAAGATCAAATGGTCCTCTCTAGAAAAGATGAGCATGAGCCACCACCTTCGTCTGACAACCAGAGACCCCCAGGGGAAGTATTTAGAGATAATCCATCCTGTCCCTGGGGCCCACTTTCAACCAAAGAACACCATCTATTTCAAAGGCCCTGAGTTGAGGATGAAGGTTCCACAAAAGAAAACAGATAATCAGCTCCTCAGATGTTTATTTATTTATTTGAGAGAGAGAGAAAGCATAAGCAGGGAGGTGGAGAGGTGAGGAGATGGGGAAGGAGGGAGAAGGAGAAGAAGACCCCCCCCCCTGAGCAGCCCCAGTGTGGGGCTCGATCCCAGGACCCTGGGATCATGATCTGATCTGAAGACAGATGCTTAACTGACTGAGCCACCCAGATGCCCCAAGACTGGGTATTTTAGAGGGCTGCTGGGCCTAGGGTCAGTTGATGAGTAACAACTATTAAGGCCTTACAATGAGCTAATCATAGTACTAAAGAATCAGAAATAATGTGGGAAACAAGACAGAAGCAGTCCTTATCATTGTTGGGCTAACCCTGAGCCAGGTGGTGGTCTAAGTTTCTACACATACTAACCCATGAAGTAAGTATTTCATTTTCCCCATATTACAGGTAGGGAAACTAAGGAGGCAAAGACTATTAAGTCACTTGGCCAAAATATCATGGCTAGTCTGAACACAGACAGGCAGGGAAAGACAGATGCTAAAAAAAGTTACTTCAGAGTGTGGTAGGTATTATGAAGAGGTACAAGATACAGAGTTGCTAAGGAGACAACCTAGTGTGAAGAGCCTAGAGAGGCTAATTTGCTCACTTCATTTTTCCTTTTTAATCATCCTTTTCAGCTCCCCACCCCTTCCTCTGCTTTGACAGATTCATTCAGCTAGAACCAAAAGGCCTGCATGGTCCAGGAAACTTCTATGTCCCTTAATACATCTCACTGTGGAACTCAGATCTTTTCTCCCTGGTCAATACTTGATGGATTTCTTCCTTGTTAAACTGCCATCTTCTTTACTTGCTTTTAGTTACTTGATGTCTATTTGTTTAAATTAGTCCTATAAAATCACTAATGCTTGGTGATATCTCTTCACATTACATATTAGCTACTAATTGCCAGAAGAACATGACTTTTCAGAGCACACTGAAGTCAACCAAACTGACAAGTAAATGTATCCACCAGCTGGGCAGGGGAGGAACCCCACTACATCCTGAGAACATGAGCTTCCTTTCCCTTCAAATGTTTTTTCTTCCCCCCAGCTAATCTTCTGTATTGTTAAGAAGTTACAACTAAAGGTTTATAGATCTTAAATTGCCTGTGGTCAGCTCAGCAGACTTTATGACAAGTGTAATTTATTTCCCTTTTCTTAATAATCAGGAAATAGCACATGAAATAAGATATAAGTAAACAGACTGAAAACTGGTTCCACATAAAGTGGCACTTCACATGCAATGCAAACGAATAATTGGAATTATCTAATTGCAGACCCTTCTGCTAAAATATATGACACTAGGAAAAATAAGAGATATTAATAATATTCTTTGAAGGAAAAACAACTGCCTACACTAAAAATTATGCTTGCAAAAAAAAAAACAGAAGAAGAAAAACTTATGGAAGGATAGCAATTAAAAATTGCAAGTATCCCTTACTTACAAATAATGATTTCATATTCAGAAATCATAAATATATATATATATAGTAAAAACATCCTCACCATAAACATCTCCAGCCAAAAGAGTATCATTTTCCATTAAGCTTCGTAGAAATGAATGTACTCTCTGTTGTATAGAGAGGGAAAACTGTGTTCCACAGTAGAAGTAGAAGTGGCCTAGATGGAGACGTCAAGCCTCCTTCTAGGTCTTCAGTGTGATCCAGAAAGCACCGGTTGAGTCATGGAAGCATGAGTTCTAGTGTGTCTCAGTCAATAATTGCTGAGTAACATTAAACGAACTGTTTAACCCTGATGGGTCTTAGTTTCTTCATCTGGAAAATAAGGCCACTTAATAGCATGATCCTGTGAAGTCCACTCCAGCTATGACTCCAATTATTCTATCAGATCAGGGCCCTACTATTACGACTTCATTTAACCTAATTACCTTCTTAGAGGACCTATCTTCAAACACAGTCACCATAGGAGCAAGGGCTCCAAAATATGAGTCTGGGAAAGGGGACACAAACATTCAGTCCCTAACAGATAGATTAGGTTGATGGATAGATCCATCTCTCTCTTCTGTACCTGGCTGATCACTAATCTAATCTTCCTCCTAGCCACAGCACAGACTTCTTGCATCAGCAAAGCCCTCCTTGCCCACAATTTCAACTGAGCCCCTCCCCTATACCTCTATATGCTTCTATCATGGATCCCTCACACTGTGTTTTATATATATTGTTGGTTTTGGAGTCTATCTCACCTTCTAGTCAATGAGTTCTTCAGGGGATGAGATACTTACTCATTATTTAACACTATCTCTGTTACAAGCTAGGTACCTGCTGAATATTCAGTAATCGGATGAATGAGAAGACATCGTTCTTAGAATCAGGCAAACAGGGGCGCCTGGGTGGCTCAGTGGGTTAAAGCCTCTGACTTGGGCTCAGGTCATGATCCCAGGGTCCTGGGATCGAGCCCCGCATCGGGCTCTCTGCTCAGTGGGTGAGCCTGCTTTCTCCTCTCTCTGCCTGCCTCTCTGACTACTTGTGATCTCTGTCTGTCAAATAAATGAATAAAATCTTTAAAAAAAAAAAAAAAAGAATCAGGCAAACATGTGTGGCATCCCTTGCCACCATTTCTTAGCTGAGAGACCTTGAAACTGAATCTAAGATCATTGTTTATACATTGTTTATAAAGTGAAGATAATGCTATGTCATGTTCAGGGTTGCTAAGAGAATTATGTGGAGAGTAAATGAAAGTGCCCAGCATAGCACCTGGTGTATTGTGGAGTTCAATATACACTACTTTCCCTTCTCCCATAATTTTGAGATTGAACTAATTATCAGACAGCTAATGACTACCAAAAAAGTACAAAGGTTAGTTCTTATTCAAATTTAGTAAAAATAAATAGGACATATTTTCACTAGCCATGGCTGATCTGGAGGGGGACACAATTTCCTATTTGATACTTTCAAGAACTGTGCTAGTTTGTTGCCTGAAGAAATAACAGCTTTACACACAGCAAAGATGGACTTCCTGGTAGTTAAAAGTGTTCCAAAGCATCACTGTTTGTTGCCACTAGTTAACCCAGCCAACTGAGGCACACCCCAAAGGGGTCTTTTAATGAAGTAACTAAAGACTTCCAATCAGCATTTTAAATGCTTGTAAAAATGAACATCCCAAAGGGTTGGATTTTTAAACACTTAAGGATGTGCGAATGATATAGCGTAGTGCAAAATGAAGTAGGGATTTGGCAACCGTCCAACAGGAGCAGCTCCCTGCCGCTGAGCATCACTCCGCAGCACAAGCAGAAAGAAGACACAGACCTTCCTCGACAGAGGGTCTGGGTGGCATGCACCGCATCGTTTATACTCCGGCTCCTTCCAGTGTTAATTAGAGTTCCCTGTTACAAATATCAGAAACTCCCTCTAGTACAGCATCATCACCATAATTAATACCATATTATATATTTGAAAGTTGCCAAGAATGTAGATTTTAAAAGTTCTCAAAAAATGCTCAACATCACTCATCATCAGGAGAATGCAAATCAACATGAATATCACATTGAGATACCACCTCACACCCATCAGAATGGCTAAAATAAAAAACTCAAGAAATAATATATGTTGGCAAGGAGGCCAAGAAAAAGGAACCATCGTACACTGTTGGTGGAAATGCAAACTCATCCAGCCACTGTGGAAGACAGCATAGAGGTTCCTCAAAAAATTAAAAATAGAACTACCGTATGATCCAGGAACCACACTATTGGGTATTTGCCCAAAGAACATGAGAAGACTAATTTCAACGGATTCATGCATCTATATTTATTGCAGCATTGTTTACAATAGCCAAACTATGGAAGTAGCCCAAGTGTGCATAGAGAAATGGATAAAGAAGAGGTAGTATGTGTGTGTGTGTGTGTGTGTGTGTGTGTACACACACATACGTACATTCAGCCACAAAAAGAGTGAAATTTTGCCATTTGCAACAACATGGATCAATCTAGAGAGTATAACCAATAAGCCAGTCAGAGAAAACAAATACCATATAATTTCACTCATAAGTGAAATTTAAGAAACAAAACAAATGAACAAAGGAAAAAAGAAGGGACAAACGAAAAAACACTGTGAACTATGGAGAACAAACAGATGGTACCAGAGGGGAGGTGGTTGGAGGGGGATGGGTGAAATCGGTGAAGGAAATTAAGAGTATATTTATCTTGATGAGCACTGAGTAATGTATGAAACTGTTGGAACCATTGTACTGTACACAAAACTAATATAACACTGTATGTTAACTACACTGGAATTAAAATATACTTGAAAATGTTAAATGGAAAAAACTTATCACAAGAAAAAAACATTTTTTGTAACTGTGGGTGAGGGATATGAACTAGACCTTTTGTGGTGATCATTTTGCAATATATACACATAGAGAACCATTATGTTGTATACCTGAAACTAATATAAGGTTATGTGTTACATGAAATTATGTATTAATAAAAATATTGAAAGGAAGAAACTCAGACATTAAGTGGATAATTGGGGAGGCTACCTGAAGCCCAGAGAACAAGGAACAAACAGGAACAAAGCAGGGAAAGGCATAGCCGAAACCCCGCCACCAAAACTGCCTACAGAGCAGCTGCCATTGCACGCTGGACGCTGGCCCACTGGACTCCAAGACTCTACACCAACCCCTTTCAAAACTAATGTCTAGCTGATCTTTAGGCCTCTCCCCAAGAGCTTGCTGTGCTCTTAGGAAGCAATTCATGATTATTTTCAGCAAAATCTATTTGTGCTGCCCGAGATTCTGGCTTCTACAAGATGAAAAGAGAAAATATTTTCCCTTTTTGTGGAGAAAAGAAACCATCTCTCCCACCTATTTTGGAAATCCTTTCAAATTTAAGAGCTATTTGGCTGCTCTATAGCCCAATGACAACTGTCCAGTATGGTCCCCATTATTATCCCTGTGTTACCATTGAGGAAACTTGTCCAGAGAGCACTGTAAGTGGTGGAGGTTGAGCTAACATCTCAGCTGTACACTTTCCACTGCACCCACTCGCTAATCCATTTTGATTTTTAAAAATTGATTAAATCTATTAGCTTCCTGCCAAATCACTTTCATTGTTCTATAAAGACCTTGCCTAGGATTTATAATTGTTACAGTTCTAGCCACTTAACTGCTTTCCCTTTCCCCTTTAAAGGCATTTCCAGATACTATAAAATCTGGAGTCTGCATCTTCTTTTCCATCCAGGAATAAATCACAGGGACAATACCCTGAAGTTACATGAAAATACACAAGCGGAGGTTCAGCCAAAGAGCCCAACTCACTCAGAAGCAATTGCACTTCTGCTTCAGGATGCTTTATTATACAGCTAAGTGAAGCCAAGTAGCTCACCCTCTCAAGTACAAAGATCAGTTAAATGGATGGCTATGTGTGTGACTGTAATCACAGAAATCTGGGATCAATTATGAAAGTTAGTCAATCCTGAAATTTTATTTACTACCAGATGCAGATGTTTACCTTCACTTTCAGATTTCATAGTCAGCTGGAAAATTTGTTTAACGATCTCCCAAGATAACCCTTTCCAGATGTAATTTTTCATGCCAGGAGTGTGCAGCAATTCAGTATCTGCTATAGATCTTGTTACTGTTAGGGGGAACTAAAGTTGTGTAATAACCCTACTGTGAAAAATAACATAGGTCAGCTCACTCAAACCCATTTCAACCTTATTTCCTTTTCTTCCTTTAGTATAGCTACTGAAAACTAAAAATTTACCTACTCTGACTAAAAACAGTAACTGTGACAAAGTTCAAGCCAAAGATGTAGAAGCCAAAGAGAAGATTTCTGTGCACATCTAAGAGTCTGATTTCCTGACACAGGCACTACCACTTTCTCTCACCCTTTTCTTCTTGCCTGGGGTATAAGTGTGTTGCTAGGAGCTGCAGCAACCACGTAGGGACCACAAGGGAGGAAATAGAGGAATTGCAAAGAAGTGGACTCTGATATAACTTGAGCCTTTGAAACACCACCTACTCTGGACTTGTTGCATAAAGCAAAATATAATAAGAACAAACAAGCCAATATGCGTTTAAGGCTCTGTTTGTCTGGTTTTCTGTTATTCATAGCCAAAAGCAACCCCTCCCTTTTAAGTCTAATAAATGAGAAGTTATTAGTCTTCACTGCAGGGCACACTGCACTGAGATTAAATGTCCTAGGTTGGCATAAACAATGTGGTGGTTTCTGCCTAGACCAATAATATGGATTTAGAATGCATTGATTGCCCAAAGCAAAAAGTCATCTAAATCTAGTGTACCAATGTTAAATACTACATTTAATTAAGGTCCTAACAGCCATCAGTTAGATTTATTTTGAAAACTGGTCTAATGTCACCAAAATCTGCTAATTGAACAAAATAATTTACTGTAAATTAACTGTCTGTTACTTATGCTCATCTGGAAAGGCCTTTGTCATGTATAATTAAATAGTCTATATTGCCTTCTTTGATCCCTTCCCTAAACAAATGCTTCAAAGTTTTCTTGATACTCATGGAATAAAATCCAACTCTTTGCCGTCACCTAAAAGGCTTCATGTGAGCTAACCCCTCTCTCCAAACTTTCTTTTCTTTTTTCTTTCTTTCTTTTCTTTTCTTTTCTTTTTTTTCTTTTGATAGAACACAAGCAGGGGGAGGGGGAGAGGGAGACGCTTATTTCCCACTTGGGAAAATAAGTAGCTTCCTACTTATTCCCTCCTCCGCAGGGAGCCCAATGTGGCTGGATCCCAGGACCCTGGGATCATGACCTGAGCTGAAGGCAGACGCCTAATGACTGCGCCACCCTGGCGTCCCTCTCTACAATCTTATTGAATACTGCCTCCCATCCACACTATGTCCCAGCAGGTTCACCCCTTTCTGTTCCCAAGTCTGCAAGCCCCTACCTCCTTGGGATTTTGTCTCCACACTCTCTTTGCATATTCTCCTTATAGCAGGTTCTTTCTCATCCTTCAGGCCTTGGCATGAACATCCCCTCCTCAGAGCGGACTTCACCACCACACGACGATGGCAGCCTCAACACACCGCTCCTTACATCCACAGCACTTTCTGAATCCACCATTTTAGTCATTTCCTAATGTATTTTTTTCTTCATTTATTCATTGTCTCTCCCCATCCTATTCATATAGAAGTCCAGGAAGACAGGGACCTTGCCCATGTCCCTAAAAATGTTACCTATCGATCAGAAAGTAATTGTTTGATGGGTTCTTTCATTCTTTAGCCAGGTGTTTCTCAGCATATCGATAATATCTCAAATTACCTATTATTTTTAGATCATGCATGAAATAATTAGCAATAATAATAGCTAATGACAATGTAGATCTTACTATGTACGAAGCAGTGCTGGTGGTTTTTATGTGTTATCTTCCTTAATCTTCACAATTGTGTGAGGTAAGGTGTATCGTTCTAATCCCATTTTACAGATGAGAAAGTTAGAAGGTTGCTAATAAGGATTACCATCCAGCCATTTAGCAGCAGAGTCCTTTCTCATAAACACCTCCCTGGTACCGATTGAGACTCCCAATAAGGACTCCCTTGCACTGCTAGGTTACTTAGCTGATTATGAATTCTTTCATATGTGTTATATTAGATGAATAAGGTTAAAAATTTGCCAGGGATAGTATTAATAGTCTTGTTCTATGGGTGGGAAAACTAAGATTCAGAGATAGTAAATGATTTATTCAAGATCATAACAGCAATTGGTAGAAGTGAGATATGGCCCAGGAGCTCTGATTCCTCATCCAGGAGCTCTGATTCCTCATCCAGGCTTCTTTCCTTGGCACCATGCTACCCATGGGCCTAACACAAATTCCACATAGCATGTTATTCCCTCCCCCCACACTGGAATCCCTTTAAAGAAGCCATTTCCAGTTGATATCTGATCTTTCTTACATTATGGTAATCAATGGTATATATTTTCTCATGTGCAGGCCCTAAAAAGCATCTTTTTAAAGGCAATCATGTTATTACATGCTTATGTGATGATATCACCCCAGATATAATCATTTTCATGATGAAATAGGAAAGCAATTGGAAACTGTAAGTCATTTTATGAATGTGAGTATATTGGAAGCCACTGATTTTACATCAGTAATTATTTTGATGTGTAACTGTCCTCTATCCCCATTTACAAATTCTTAGGGAGCATGAATTGTGTATAATAACTGGTTTTGGCTAAGAGGTTAAAACATGCTCATTGGTACTTAGAAAGGCAGAGAAGACAATTTTTCTACATGAACAAGTTTTCCTTTCTGAATCAGAGTAAAAATCCTACAAGTTTTGAGTGATTTCAATTTTTTATAAATTAACTACCTGTCAAATAACAAATGGTTACCAGTACAGTCCAAGCCCATGTTAAGTTCAAAGAATACAAAGGACTGGAAAACACAGGCCTTACTCACCCACCCCTGTCCCACCAGGAAGCTAACTCTGAAGTTGGGGAGACAAAATTAATGCATTTGAAACTATCAGCAAAAAAGACAACATATAATTTATGATGAATGCTGTGGTACAAATGACATAAGAATTTAGAAAGATCTATTTACTATAGGGAGAAGGTTGAAGATGAAAACATAAGAAGATCCTGAACTCACCTCCTCCATGAACACAGCAAATTCACACCTCTATATAGAACAATCCCTCCTGAAGAAGAACTGAGGGCTAAATGAACAGTTGCTGCACAACAGAGGATAGAGGAACCACAAAGAGAATGGTAGGGAGACAGAGACATGGTAATGATGAGAATCCCCACCCCCATACTATGAATTGCTGTAGGACGGATAGTACTGAAGGGCCAGGAGCTGATTTATCTGCCCTGAGACACAGAAAAAAGCCATCCTTTAAAGGGACAGTTAGAATATAAAGGAACTAGCCCTCCACTGAATGGTTGGGACTCCCTCTGAATCAGAGGGGCTTGCAAGCTCTACTGTTTACATTCCCTGTCCACTGTCATAGCATAGATAGGAGCAGGGTCTGGGCCACTCAGCTGGCCTACCAGCTCCAGAGCTCTTGGGTGAGCTCTAGCCCCTCTCCCCCACCAGCCCTAGATGCCCTTGGTTTAAAAGAGCAACTAAAATCTAAAAGGAACCAACCCTAGAACTCTGCCAAATGGCTAGGGAGTTGAAATACTCTCCTTGGTTGAGGGGTTAGGTGAGTGCCACTGTTTATGTTCCCTATTCACCTTGATAGTGCAGACAGGAGGAAGGTCTGGATGTCCTAGCAGGCTAGCTGCCTTAGTGACCCCCAGACTCCTAACCCACACCAGCCCTGCCCCCATGAGGCAGTCCTAGTGCAGGGTGACCTGTCCAGACACCCCTGGACAGCTACAGGTTCAGTCATCTCACCAAGGCCACATAAATTCAAAGCATTCCAGGACACACTAGTATCTAACCCACTTCAGCTCCAGATGACTCATCAGGGCACCCCTTGCATGGAGTACCTCCAGATCTCTTGGTCTATGCCCACTTCAGCTCCAGCTGTTCCACCAAGGAACCCCCTGCACAGAATGCCCCAGGACACCCCACCTTGCACTCATTTCAGCTTCAGCTGTCCTGCCATGGCACTCTCTGCATGGAAAGCTCTGGGACACCCCTCAGCCTGTGCCTAGTTGAGTTCTAGCTTCCCACCAGGATGGCTAGAGCACAAAGTACCCCAAAATCCAGCCCATGCCTGCTACAGCCCCAGCCAGTCAGCTAAAGCTGCCAGGTTCACATGGTCTACACAGGAGATATCCTTACACAAGGCCATTCCTTCAAGTTTAGGTGTAGATGTCCTGATAGGTTCACTGTCACAAACACAGAAAGTCAAACAAAGAAGAATATGCTCCAAACAAACAAACAAACCCACAAAACGTCAGAAAAGGAACTAAGGAAAACAAACAAAAAGACACAAACACCTGGAAGCTAAACAGCATTGTATTAAACAACCAAAGCATCAATGAAGAAATCAAAGAGGCAATTAAAAAAAAATACATGGAAACTAATGAAAATGAAAACACAATGGTCCAAAATCTTTGGGACTCAGTGAAAGCAATTCTAAGAGACAAATTTATAGCAATACAGGCCTACCTCAAGAAACAAGAAAAATCTCAAATGAGCAACCTAACCTTATACCTAAAGAATCTAGAAAAAGGACAAGCAAAGCCCAAAGTTAGTAGAAGGAAAGAAATAATAAAGATCATGGCAGAAATAAATGAAAAATAGACTAAACAAAACAATAGAAAAGATCAAACCAATAGCTGGTTCTTTGAAAAGATAAACAAAATTGATAAATCTTAGCTGGACTCATCAACAAACAAAGAAAAAGAGCAAGATAAAACCAGAAACAAAAGAGAAGCAGTAACAACCAGCACCACAGAAATACAAAGGATTATAAGAGACTACTACAAATAAAACATATGCTAACAAACTGAACAACCTAAAAGAAATGGATAAATTCCTGGGAACATATAACCTCCCAAAACTGAATCAAGAAGAAATAGAAAGTCTGAATGGACAGGTTGCTAGTAACAAAATTGAATCAGTAATCAAAAACTCCCACAAACAAAATTCCAAGAGCATATTCACAGGTGAATGCTACGAACATTTAAAGAAAAGTTAATACCTATTGTCCTCCAACTATTTCCCAAAAAAAAAAAAAAAAAAAAATAGAAGAGGAAGGAAGGCTTCAAAATTTATTCCATAAAGCCAGCATTACCCTGATTATCAAAACCAGATGAAGACAGTACCAAAAAAAAAGGAAAAAAAAAAAGAAAGAAAGAAAGAAAAATACAGGCCAAAATCTGATGAACATAGATGCAAAACCCTCAACATAATATTAGCAAATGACATTCAACAACACATTAAAAAGATCATTCACCACTATTTTTTTTAAAGATTTTTTTATTTATTTGAGAGAGAGAGATCACAAGTGGGCAGAGAGGCAAGCAGAGAGAGAGAGAGAGAGAGAGGAAGAAGCAGGGTCCCTGCAGAGCAGAGAGCCCGATGTGGGACTCGATTCCAGGATCCTGAGATCATGACCTGAGCTGAAGGCAGAGGCTTAACCCACTGAGCCACCCAGGTGCCCCTCATTCACCACTATTAAGTGGGATGTATTCCAGGGATGCAAAGATGTTTCAATATCTGCAAATCAATTAACACAATAAATCACATTAACAAAATGAAGGATAAAAACCATATAATCATCTCAATACATGCATTAAAAAAAAACATTTCACAAAATTCAACATTTGTTCATTATAAAACTCTCAACAAAGTGCATTTGGGGGAACATATCTCAATATAACAAAGCCCATTTATGACAAACCTACAGCTAACATGGTGAAAAACAGAGTTTTTCCTCTAAAATCAGGAAAAACATAAGGATGTCCACTCTCACCACTTTTAGTCAGCATAGTACTGGAAGTCCTAGCTGCAACTGTCAGACAAGAAAAAGAAATAAAATTCATCCAAATTGGTATGGAAGAAATGAAACTGCCACTATTTACAGATGACATGATAATATATATAGAAAACTGTAATGACTCCACCAAAAACTATTAGAACTAATAAATGAATTCAGTGAAGTTACAGGACACAAAATTAACATACAGAAATCTGTTGCATTTCTATACACTAATAAAAAGTTACAGAAAGAGAAACTAAGAGAACAATCCCATTTATAATTTTATCAAAAAGAATAAAATATTTTTAAATTTATTTATAATTTATATTTTAATTATAATAAATTAGAGGAGATGAAAGATTTATAGTCTAAATACTATAAGACAATGATGGAAGAAATTGAAGATGACACAAACAAATGGAGAAATATACCATGCTCATGGATTGGAAGAATTAATATTGTCAAAATGACCATACTACCCAAAGGAACCTGTCAATTCATGCAAATCTTATCAAAATACCAATAGTATTTTTCACAGAACTAAACAAATAATCCTAAAATTTGTATGGAATTACAAAAGATCCCAAATAGCCAAACCAATCTTGAAAAAGATAAACAAAACTGAAGGTATCATAATCTCAGATTTTAAGATATATCACAAAGCTATAGTAATCAAAACAGTATGGTAGTGGCACAAAAATAGACACATAGATCAGGAACAGGATAGAGAGCCCAGGAATAAACCCACATTTATATGTTCAATTAATTTACAACAAAGGAGGCAAAAATAATAGGGAAAACACAGTCTCTTCAATAAATGGTGTTGGGACAACTGGACAGCTACATGTAAAAGAATTAACTGGGACACTTTCCTACCTCATTCACAAAAATTCAAAATGGATTAAAAGATCAAATATGAAACCTGGAACCATAAAAGACCTTAAACATAGCCAATAATCTTTTGGACATCAGCCTTAGCAACCAATTTTGGATATGTTTCCTCAGGCAAGGAAAACAAGAGAAAAATATGCTATCAGAACTACATCAAAAAGGAAAGCTTTTGTATAGTGAAAGAAACCATCAACAAAACAAAAAGCCAGCTTATTATACAGTGACATATTTGCAAACAATCTATCAGATAAGGCATTAATATCCAAAATACATAAAGAACTTCTATAACTCAATGCCAAAAGAATAAACAATCCAATTAAAGATTGAGCAGAGAATCTGAATAGATATTTTTCCAAAGAAGACATACAGATGGTCAAAGGCACATAAAAAGATGCTGAACGTCTCTAATCGCCAGGGAAATGCAAGTCAAAACCATAATGAGGTATTACCTTACACCTGTCAAAATGGCTAAAATCAAAAAGACAAGAAATAACAAGTGTTGACAAGGATGTGGAGAAAGGGTACCCTGGTATGTTACTGGTGAGAATGTAAATTGGTGTAGCCACTATGGAAAACAGTATAGAGATTTCTCAAAAACTTAAAAAAAAAGAAATACTATTTAATCCAGTAATTCCACTACTGGATATTTACTCAAAGAAAATGAAAATGCTCATTCAAAAAAATATAGGCACTCCTATATTTATCGCATTATTTACAATAGCCAAGATATGGAAGCAACCTAAGTATCCATCAATAGATGGATGGATAAACAAGAGATGCTATATATAACATGGAATATTATTCAACCATTAAAAAGAATGAGATCTTGCCATTTGTGACAACATGGATTGACCTAGAAGCTATTAAGTAAGTGAAATAAGTCAGGGAAAGACAAATGATATAAGATTTCACTTATATGTGAAATCTAAAAAACAAACATACATCAATAAAAATATAATCATAAATACAGAGAACAATCCACTGGTTGCCAGAGGGCAGGGGATTGGGAGAATAGTGAAATAGGTGATGGGGATAAAGAGATACAAAATTCCAGTTATAAAATAAATAAGCTATGAGGATGAAAAATATAGCATAGGGAATACAGTCAATTATAATAACTTGTATCATGGCAAATGGTAACTATACTTAACCATGGTGAGCATAGCTTAAGGTATAGACTTGTCAGATGACTATGTTGTACACCTGAAGCTAATATAACATTATGCATTAACTATGCTTCAATTAAAAGAAGAATTTAGGAAAGGCAAAGGAGAAATAGAGAAAGACTTCATCAACACACAGGCTACCTTCTGCACATGGATCTACAAGTTATGCATAAATTGTTATTTTCAGGCTTTGAAATATGCATTCCATTGAGTTGGTGACTCAGATGGGGTGGACAGTAAGAATAATGTATGCCTAGGAGATGGGTATGTATTTTAATAGAATACGTGGGCAGGAGGATATGGAAACTGTTTCTTTGGCTAGATACTAAAGAGCAGCATTCTGAGAGGTTTCGTATAGTGTGAACCATCCCATGCCTACAGAAGGCTCACAAGGTCCCATCCTTGCCATCTGAATACCTCCCAAGTATCTTCTCATTTGTTTTATTGCTTTGTGAATCTCATGGCCAAACATGTAGTATTTGAGCTCAAGTATTTTTTTAAAACATAAAGTTGTATATGTATTTAAAGCCAAAATCTATAGAATTGGAGACTGATGGAATGAGGGAAATGAGAAAGAAAAAGGAGTTTAAGATGACTCCCTGGTTTGGACAGTGAAGGAGATAACCAGGCCATTTCCTGAAATGAGTTCCATTTGGATACATTGAGTTTGAAACTCCATTAAGACATCTACTGAAACATACAAGAAGCAGGAGAAAATACTGAATACTGCTCTGGAGTTAAGGTGAAAGGATCTTGACGGCTTGAGTGTACTGGTGGCTCCTGAAATCATGCATATGGCTCACCCACAGAAAATGTATGAGATTGAGAAAGCTGAGACATGGTGACCAGAGAAGTAGCAGGCAACTAGAAATGAGCCAGTTGAGAAATATAAAGCAAGAAAGAGAAGGAGTTTTAGAAAGGAGAGTTCTGTGGGATCAGGTATGGGGTGCTAACTTTGAGTTAGGACGCACAAAGTCCAGTACTCTAAACACCAGAGTGTCCCAGCTATGGCCAGGCCCTTACAGGGATAGGAACTCATCCTAGAATCATTCCAGTTTTTAGATTAAGGTTGTTCTAAGCAGAAGCAAATGTAAATTTTCTCTAGAGAAAGATAACATCCCAAGTGTCAAATTTTTCTATAACTCCTACCAAAATATTTTGTTAACACAGTACCTAGCAATCAAAAGTAACTGGGCAGTACATATATTCATCAAAATACAAACATAAGAATATTCTTAGCCACACTGCTTGTTAAAGACCCAAACTGAAAACTATAAACAATTGAATGCTAAATAAATTATGACAAATTCACACAATAGAATACGAAATAGCAGTGGAAATGAACAGAGGACAGCTACTACATAAAATAATACTGATGAAGCTCACAAATATGTTAAGTAAAAAAAAAAAAAGACAAAACCCACCCAAAAAATACATACTTCATTATTTCACTCATATAAAGTCCAAAAATTAGGCCAAAACTCATCAGTGCCATGAGACAACAGAATAGTAGTTGTTCTTGGGTGGGTGGAGGAGGAAAAATACAGAAATAATTTCTAGAAAGGTTCAAAGAGGACTCTGGATGTTGATAATGCTATGATTCTTAATCTAAGTACAAGTTACATAGATAGGTATCATTTGTAGCAATTTAATATGTTATACATATAGATGTACACTATTCTGCTTGAATACCATACTTCAATAAATTTTTTTTAGATAACATGGTACACAAGGAGCTAAAGCAACATGATTGAAATCTGTAAGAAAAGAAGGAGGGGACAATATTTGCACCCACAGAGGCGTCAGTCAAATATTTTTGTTATCAGACATAGACTTTAAAATAACTAAGGTTTTATACTGAAAGAGATAAAAGATAAAACTGAGAATTTTTGTGGAGTTCTGGAAACTATAAAAAAGAAAGAAATGAGAATTCTAACCTTCAAAATACAAACACCAAAATGCAGAATTTAGTGAATGGATTTAGTAGAAGATTGAGCATAGTTGCAAAAGGAATTAGTGAACTGGAAAATAAGTAAGAAGAAATTATTCAGATAAACTATAGAAACTCAAGAAGGATGAAAAAATCGGGAGGAGAGGGAAGAGACATAGAAGACCCAGTGGGAAGTTGTAAATGGGTTCTATTAGGAGAGAAGACAAGGAGTGAGTTAAAAACAGTATTTGAAGAGGTGTTGACAAAGAGAATGTTCTAAAACTGATTAAAAACATCAAGCCAAAAACTGAAGTAGAATTACAAATCCCAAATAGAATAAATCTAAAAAGTTTTTTTCAAAGCACATCAAAATAAAACTGTCAAGACAAAGAGAAAAATGTTTAAAGCAACTAAAGAGAAACAACTGATCATCTTTTTAAAAGCCACAATTAGACTGACAGTTTATTTCTTAATATAAGAACTAGCAATAGAAGCTGGAAGAAAATAAAATGATGTATTTAAGTGGTTAAAAAAAGTTCCTGTTAACCTATAATTCTATATACTGTAAAAATAACTTTCACAAATGAATGTAAAATGAAAATATTTTCAGAGAAATAAGACCAGAAAATATGTTATCAGCGAATGAAATAGTAAAAGTTGTTCTTCAGGCACAATACAAATGTTTCCAGTGAAAGATCAGAGATGTAAGTAGCAACGAGAAGCAACAAATGGCTTCCACAGCAGTCTTTGAGGGTATAGGTCTGTCTCTTTCTTGGGTATCAATCATGCGTTTGTCCTCATGCGTCTGTGTTGGGCAGACAATGACTAAGCTCACCTTTCTCAAACTGCTTTGTGCTGCTGTGGACTGTCAGAAAAGCCTCCATCATAGTCGAATGGTTGTCCAAGAAAATTTTTGAGTCTCTAGAAGGGTTCAAGACAGTTTTATGTCAAAAACTCCAAATAAGAGTGATTTTTGCAAGGTGCAAGTCAATACCTCTGAAATTTGAACTCCGTCTTATTGGAAAGTCATGAACAACAAACTTGTCTGCCCCCAAGCATGTTAACCTCATTCCAGCTAACTGGAGCGCTGGGAAGGAGACTCAGCCTGCAGCTATTAATGATGCCCAAGAGACAGATGTGCCAGATGCTGAACACCTCATCAAAGGGGTTGATTTTCTCAAGCAGGTCCACCTAGATCTGTGTCTAATGCAACTGATTTTCTTCACTTTGAGGCTAGCATCCACTTCTAGCTGTTGTGATTTAAATTTCTCATATTCCTTCTGGGGCACCTGGGTGGTACAGTGGGTTAAACCTCTGACTCTTGGTTTCAGCTCAGATCATGATCTCAGGGTCATGAGATTGGGCCAAACTTTGGGCTTTGTGCTTAGCATGGAGTCCGCTTGGGATTCTTTCTCTCTCCCCAAGCTCCTCCCCAGCCCTCTTGCCATCTCTCTCTCCCTCTCAAAACAAAACAAAACAAAACAAAACAAAACAAAACAAAACAAAACAAAACACACACTTTACCTTCTTTAACACTCTGAACTTTTTAAATGAATGAGAGGGAAAAAAGAACAAATGAGAAGTAAGGAAGCAGAAGAACTAAGTCTAGATTTTCTATTCTAAAAGAGTAACTATAAAAGGTTGGAGGAGGCATTAAACGTGAATACAAAGCATAAAAGATCACAGGCATGGCAGACTGAAGTTACCAGGGAAAAAGGCTGTTATAGATAGCATCGGGCCCATGAGGAACAGGTTGGGGAGCAGATCCAGAGCTCAGAGGACAAGGTTAGTCTTGGATATTATAATAGCTAACACTTACTGAGTACTTACATACTGGATGCTATTTTAAGGTCTCTGCAGATAAAGAAATGCAAGTGCAAGATCCCACAGCTGAAAATTACACAGCTTGTAGAGAAAATATTGGGGCCTAAATCTTGGAAGCCCGGCTCCAGAGAAAATGTTCTTAATCACCCTACCAAGCTAGATTTAAGGAAGGACACCTACAGGGGCCCCTGGGTGGCTCAGTGGGTTAAGCCTCTGCCTTCAGCTCAGGTCACGGTCTCAGGGTCCTGGGATGGAGCGCCGCATCTGGCTATCTGCTCAGCAGGAAGCCTGCTTCCCCCTATCTCTCTGCCTGCCTCTCTGCCTATTTGTGATCTCTCTCTCTCTCTCTCTCTCTGTCAAATAAAGAAATAAAATATTTTTTAAAAAGGAAGAAAGAAAGAAAGGATACCTCCCTCTTTAAGCTGAGAGAGGATATTTATCTAGAAGTTTAGTTATCTAGAAAAATAACCTGGGGTTAGGGAGCATGAGAGGAAGAGGGCCCTCCTTTTTTAAAGACTTTATTTATCTATCTATCTATCTGACTGGATAGAGAGCTCAAGTAGGCAGAGTGGCAGGCAGAGGGAGAGGGAGAAGCGGGCCTGATGCGGGGCTCGATCCCAGGTCCCTGGGATCCTGACACAAGCCGAAGGCAGACGCTTAACCAGCGGAGCCACCCAGGTGCCCCGAAGAAGGTCCCTTGTTGATAGCTTCTGCTTTTTCAAGGAGAAATTAATGCCATCTGCTGAGCACAGAGTGAGGGTAAGGAGGAACTTGGTGCAAGAGAGAAGGCTGGACTCCCTTCTGTGTTACTTGGGGACGTCTTATTTACAAGAGAATCTCTTAGACCTATAGTACTCAGAGTGTGGTCCTGGAGGAGGGCTGGTTTGCAAACTATTTGCTACTTTTCCCCAACTTGTCAAGTGCAGAAGGTGAGGGCAACAGAGACTTTTATAGCAAGTTGACGCTGCTGCATGGCCAAGGGCATGATCAGTAGCCACGACTCCTTCAGGGGGATATAAACAACTTCAAATGTCCTAGAACTCAACCGTGGCAAGGACACTGGCAATTTTAAAAATAACAACAATGATAGTAACCAGATAATAACCAGAGAGCTTGAGAAGCACTAATTAAGGAAGGAAGAAAAGTAAAGTTCTGGAAGACCACACAGCTCAGTAATTCCTATGATGATCCCACATGACGTCTAACATCTGAACTACACTGCATGAAAAAAGGAAATGCAACTTCTATGGAGATGTCTTTGCACACTCTGGGGAAGAGTATAAATGAGCATGGGCAATTCATGCCAAAACCCTGCCGGGAAGTACTGCTGTGTAGCCATGAACTTCATTACTGGAGCAAAGAGCTGTCAGGAAAAGGGCCCGGCCTCCAAATGAGAAGACCGTGGTCCTAGTTTCAGCTCTGCTTCTGACAACCTCTGTAATCTGCAGACTTACTAATCACTTAATCCCTTCAATCTCTGTGTGCTCTTCCGGTGGGGGGGGGGAATTGTAAAAAAGTATATGTGAAGAAGAGAAAGAGGGGAGAAGGGTGTGACCCTAGATAGTAGCTAAAGCTTCTTCAAGCTTTTGTATTCTGTTATTATCCATTATCAATGATTCTGAAAACTTCACCTGTAAGCTCTAAAGCACACTTCACCTGTAGCTTCTCAAGCAACTATCCTAGAAACACACATTTTCTTTTATTTTATTTAAAGATTTTATTTATTTATTTGACAGAGAGGGACACAACGAGAGAGGGAAAAGAAGCAGAGGGAGTGGGAGAAGGAGAAGCAGGCTTCCCACTGAGCAGGGAGCCCGATGCAGGGCTCAATCCCAGGACCCTGGAATCATGACCTAAGCCTAAGGCAAATGCTTAATGACCGAGCCACCCAGGCGCCCCCAGAAACACACATTTTAAATAGCTACTGTATCAGTGGGACCTCACCTAACTAGGGTCCATGTGTTCCTTACAAATAAGCTGAGGAAATAGCAAAGAATTTTCCTAGTATTTCTTGAAGGCATAGTAAAGAGTGTGGCATGTGAAATTTTTATCTTCCACAAGAGATAGTGTGCCCCTGGTGTATTTTGCTCCTGAGGAGTCTTGCTTGTATTTAAATATATATATTAAATGTCAATGAAAAACATCATCAAGGGGCGCCTGGGTGGCTCAGTGGGTTAAAGCCTCTGCCTTCGGCTCAGGTCATGATCTCAGGGTCCTGGGATCGAGCCCCGCATCGGGCTCTCTGCTCAGCAGGGAGCCTGCTTCCCTTCCTCTCTCTCTCTGCCTGCCTCTCTGCCTACTTGTGATCTCTGTCAAATGAATAAAATCTTTAAAAAAAATAAAAATAAAAAAAAATAACCCTAAATGTCCTAACTTCCCTGTTTAACCATTGCTATATTAAGCCCTACTTAAGCCCTTCCAGCTCTTTAAGAACTGAAAGCTAAACATAATATTCGCCTAATAAATACATGGTATATTCACTTAAATATATAGCTTTTTTTGCTTAATGATGGTGCTTGGATATTTCTATACCCTGCGTCATCTACTGTTCTGTAATTTGACAGTTTACTCTTTGTGTATACTTCTATAGGAACTGAAGGGCTCTGAGAGCATGCATTACCCTCATTACAAAGCATTAGATAATGAAGGACTGAACTTGGGTCAGAGCCCAAGTGTTTCTATTTTGGTGAGAACATTCTATTATTTTCTGGCAGGACCTAATAAAGTGTTATTATTTAAGTGTTTCTGAGCAGTTCTTATTAGACTATCCTGTGTACCTCCTGTTTTGCTTGATTTGTTGAAAGAATGTCTCTGAAAGAATTGTAGTAAATAGTCACCCAAGATTGGTTCTGCAGAGCAAAATAATAAGCCCTTAAGTGAAAATGCTTCCCTTTATAATCCTGTGTCTTGGCAGGTGTTACTAAAAATTTTTGGTTTGCATTTAAATAAGATGCTAATTTAATTCCTTTTCATAATTTTTATGAGAAATAATAACCCTAGAATTTTCAAGACCATTTTCTAATCTGTGGTTTAATATTTGCAGACATGTAGAAATGTTATTTTGCTGCCAGCATCTGGTCCATGACATACTATTCATTTCCAGATACACTATCAAGTACAGTTTTAAATGATAAAAGAGTATGTCCATCTTTTTTTAATAAAAGCAAATTCCACAGTTCTTGCTCAGTACTTGTCTTAGAAAAACTGAAATACAATGAAAATAAATTAATCATCTTTGCCATTTACTTTTGTACAGATTAATATTAATTATCCTTAAATGGAAATGTCTCTGCTGAGAATTTCTTCCCTAAAAACATATTACCTATCAGATTTTTTTCTGGCTTTATTTGGATCATCAGAGAGCTAGATTTAAAAAAAAAACATTCTGTAATTATAACAATGACTTAATATACTTAATCTGAGATTATGATTTTACCAAGGCAAGAAGAAACAAATCCTAGTTCCTTACTAATCATTGGATCCATAGCTCTCATTGTCAATTATCAGTACTTCTTTTCAAAAGGTAAAAAGACCTTGCCGGCTGGCAGCCTAGGAGAACAAAATACTGAAAAGGAAACGTTAAGTAAGGACATAATTGAAAAATTAAACAAAGAGAAAAAGTTTAACATTCACCCACTATTGGAAAATCCAGCTCATTTTATTTCCAAACTTTTCTGTTTGATCTTAAATACATGGCCACAAAGTCATTCTGAACATTTATAACTAAAATCCTAAATGTGTATAATTTTACATAAACTTGGAGCAACGCAGAGTTGAGCTGTTGGGGCTACTGAATTCGCCCTTTATATCACAGCTTTTCAGAGTTTTGATTACCCATCAGGGACACATTTTTTTTTTTTTTAAAGGTTTTATTTATTTATTTGACACAGAGAGAGATCACAAGCAGGCAGAGAGGCAGGCAGAGAGAGAGGAGGAAGCAGGCTCCCTGCTGAGCAGAGAGCCCGATGCGGGGCTCGATCCCAGGACCCTGAGATCATGACCTGAGCCGAAGGCAGCGGCTCAACCCACTGAGCCACCCAGGCGCCCCTCAGGGACACATTTTAAGGGAAACATTTTGTAAACTAAAGAGCTCACAGTATTTGACCACCCCCAGTGCTCACTGGCCCCCTGAGAGAGGGAGGCAGGGATTTTACCAATTTATAGATGAAAAACCTTGAGTACCAGAGACTAGTTTACTGGTTTACCAAAGGCCTCACCATCTGTGACAGAGCTAGGATCAGAACCCAAGCTGGTTCCTCCACCCCCGTGTATTTCTTACACACTCCAGGTTCTGGTTTATAATCTTCTTTCAGGTTTCAACACAATTTGGTGGACATTTAATGATGAGAAAAACATATGCCATCTTGATAAACAAAAAGGCACCATGGCTGTGTTCAGACAATCAAGTCATTTCAGTGACTCCTTTCTCCTCTGCTCCCTGCAGGAGAGGGAGGTATTTAATACCAATTAAAGATGCATTTAATACCTTTCACTGATGCTGAGCCGTCTGTTACTGGTTCTGTTCAACTTGCATTTCTAGAACAAATATTTTTTAATACCTGAATTGTGTACCATTTCAAAGTTCACATTCACTCACTATCATCTTAAAAATATTAAAAGTCCATCTATATTCCAATATAGAAAAATACTTGATTTCTCGAATTTAGATTGTTATCTAGGCAAATAGCCTAGTTTTAAAAAGGAGGTGAGGGGAAATGTTTGGAGAAGCTTGAAAAGATGAGAGGAGAGCAAAGTTGGTCTGTGGAATTAACTGAGAGACTAATAAAGTGAAAAATGCATCCCTTCCTCCCCATATCCTTCATATCAATCTCTTTTATAGCTATATATTTTATTTAATAGTGTGAGTCACTGGTTCTTAACCTTTTTCATTGCTCACTTTACTCTAAGTTCAATATCCTTTTACGGTGTCTCATCCCTGTGCTGCTTCCTCATCCCTGTTAAACATTTTTTCATACCATCATTTAATATCAATTAAAGATGCTTCAGTAGGAAAGGAATGCTTTGACTAATCCCTGAAGGTTGAAGCTGATTTCAAATCCCACTTCTAAGGTAAAACCATCCCTAGCTCACAAAGAGACATACTGATACACCTCTTAAAAGAGGCTGACTGTGCAGAGAAGATACAAGACAGAGGAAAAAGGGTTTGTTTCTTTTTTCCAGTTGCACCCAAGAAGGGAGGGAGAGGGAGAACCAGGGACACAGTGGGAGGCTGAGCACTCCCTAATTAGACCCCTGTCTCAGGAGAGTTCTTAAAATCTAGGCAGTGTTTGAGATCTGAGGATTTTAAAAAACAGATAACTGAAATAGGATGGGGCTTTGCACCCAAGCTAATCTGGCCAAGACTGAGGCAGCATGTGTGGACACTGTAGGAGGGCAAGGCATAGAGAGAATTAAAAGAACTAAGCCAAAATCGTAGGCTGGCTCCATGGGGGGCTGGGGGGGTGGGGAGGGGGGCTCACAAAGTCTGAAGAATTGGGCTTGTGCCAAGTGCAACCTGCTTTCCAGAAGATGGTGGCTGGCAGTAGATGTGATCCCTTCCCCAGCATGACACAGCTGCTATTGTCAATTAACATTAGCCCCATGCTTCTCCTGTACCTGTCTCATAACTGTCTCTGTCTCCTCAGTCTTTGAAGCATTTAGCTCAAATGCATTTATTGACACTCCACTAATTCTGCTTTGGACTTGCAAACATTAATGTGAGATGGTCCTCCCAGTCATAGGGAAAGATCAAGAAGGAATAAGAAAAGGAAAGTCAACAGTAAAATCCAGAATACTTCATGGATATCTGCCCTATTATGTCTAGGTTACCTGTGGGATTGGTAATATTATTTACTTAACATCATTTTTAGATTATACATGTAGTACTTTAAGGAGCTGCATGTGAATTTTAGGGAAAAATTCATATGTATATAAATACTACAATAATAGAGAAATATATTTGCCAAGAAAATGCCCTTTAAATTATTATTTACAACTAAAGAAGGAATGAAATATAGTATATAGACATCCCAGAGTAACCAATCCTCAGAATTCTCCACCCCCACCCCCTCCATGCCTTCTAATTGTTCCCATCCCCTTGGGCACTTCACACACAGGTAGGGCTATGTTCTAAGCCATAGGACTTGGTGCCCTCACCCCAAAGTGTTTGGACCACAAAGATACTAAGGAAAGGGCAATTAGTCTTTAAGTCTCCCAACCACCTAGAAAGAAGACTGGTTTGAAAGTTCTTTCCAAATCAACAACAGTAACAAAAGAAAATGGAGGTAAGATGGACCTGTCAGAGTCCCTCTCACAATTCAGTTGTAGGGAGAAAGTTGGGTCATTGGTAGGAGCAAATAGAAATCAAAGCACACAAAAAGAGAAGGCAGTGTGCAGACTCTTGCTGTAAAGAAAAGATGCCTAACCAGGAAAAAAAATGTCAGATGGCTATACAAAAGAAGGAAGAGTAAAATCCAGTATATCAAAACCAAATGGCAAAGTGATCTTCTCAACATTTTCTTTCTAAGTGTGTCTTCAATTCTTTCCACATACCATGAGGTGATATTCTGGGTGGTAAATTGCTTTTGCTTCTTAAGCTACATATTTTAAGGAAGTGGAGTGGTGAGGCCTAATAAATGAGAACTCAAAGTCTCCCTTTAAAAAATGAACAGTTAGGGGTGCCTGGGTGGCTCAGTCGTTAAGGGTCTGTCTTCAGCTCAGGTCATGATCCCAGGATCCTGGGATGGAGCTCCACATTGGGGGTCCCTGCTCAACGGGAAGCCTGCTTCTCCCTCTCCTACTCCTCCTGCTTATGTTCCTTCTCTCGCTGTGTCTTTCTCTGTCAAATAAACATACAAAATATTTTTTAAAAAAAGAAAGAAAAAGAAAATGAACAGTTTAATTATTTCCACTGTGACTGTTAGTCTTACAAGGAAATAAACAACTTCATTTGAACATTTCTGAATGAAATTTTAAATGAGATGCTTTATACCTATTCCATTTTCCATGACTGAGCCCATGTGCTATACAGTACAAAGGATGTTTGTCCAGATTTGAATTATTGTTCCCACATTCAAATCATCATCTTCCAGGAGAGTCTCATTAAACTACTCCTGCAATACTGTTGTGTGTTCAAAGTCAGGAGTAAACCTGACACTGTTTTCTTATATATATGTATATATGGGGCTGCCATCGGTAGCTGAATTTACTTAACAGATGTTTACTGAGCACTCACATGTGTACGGTACTCTGCTCAGGGCTCTAGAGAAGTTTCCCAAACTTACCTGATATGAAGAATCATCCATAACACTTCTTTTTAAGTCCTTGAAGCCCTATCCAAACTTACTGAATCAGACTCTCTAGGTAACAAGAGCCCCACATTATTCTTACCTCCTGGTATGTGGGAAGCACAGTCATTGGGAACAGAAAGATAAGCATAGCTCAGTCTCTAGATTCCAGTAATTCAAGAGTGAGGAGAATGAGATAAGTATACAAGAAGCTGCAACATAAAGCAGAGGAGAAAGAGATCACATGTGGTGGGGAGGAGGTAGTGATGATGAAAGACATTGCGAAGGGGTTGATGGATCGCATAGGGCAGACACTACGGGATTTCACTAGGCACTTGCAGACAGGGACAGGTATGCATGCAGGAAAGTGTGATGCCTGCCTGGGAAATGGGGAGACAGCCTAGCCTAATTGGACCATAAGATCTGAGTTTTGCAGAAAGCAGGAAAACAGGAACAGTGGGGGATATATTGCAGATGGTTTTGAGTGCCAAGGAGAAGGATACCTTTTTAAGCAGGGTAGTAATGTGATTAAATCTGATCCTTAGGAAAAAAAAAAATCTGTTCCTTAGAAATATTATATATTGATAATATATATTATATATATTATATTTTATATGTAATATATTATAAATATATATATAAACATAGATCTATAATATAGAAATCTGCCAAAGTTTATTAGAACAGGTTGAAGTAATTCAAGACAGTAAACCAGAAGCCCTAGAAGACTCTCATTTCAAAAGATCAAAGGAAAGGTGATGAAGAGGGGTGAGGAGATATTAGAAAGATTATCATTTATGTGAGGTCACCAGAGCAATATTCGTACTTTGTCTTCACTGTCCTTTTTTCTTTTTTTAAAATGCAAATGTATTCAATATCTACTCAACAAATATTTAGTGAACAGGTACTATGCACCAGATGCTTTCTAAGGCCCTGGAGTCCCAGCCTTCTCTACCTTGTTAATGGGTTAATGTGGCAGAGGAATAAATCAACCACCACAGAGCACTGAGAGGAGCTGGGGCAATGGGTAGGGGAGTGGAAGCAATTACTTTGTAACATTCCTGTTGTGAATTTACTGCATGGATATTTTCTACACTCTGACTTACAGTAAGAATGTCTTAGCTCTTTTCACTGAACGTATTAGTCTCAATTCATTGAAGCTGAAAGTTAAGAGAGAAGCTTTACCAGACAGAACCTTGGAGAATGCCTGTGTGGTTGTGGTATTTCCAGACAGAGCTTTATTGTCTTCAGACACCAGTTTATAAGGGCTGCAGCTTACCTGGTTCTGTCTACTCTGGGCTCAGGTTAACCACAATTGTGTTTGAATTCCCGGGATCTAGTCACCTTTCTGAGCCACACATGAGTAGATTTTTAATCATGATCTTGAAAACAACAAACCAAACAAAAAAAGTGATGGGTTGAAAATTGGTTCAACCCCTGGAAAATGTCAAATGTACTAAAATTCTGTATGTGTGGGTTCACACACACACACACACACACACACACACAGTAACTGCATCAACGATCCCAACGTATTTATACAAGAGATAGGGCGTAAATTACTAGTCCCTCCAATTAGAACATGAATGAAATCCCTAGCCTGTGGTAACCCTTAGCTTAAAAATATAAACTGAAGATTCGGGTTTGGTCGGTATTCTCTGTTTCCATCATTGTGCAAAGTTCACCACTGGTACATCTCTCCATTTCACACCTGCATATATCCCCACTGATACCTGCTCTCCCACAGAGACTCAGAATTTTCATTTATTCGAGCCGACAGGCTAATTATACGTTGTTCTCGTTCTCTGCATATAGCCGTTCCAATCTCCATCCTTCCTGACTTAATCTCTGCAGATGTGAATAGATTTTGCCGAAGGTCCCCCTCAAGATGCCTGCAGTAAAATACTTAACTGGGGCTTTCATGTCCTTATCCTGCCATGGTTTATGTCAGAAAACGAGACCCGTCAGTCCCTAGAAGTCATCATTTCATAGTGGCCTCCTATGTGTCACCTTAAAATGCCCTGTCTATGGCAGCAGGTAGAGTTAGGAGCAATCCAGCTGAAACTTTACCAGAGTGTGCTGTTTAGGCATTCCTTGTTAACACACGGGTCAGACTTAAAGTCAGGGATAAGCAGCATGAAGCAGAGTAACTAAAGATAGCTAATGATCCCTCAGATGGGAGAAAAATTCTCCAAAATGTTTCTAATGGATTATCTAGATATTAGACCATTTTCTACTTTTCTAACATGTTTCAAATTTTCAATAAGCCTTTTCATATTGATAATGAATATATGTGTTTTTAAGAATCAGATTGTGTTCAGGGCGCCTGGGTGGCTCAGTGGGTTAAGCCGCTGCCTTCAGCTCAGGTCATGATCCCAGGCTCATGGTATCAAGTCCCACATTGGGCTCTCTGCTCAGCAGGGAGCCTGCTTCCCTCTCTCTCTCTCTCTCTGCCTGCCTGTCTGTCTACTTGTGATTTCTCTCTGTCAAATAAATAAATAAAATCTTTAAAAAAAAAGAATCAGATTGTGTTAAAGAGATTATATTGATTTTGGCTTAAATATGCTTGAAATTGATGCATGAGTACACAAGAAACCAATAATAAGGTTGCCTGTGGAGAGGGGAGCTGGGTAGATGGGAACATAGCTGGAGAGATCAAAAGGGTTACTGCATACTCTTCTGTGTCTTTGGGTTTTGGACCATGTAAATGTATTAACTAGTCAAAAAATAAATTAGAAAGCAAATAATCAATTATATAAGTAGGAGAATAATGAAGAGAGAATGTATTCATTCATACATTCATTCAGTAGACACCATTGACTATGCCAGGCACTGTGCCAGATGCTAGGAACATATAGATGAATGAAACAGTGGCTGTCTCCACAGCTCACAGTAACTCAGACTTGAATATGATGCTGCCATAGCACCTTTTTTATTACTATTTGAAAACCAATGAAGAAAAAAACATCTCAGGGAATTTTTTTTTTTTTAATATTTTATTTGACAGAGAGAGATCACAAGTGGAGAGAGAGAGAGAGAGAGAGAGAGGAAGAAGCAGGCCCCCTGCCCAGCAGAGAGCCCGATGTGGGACTCGATCCCAGGACCCTGAGATCATGACCCGAGCCAAAGGCAGAGGCTTAACCCACTGAGCCACCCAGGCAGCCCACATCTCAGGGAATTTTGATGCCACCAGTAGATATAGAGATAGTCATGCTTTCCCTTCAAAACTCAAATTACCTGGTTAAAGGCAATGTAGCCTCAAAAAATTAAGCTAGCCTCCATAGGTAGCTAGGATTGTACCTAAGATCCTGGTCTTTGGAATTGGATGAGATTCATGTTAGGCTCTCATTTTGTCCCTCACTCTTAGCTGTGTAACCTTGGGTAGGTTACTGAACATTTATAAGCCTCATATTGTCTACAGAATAAAGATTCTAATGTTACCTGCTCATCAAGTTGTTGTGAGGATTAAATTTTAAGTGTATGCAAAGCACTTTTTATAGTTATCATTATTATTATCTGGAGAGGAGTCTTGGCTTTTCATCAATAAAACAGGTCTACTTGAAACCTCTCACAAAGGTTTTTGTTAAGATAGGATTCAATTTCTGCTGGCAGATTCCTCTCTAAACTGCCTATTTTTTTTTTCCTACATCTTTTGTTCCCCACAAGAACATTTGGCTGAAAGCTTAGCCATAATGCAGAATAGTTCCCGGGGCGGGGGGCACCTTCCAAAATCCATGATAAATATCTTTTGGCTTTATAACTCTACAGGCTTAAATCCTACTTTGTAGCCAAGGCCTAGGGCATTAACCTTCTTGGCAGTTTCAAGTCACACACTGTGCAGAAATCAATTTCTTTGGGGAAAATATAATACACATTAGAGCAGGTTAAAACCTATGCTTTTTATGCTTCTCCTGCACCGGTGTTTTTTCACATGTTTTAACTTTACATTAAAGGAAGCCCATGGTGCCACAGAATAAAAGATCTATACATTTTATTACATAGTCCACAAAAAACATATCTGCATAGCAAAAGAAAATAAGCCAAGTCAAAAGACAAATAAATTTAGAAAATATTTGCCACTAATATAACATACCAAACTCATCTCATTAACATATAAAGAGCTCCCAGAGGCTGAGAAGAAAAAAATTGAATAGAAAAAAAGGAGAGAAATTGAGCAGTTTACAAAAAAAGAAAGACAAATAGCTCTTAATATGAAAAGATGAGCAACCGAAATTGATATATCAATTTTTACTTAAGATATTGACAAGATCACAATAACACATACCTCAGGAGATTGCTGTGAGGATTAAACTGTAGAGCTTGCAGAGCACTCAGAGAAGAGCCAGGGTGGGAAGCCACAGGAAGCACTTCCGGTGCACAGCAGGGTTTAAGACCCGCCCAGGGCCAAGATCCAGCAGGACTAGAACAAAAGGAACTCAATACTAAAGGAATATAGGATTCTCATTAAATTATCTATATACCCTCTTTGTTTTCACAGTGATGAAAGCATTTGTTCACTTAATGCTTTTTTAAAAAGATGCACTATGTGATCATAATGTCCTATTTAAAGTAAAAACAGTCAATTTGAGGTCATCAGCGCTCGTGTTTTAAATGGAGAGTAGAAGTACAAGAAGAAAGATGATTCAAAATAATGACCAATCCATCATCTTTTCATCCACTTGCCTCAGGACACGGAGACTGATTGGGGAACTTAAAACAGGGCTAAGTCAACTTCATGTTTGAGAATGAAAACAATCTAGTTGCTCAAGTAGGAGACACTTAGCCTGCCCCTTCTCATCTGTGAGTATATGGTCCTAGTTTTGTTCTCAGCAGTGTATGCAATTGTCAGCCCTAGAGGTGCTCATGTTCAGGTTGAGCATTGAGATAGTTTACTGACTGACTATGGAAACAAGATGGAAGGCCATTTGTTCCTAGTCCTTTCAAAATACACAAAATTTTGACTCATACTTTTCACTAGTTTTAACGTGTACAATTTTTACTATTATAATGTTCTGTAAATTATATATAACATGTAAATTATAATAAAGGTCCAGCCAAACTAGTATATCAAAATTGCTGTAGTAATACCATGAATAATGATGATGCATTTATCTGAATAAAGTTACATACGGAAGTTGCCAAAAAAAAGTCTGAATATCACTTGGAAGTGCATTCTAACAGCCAAGGCATCAAGATACTCTCCAGAGAATAATGTCTCTGAATGAACCCTGGCACCTAATATCTGGTTAATGATGCCTAATGGAAAGTCATTTAAATGGTCCCACATCCTGTTATATATTGAAATCAATAATCAGAGACAGTATGGGAAACAAGTAAGTGGTTTTTAAATTACTGTGTAGGAAGATACTATTTAGATTTACTCTGCTTAGATTTTCTGATCAATTAACAGGTCACAACTAAGCAGAGCTTACATTATTCCAAATGCTGCAACGAACCATTTCCATTAATAAAATGTAACAGTCCTAAGTTCATTCAAGCAGCTGTTGCATTTATCATACTTATATTTACAAATGACTATAATGATCACATAATGTTGTTATTATCACTTTTTGGAAATGATCCAGGATCTGTTTTCTTAGAATTCATGTGGGTCCTTCCATTTCAAATGTAGAATATATAAAATATTTAGTGTGTTTCAGTTGAGGAGTAGAGTACATTTCACCAATTATTTCAGATGTAATGAAGATACAATAAGCCAAACATAGAAGCTCAATCCTTTCAAGGTTCATTTATGCCAGTGTAATGTAAATGAAAGATTAAGATCCAAAGTTGGAGAGAACCGACTCACTATTACACTTTCTAATAGCTTGTGGTCAATACTTTCAAGTATCAATCTAAACGTCACAAGTGAATTTATCTTCCATCTTGATTCTTGCCCCTACATGTGGTTTATCACTCACCTTCACTTCCCTCCTACCCAGCAACCATTTTTGTTTTCATCTTGTAATCTGTCTGAACTAGATGATTCTAAGCACCCTGAGAACTTCAACCCTCACCAGGAAACTGGAAATGTACAATAGCACATGACGCACATCATCCTCACTCTACAACATGAATCAACATTTCCTCTGTAAGACAAAGAAACTTCAAAGATAACGGAGCAATCAGCAATCAGCGTTCAAAGCCTTCATTCTAAGTCTTAAATAATGATCTCTTCCATAGCTTTAAATTATATTGCGCTGTGCTTTTACACCTACAGTGTCAAAAAAGATAGCTTTATCACAGTAAATATACCAATTCAAGAAGAGAGGAAAGAGAGTTTAAAGTGTTGTTTGTTTGGGGGAAACAGAGGGTGGTGGTGGAAGAATCACAAAATTCTTACTAGAATCAACAAGATAGAAGTTTCTTCCAGAGGGGTACTGTCTCTCTTCCCTGTTCTTCTTTGCTTCAGCCCCTCAACCACCAGCACAGTGTTCTCTCCTGTTCCTCCATGTGTTCAGACAGCGGTTCAAGATAGACCAATTTGGATTTATTGATTTCTTCATAAATTAATCACTCTGAAACAAGAATATATCAGATTAAATTATTCTATCCATAAGGCCCCTCTGATAGGAAAAAAACTACGCACACAAAGAAAGACACAGAGAAGGAAACATCTTCCCTCTCCCTAGGGTTTCCTTCCCATAGTAATGAATTATTTATGATTATGCATCAGTCAAGACGTTTCGATAATGAAAAGGCCTAAGCAATGGTATTCAAAAAAGTGTTAATGGTAGTTGTTTTTACAAGAATGATTTTGCTAAGGTGGCTTTTGACTCTTCTATACATAGTGTGTTGTAAAACCTCTATTTCAAGGCCTTCTAACTTGAGACACTTAACACGAATGTCAGCTTTTAACCCAAAAAGACAAATGGTCAGAATATTACAGTTTTTCAAAAAACAACTGACTGAGGTTGATTTTTGAAAGCTGAGGGGTATATATAATTTGTTTATTCATAATTTATTCCCAGTAGGAGCATGATTTTGAGCTAGTAACTAAGCTGTTACTTTTTTCTTCAGTCTGGGTTCCTCAACAATATTTTGTTATTGCAATTTATTATTAGTCTTACCGTTAGAGTTAGGGAAATTATGGATGGGCCTATAGATTGAGAAGGCTTCATGGATGGTACAGGAATTGGGAAAATGAAAGGCAAAGAGAAAGCCATGCCAGGTCCCAGGAAATGCTTGGACATAAGAGTTGGGCTCAGAATGACCACAGCATTTGCAGGCTACATAGAGCATATGGCCATTAGGAGATAGACATTCAAGTGCACCAGCAGACTTATAGAGCAAATAGGCTGGTGCCAGCTTAGAGGTACCAGACACACTTGAGAAGTAAGCACGGTTTTGAACCAATTTACAGAATGTTACACAGTTGGTGTGAGAAGAATAGTATTAACAAGGGGTAAGTTGTTTTTATCACTATAATACCTCTATGGGATACTAACACATCTTTAAAAAGCTACACCATAAGAAAAGTTGATCAGTTATTTTGTGCTCATTTGAGGTATAGGGTGTAGGGGAAAAAAGAATACACCCAGAAGAAACAAATTTTTTGTTTGTTTCTGAGTACAACCCAAAACGTGCAAAAATGAAAAATAGTGACATTATGATAATGGTATTATAGGTTATTTGAGCACCAGCTGTTACTTTGACCTTCAAAATGTGCAGATTAAAATTTCTTACTGACTTTATTCAACTATTATTATAGTTACTGTAAGTACTAATCTGTTACAAATTCTATGTTCCCACTTCCAACGAATCAGTTTTAACATAAGACCCAGTTGAGCTATAGAAATGCAAAATTTTATAGCAATGTTGAGAACACACATACATGAATGAAAACTGTGAATAGAAGTTGCAAAACAGGATTTCAAAATAACTTGAAAACTTACTTCACTGGCTATCTATACCTACATATTAATCATGGATCCTCAAGGAATAATGAATGCTCCTGAGGAAATTCAATATCCTATACAGCACTGATGACACACATAAAAGTTCTCAGGTATAGCCCCTTCTCTCTCCACACAACCACTCTGAGACTATGGAGGCACGTATATTATGTTCTCAGACACATGTAAACAAAAAGTTTTCGGCAGGTTGGCAGATTGGTTGGTTGGTTGGCTGGTTGTTTGATTGGTTGGCTGGTTACCAGGTTTGCTTGGTTTTGATGGGTTTCTAATAGAATGTTTTTATTTATGGAAACTTGTCAGTAAAGTCTCCAAGATAGGAAATATTAATCATTACCTGAAAGCCACCAACACTAGATATTCTCTCTGTGGTCTGGAGCAGACCACCCAATTTCATGGAGCCTTGGTTACTTTTGTTTGGTTTGGTTTTTTTGTTGTTGTTGTTTTGGTTTTTATTTTCTCAGTTACTTTGTTTAACAAGAGTTGGACTTTAATCTTTAAGCCTCCATCCAGTTCTGCATTTCTAAATCTAGATCTCTTGCCTCATTAAATGTGTAGATAGCCTAATTACTCGGTCAAGACCTAAAAAAAGATCAGAATTTTCTCATAACTCTGATTTCTCATTTTATACCCAGACGGCCTACTTTGTCCCATCATTGGTAGGACATAGGGACTAGGTAGCATGTGCCTGTGAGTGTTATAAGGAGCCACTTGGGTCCTAGAATTTACAACCAAGCTCTGCTTTTTAGATGAGCAAAGGGGCTGAGAGGGGCTCCCTTTAATTATCAGACTGTGATAATTTTCAAGAACCTACATTCATCAGTGCACATATTGGAAAGCAGGGCTTCCTACTTTCCAGATGGCACAGAGGGTGATTGGAGATGATGCTAGAGAATAACATAAGTTACACTCAAATGGGGCCCTTCCAAAGACGGGGGGCAAAGTAATATTTTTCCTCAATTATAGCTCTATATACCAATTCCCGTATTTTACATACCACGAGTATGCAAATGCTTCTTTGGGGAGAAATGTTATTAAGCTTATTGGCAAGAAAGGATGACAAAGCTGAGATGTAGATTAGCTATTTTAATAATACAGAGGGCCAATTGCTTATTCTTTAGAGAGTGACTGTGGCAGCAATTAAATTGCAAAAGTGTCAATAAAACAAATGTTGATTACGCCCAGCCTAAGAATCTGTAATAAAACAGAAACAACAACTTTTTTTCCCTGGCATATATTTTCAAGCTTGTGGCTTTGGAATTATATTTACTTATTTTCTTCTTTTATAGGATAGACTTGTTTTCAATTATTAGTGAGAAAAATTTAAATTCTGGTTTCAAAAGAATGATCTTCAAAGATGGTGACTTTCCTCTGAAACACTCGTAGTTTTGCTTTCTGTCACCCAAGCCTTAATGTTTTAGAAACATGACTTTAATTTTACAGAGTTTCAAGTCAGAATTTCTACACTTAGTACCTGAATCAGTCACATAGGACACATCAATTTATTTCACAGGAATAAGCATTTGCAAATGTTTCATGACTCAAAAAGTGAGTTAAGATATAATATTATATATTTCATACTACTCTCTCCAAAAATGTCTCAAATGCATATTTTCTGGGACAGCTGGGTGGCTCAGTCGGTTGAGTGGCTGACCATCGGACTCTCAATCTCAGCTCAGTTCTTGATCTCAGTGTCCTGAGTTCAAGCCCCACATAGAGCCTACTTTTTAAAAAAATGCATATTTTTATGACACTCCACATTAAACCATGGAAATCTGATGGGTAATTTTGAAAATGAAAATATTTTTTTCCGAGACCACAAAGAGATTATAAGTAAAAGACAATAATGACAACCCTAAGAAATCCTAAAAAGCCTGGAGTATTTTCCTATTGACTTACTGGCTGTGGTTGAAGAGAATTACTGGCTTAATCTCCAAAGTCAATGTCTAAAATATGGACATATGAAAGAGAAACCTTAAGTGTCCCATGAGCACACTGAATACAGTCAATGCCCCATAGAGGGACTCAAGGGTGCATGAATCCTGGCCACCCGGGAGTTTGGATTAAGGCAAGGAAATGGTTTTGTTTAATCTAAACTTGTATTAATGTCAACACAGTCTCTCTTGTGCTGATCTTAGAGTCTGGATATTATATTTTAAGAATCTTTCACGGAGCAATACAAGTGTGATAATACACAAATGACTTTGCAGTCCTAACCATGTTGAATGCTTGTCTTGTACTCTGTAGCACTGTGGGGAAGTGTGATCAGACTTTATACATTATTATCTCTTCCGTTTTCAAAACCCCATGAGGTGACCGGGAAGGGTATTCTCACCTTTGTTTTAGATCAGGATGCTGAGAAGCATAGAAGTTAGGAACCTAGCTCCAAGTGACAGGGATAATAAGTAGACCAGCAGGCCCACCCAAGTCTCCTGTTTCTGCCCCCAAAGTGCTTTTCATCACCCTTCCTTGCTTCAGCATGTCTCACAGGAGCCATTCCCATCTTCCTCAGCAAACAAAAAGCTCTAAAAGAATCAATGTATGTGGGGAAAGATGTGAGTTGAAGCATCCCAGATTCTCACTCCATTTTACATTCAAGCCATTTGTCTAAAAAGCAGCTTGGGCTCTCTTTCCAGTGACCTGATTCCAAATAACATGAGAATTACAGGTCTGTTTCACAGCATCATGTTTTATAATTTTTCATCTTGAAAGCTTTTCTCCACAAGCTGTGGTAGTAAATAAATGATATATTTGCCTGTGTCTCTTTAAAGGTGGACCCATTCAATGCATTTCGCGGCGGCTCGTTACCCGGGAGAGACGGGAAGGCAGGCAGCTTGTGCGACCTCATTTTCAGGATGCGCTGCAGTCTGTCTGACCCATTAGCTATCTAAGCCCTCTCCCTATAAGACTAACTCAGGGCAAGCAGACGGCGTTAGGCAGCCACAGCCTCCCAGTACCTGTGCAGGTTAGGAAACCAACAGGTCAGTGCTAGGTGGGTCTGAGCAGATGGCATCTTTGGCAGAGCTCATGGCAGAAATCTATAAAATGCTTGGTAATTGGTTCCAGCAGGATTTTCTGGGGTAGGTGTCTCAGGGTTGAAATAGCCAAGGATTCTCTGTGCTTGTTCCAGCAAAAGCCAGCACTGTCAGAATCAAAGCCTGCTCTGTATCAAAAGGCGCTCTGTCTTTTAATAATTTATTTTTATCACTTGCCATTAGTTTTCAAAGAGTGATTCCTTTTATTCTCACCCTTTACATTCCTCCTTTGCTCTTGAAAACTGTTATGCTTTATACCTAAGGACAAAAGCAGCTGGAAATGAGTTGTTTCCACTCTTCCACATCCCTCCTTTTCAGACATAAAACATGAAAAATGTTAAGGCTCTGTGAGTTGTTGCCACAGGATTTTGATGGTAATGATTCCCTTGGTCATAATTATAACAACACAAGGATTTGATGGTATGTGCGCACACGTGCACACAGACACACACACATACACACACACATGCGTGCGCGTGCGCTCCCACAAATACATGCTAGGAGTAAGTAATACCCTCTAAAGTAAGTGATTGCCAGTAGATAATAGATAACCTTTTCAAGAAGAAGAAAATACTCGATCTTTAAATGGAACGTTTTCAATAGCTCTTTAACATCTCCGAAGCAGATTTTGTCAAAAAGATTGAGAGTCAGCCTAAAAACACCCTTCCACACACACACATACTCCAAAAGTCTGCCTCATTGTAAGATTGTTTATCCTCTTGCATATTCATACAAGACACTGTTGTCCCACTTCAGGGAATTGTCTTTGCTTCATTAAGTTCCCGTATGTCGGCGCTGAAAGGGAACAGATCAACCATCTTATTTTTCACATAAGGGAACTACAGCCCAGAGGGGAAGTGACTTTGCCAAGGCCACGCTACAGTGGCAGCTGGGCTTTGGATCTCAAGCCAGTTCTTTTTTTTCAGCAGGCCAGCCTGCTTCTTGGGGATGAGAGTCTGAAACATTTCATTCCTTCCTTGGGTACTTACTGCCCGCTAGCGGGTGTGTGGACCTAGACAAGGCTGTGGTGAAGATACAAAAAGACTAAGATAAGAACTAGTCCTTGAAGGTTACTCAATTCTTAGTTTTTTTATTGTATAAAGATACACACTAGATAATAAATGTTTTGTGTTAGATGAAAATTTTAAAGTTATATTTTTCTTTCCTATGTTTGTTGTTATTAGAGAAAACGGACATTTAATATCCCTGTAGATAACAGCCCTAGTATAGATACTGTTGAAACAAAATGAAGGTGTTTGAAGGCCAGAAAATAATTATCCGACATCTTAGAGAATTTACAGAAATTAAAACAAAAACAAAAACAGAAACAAAAACCTGAACGTTCTGCTTGGGAATCTAACACTAAATTCACTAAATCACATTCAAATATCTTCCATTTTATAACCACATTATATGTAAAAATATATGGACATAAAATATTAACTGATTTAACTTCCCATGTTGTTTCCTTTCCAATATATGGAAAGGTACATTGCATTGAACCCATTAAATTTACGGAAAAAATCTATACATAACAACTTTTTCTTTTCTTTCTCTCTCTCTTTGCATTTCTCAAGTCCCTTATAAATAGACATGCTTTCATTGCTGGTGATAATGTCCAAAGCCTTGCACAATGGAGCCATTCTTTCTCGTCAGCCCTGGCAAACAGAGACCACCAGTGGAGCCAGGTTTGAAAGACATACCTTGTGACTTACTTCCCTTTTTATCTGTGTACTCCACTTTTTGATCATCTGTAGTTTCAGCTTCACTTTTGAGTGGCCTCGGGTTCAGTGAGATAGGCAGAGCATTAAATTCAAAACAGGAACAGAATCTGAATAGACCTTGGGTGACTGACACATAACCTAGGGATGCAATCTATTTCACTGCAGAAAAAAAAAAAAAAAAAAGTGGCGCTCACTCTATCTCCAGGCTCTCTGAAGGTTTTCCCATGAATAAAATCTGACTGCTGAGTATGTGTGATAGCTGGTGACCCACTAGCAAGAGCTTACATAGGGATGCATCTTGGCCTGCACACACTCTACTTTTTTCCTCCTTCTTACTCTCATGGTACTTTACCACCCTCTCAGCCTTACCTTCTTTGATTAGAATAATAATAATAATAATAATAATAATAGTGACAATGTATCAGACACTTGCTCTGTGGTGGGCATTGTGCTGAAACCCAGCATTTCACTAAAACTGCATGTCAAGTCTACAAGGCAAAGACTTGTTTTTCCATTTAGAAAAAAGCTTAAGTAACTTAACTAATTTCCCCATAAGTAGCAGAGTGGTGAATTCAGATCCCAATGTTCATGCACATAATCACTGTGCTTGTCCAGAAGGAACAGTAAAGCTCTTTTACATTTTTCACACCAACTTTAAATCCCAAGTTGGCTTTTCACTCTAACAGCTATGTTCTCAGGCTGCCTCATCCATCTAGTGGGCTCACAGTAATATTAAATGAACCAAAGTAAAATCCAATTATAGGGAATATCCTAAAACACGCTTGAATTTATGTTCTATTATTGTGTAACAAATTACAAACTTAGCAGCTTACAACAACACCAGTTTATTTTCTCCCCATTTCCAGGGGTGAGATGTCTGGCACATTTTATTTGGGTCCTCCGCTCAGGGTCTTATAAGGCTGAAATCAAGATATCAGCAAGAAATGTCCTCATCTAGAATCTCGATTAGAGAATGGTTTTTTCCAAGTTCCCTCAGGTTGTTGGCAGAATTCACTTCTCTGTGTTTGTAGGACTGAGGATCCTGGTGTCTTGTTGGCTGTCTACCAAGGAACAGTCTCCTACAGGATACTCTCAGGTCCTTGCTACATGGCCCCCTCCATCTCAGCAATGGAGAGCATCCCTCACAGACGTTCTACCTGCCGCAGCAATCACAGCTTATTTCTTAGTCTAGTCTATTATTCTCTTCCATTATTTGAAGAGCCAGTAAACATTAAAGAGGAACATTTAATTATAATGGTATGATTGCCTGCAGATTTCAAAGAAAAAGGTAGATTTGAGCCCATGGGTGATGAGGAAACACTTTCTCTTCTGGTCTACAGTCATATCTTTATATGTATATCATAAGAAAGGATTTGATTTTCCTGCACATGCCTCTAGGTCCTCTATAAGGATCAGCCTCAGATGAATCTGAATATTCCTCTTGGGAAAGAAAATGTCTTTGTTGGGAAATCAGTACACTTATCATTTGTTACTTTTCCATGTTTTACATCAATCCCAGGGCACATCCACTGAGAAAGTCCTTACCACGCCCATTTACTGGGAGTGTTTTATGGAAGACCATATTTTTTAAGGTATGTGACCTTACAATAAAATAACAAATTATTATATCTGCATTTAGCTATGTTTTTATTTCAAGCTGAGTTTCAAAGAATGGATTTTCAAGGGCTATCCTAACAATTAACCTCATAAGTTCAAAGAATGGGATCATTGTCTCCTGACAGAGCTAAAACTCCAATTATGCCAAAATCTATGCCAACACATCATCTGTACTATTTTCCTCAACCTTTGAGTGTTGCATTTATTTTCGTAAATAAAGTTCTTTTTTTAAAAGATTTTATTTATTTATTTGACAGAGAGAGAGTGAAAGAGTACAAGCAGGGGGAGCAGCAGAGGGAGAGGGAGAAATGGGCTCCCCACTGAGCAGGGACCCTGGGATCATGACCTGAGCCGAAGGCAGATGCTTAACCAACTGAGCCACCTAAGTGCCCAATAAAGTTCTTTAAATGAGAAAGAACTGGGATATGCTTTAAAGATCTAGAGTCTTAAATGTATCAAAACTATTTGATCTGTTTAGACATTTTGAGAACCTGTTAGCAAACATAATTTAAAAAAAAAAAAGTGTATAGATTGGGAGTCAGGAAACCTGGATTTGGGTTCTGGTTCTTATCAGTTATCTCAACTATAAACTAAAAGGGTTAATTTAGACAGCCTTCTGGGATTAAATGTAAATTATCTATTTGGGATGCATGATGTAGTGCAGCCAGCCCTCAACACTCAGTCTACTTTAGGCTTCTCTGTCAATGAGAATGATCTTCGGACCCAACAAGGATAGAACAAATGTTGTAAGAGAGGTTGGAAGTTTGAGGTAGATGAAGAGATTTTTAGAGAGCTTCTGTCTTCTCGCAGTGGGTTTAAGTCTCAGGCCTTGATGAATTACATCCCAGAACAAGGAAGGATTTTTAGAGAAGATCCCTGATTCACCGCCTGGGCTGGAGCTCTAACGAAAGGCAAATATTGTTCTCATATTTGTCAAAAACTAGAAATTCTCTAAACTGTAGATATCAATCCTATAAACTATAGATTAATTCTAGGATTCTAGGATTAATTCTCAAAAAGATGATTTGGGAAGGCTTAGGAAAGGAAATTTGGATCACAAGGAACAAGTATGGATTCAGAATAAGAACAATTATTGACTGGCTGACCACATTTCTTGTGCAAACTGGGTTACTAAACTAATAAGGAAAGAATACGTAGTGCAAATCTTGTCTCTCTGTACCAAGAGTTCCCTAGGATGATGGGCTGAATCTAGGTTGGGAGGAAGGTAGTAAATTGAGAGACAAAGAAAAAGAAAGAGACTGAGAAAGACACAGGGAGGGGGACACTGGTAGAAGTGGAATAAGTAGAAGACAGGGTGAGAGAAGCCTCGGCCCTAGGGAAAAGGAGCATAGAAACAGCTCCCTCTGGACAGGAAGAGAATGTGTGACCATTCCCAGCCCCAGAACCAAGATGGCAGCAGGAAGAAGCCCACACTTTCTCAGCTGGTAGGAGACCTAATAATAGGAGCTTTCGCAAATGGAGGTTCGGTGCTGGCGCTTGGGCTTGGAGTACCCAGGGCTCAGGATACCAACCAACTGCAGGGAGAGGAGAGGCACTGTTGGAGAATGCAGGAGCCGCCCCAGCCCAAGGAGCCGTGCAGCTGCTGGGCCAGGCTGCAGACAGCAACCAACGCTGGGACTCCTGGGCTGCCAACGGAATGCCTTTGGGCTTAAGGGAACAGAGCACTTTCTTATCTGAAGACACACATTCCCATTTCTACATCCTCCAGGAAGTGTAAAGCTCTTCAGCAGAATGAGGAAGGACAAGGTTTCTGGCTAGGATTGGATCCCTGCTTTGCATTCACAGGCTGACCTTGTCTAAGTTACTTATCTCCCCTAAGCTTCACAGTCTCTCCATCCATAAGACAGTGATACTAAAAAACCTCCCTAATGGGGATATCCAGAGGATTAAATGACAATTATCCATGTAAAGTGCATAATATTAGATATTATTTTTACATTAATACATTAGCTCAAGCTGATGGTGCTTAAGGAAGCTTTAACAAAGTCTTTAACGACATATTTATGGACAAGGCAGAGAAATGGGGAAGAGACATAAATATGATTTTGTGACTTGTAACTGGTTAAGTGACAAAGCAAAAGAATGCAAATTAATTCAAGGCTATTCAGTCTGGAGAATTACCATGAATTACAAGAGACCTCCTGAGAGTCTTCAAAGTGTTCCCCAATTGCAGGTCTGTGCTTTGATGCTCAGAGACAAATAAATGACAAACAATTCCATAGACCTTTCTTTTTGTATTTTCAAAAATGTTACTTAGAGTACCTTGCTAAATTAGTCATTGAAGATTACTAAAATTTTATATTCACAATCTAACTAAAATTATCCCATTACTAAAATTACTGGGGGAGCTCCTTCATCCTTCTCCAGGAGGTCTAGCGCTGGGCACTATGGAGCTATACTGAAAGGCTTGTGTCACCTGAGCACATCTCAGAAATGTTGTGACTTTATTACCACATCAGGCTTATCCTGACTCGGACATAGTTTTCAAGTGCTGCTATATGTGGCATTAGTTGATATATCACCTTACATGTTAACAAATACCAGTCCATCCTCAATCACTTCATGAAGGTTCTCTTTATGTCCTGGTCCTCATGGGTGCCAGGATTTCTCCAGAGAACACAGTGCCCCTGCTCTGGAAGATCCCTTGAGTACAAGCTGCATACTTTCCAACATCCCATGTGTCTTGGACTCAAAAAACAGGATGGCCATGTTCTTTGCTCTAGTGTTTCTCCAAGACCGGGATTCATCTATCTTGAATAAAATTCCAAATAGGTTCCTTTGAAGCACCTGCCTTCTGGCTCTACCACCCTGAACCGTCTACATCTTCCCACCCTCTACCTGTTATCTCCCTTCACTTCCTCTTGATCCCTTGAGGAACCTGGCGTCTAATTCACAGTCTTCCTCTTTGTGCAAGTCCTGCCATTACCTTGGGAGAGTGCAATGTTCATGTGGTTAATCCAGTCACAGCCCTGGTCTCTCATTTTCTTCTTCTCAACTCCATCTCTGAAATTTAAACTCTTCCTGACGACAACCACCTCTCCATCCAGATTTCTCTCTTGCTCCCTTATTCCCAGGACCTCATAAAGACATCCATTTTCTCCCATGATAGCAATGTTTCCTTACCTCTGCCATCTTCGTATCTAACTGAGTCTCCATGTCCCCTGCTTCAGCCACTCTCTCACTGTATCCTCTTCCTGTGGTTGTTATAACAAATACCACAAACTTGAAGCCGTAGAAGAAGAGAAATTTATTATCTCACAGTTTTGGAGGCAAAAATCAGAAATCAGGGATTCCTGGGGGCTCAGTCAGTTAAACATCTGCCTTGGGCTCTGGTCATGATCCCAGGGTCCTGGGATTGAGTCCTGCATCAGGCTCCCTGCTCAACCAGGAGCCTGCTTCTCCCTCTGCCTGCCACTTCCCCTGCTTGTGCTTTCTCTGTCTCTCTTTCTCTAACAAATAAATAAATAAAATCAAAAAAGAAAGAGGGAGGGAAAGAGAGAGGGAGGAAAGAAGTAAGTCTGAAATCAAGGTGCCAGCAGGGCCACACTCCCTCCAGAGACTCTAGAAGAGCATCTGCTCAGTGCCTCTCTCCTTGTTTCTGATGCAGCAGGCCTTCCTTGACTTGTAGCCATGTAACTCCAGGCTCTGCCTCCCTCTTCACACAATCCTCTCTTCTGTGAACATATCAGAGTTTCCTCTGCCCCTCTCTTACAAGGATGCAGGTGATGATACCAGGCCCCACTTGGATAATCTAAGATAAGCATCTCTTTTCAAGTCACTTCACATCTTTTGCCATATAATGTATTATTTAAGCTTTCAGGGATTGAGAAGTGAATATATTTTTAGGGAGCTTTTTTTTTTTTTTTTTCAGCCTAGTATGCTCATCAATATTCTCAACTTCTTTGCCTCCCTGGTTCTTCTCTCCTGTCCAGAAGAATATCAATCTTCTTGCCATCCCCACCTGGGCCATTGATGCTGCTGAACAATATCACACAGTCTCGTGATAGACACCACTACAAATTTACAGACTGCGATCCAGGAAATCAGATTTGTTACTTCCCTTCTGGATTAGGACACCCTATACAGTCAAATCCAGAGTTGTAAATCCAAGAATAAAAACTTCGGTTGAGCTTGAAGTTATTTTTACTTTGATTTATTCCCCTAAGCAGTGCAAAAGATACAGATAATGCCCATTAGATATGGGTGAACACAGTTCCTACTTCCTTCCTTGTACCTCATGGAGGCATACCGGAAGTATTGTGGTCTCAGCAGCTTATGTAAAAGAAGACCACAGGGCTAGAGAACCAAAGAACTGTGGACTCACTGCTTTTCATATGCCCAATGAGGTCAGCACCCAAAACAACTTATATGACCATAGTGAGGTGTCTGAGGAAACTGCAGGAAGACATCTCACCCAGACCCAATGTCTGTGTTCTAGGTCTTGTAATCTCTGCTGTGCTAGGATAGAGGCCTGGCAGTTTTCCATTTCTGCTCCCCTAGAGACTTTTTCATTACGCTCAGAATAAAATCCAAATCCCTTAGTATGACTATGTTTTATTCCTTTCAGGTCTCTTCTTTCATCTCTCAGCACTCCCCACCATTAACACTTAAATACTTGGAGTCCTGTACAGGTATTTATTTTTCTCTCTTGTCTCTGAGTCTTGACACTTGCTAATCTCCATGCCTAGAATGCTATTCTCCCCACTCCCACCTTCCCCCTGCTTACTCCCATCATTCACTGGGAGCCAAGCCCAGCCCCAGGTCTTCCTAGAGCCCTACCCAGCCCTCAGGTCCTCCAGTACCACAGTTGCCATCACCACTACTACCCCAGGCTGGTGTAGGTACCCCTCTTCTATCTTTTCCCTGCCATAGCATTTTTCATGCCATAATGTAATTGACCGTATTTATAATAATCTGTCCTATTATACTATAAAGTCCTTGCAGGCAGATATATGTCTTCCCATCACCTAGCACAGTGCCTGAGAGATAGTGAGTGCTCAATAAATACTGGATGAGTAAATTGGTGTAATTTCATCAATACGAATCATCTGTAGCGTTTAGAAGCCAGAGTTGTTCACTATTTCTCCAAAAGTAAAATAAAATAATGAGGAAGGTGTTAGTACAACTAGACTTGACAGCAGTCAGGCTGATCACGTTCCACGTTTGGGTGCCACCCTTCAAGAAGGACATGAATACCAGAGTGTGTCTAGCAAAGCTCAAACAGAAAAGTGAAGGGTTGAAAAATGAAAGCAGAGGAACAGCTGGAGAAACTAAGGGTGTTTATCGTGGAGAAGGGAACATTCAGGAGCTGCCTACATGAAGTCAATCTTCAATACCTAAGATGATGCTGTGGGGCTACAGTGGAACTCAACGATGTTTCAGAACTTCCTCCCAGTCACGAGCAGAATGAGCTGCCTTGCTGGAGAGGGATTCATGGGCCTGAACATGCAGGAACTGGGGTTGTAGAAGAGTTGAAAGCATCATGGGAGTGGTGACACTAACTGTTTCCTCCAGAACCTCCCTCCCTGGCATTCCAAAGTTTCAAATTAATTAGCATGTCAGGCACTTTGCTACTTAGCAGTTCTGGAACAATCCTCAGCCCTGTCGTGCTGCGTGGGAGTACACGGCATTGACAAACGCACTCCCAGCCAAGCCAGTCTCCGTTGGTTGAGTAGACACAATTCCAGCCAAATCTTTCAGCATGATTGGATTTCTTCTCCCTTCCAACTGTCTGTCAGTGATTAAAAAATTGTATATTTTGCTTTGTAAGACTGTAATAAACTGCCTTGAGAGTGATGCAAGCAAATAAACAAACAAAAAGCAACTACTTCTTTTCCTCAGAAACCCTTGGACAAGATTCTGGCCACTTCCTCAGCTGATATCATGCTTTCTGGTTTGTATGTAGCATCATCATTATTCTTCAGTTGACATGTTTGATTTATGGCTGTTAATATATTTGAAATAATGTACTTGGTAATTGTAGTCACTCTATTGATTTTCATAAAACACCTTTATTCACTAGGAAGCCACCCCTAACGCCAATGAATCATGCACTCTCTACCTCCAGCTGTTTGGGGGGTGATGTGAATATTGAAACAGGGCTTATTGCCAGCTTTGAACACTATTTATTCTGGGACCATATCTTAAATTCCCTAATGAGTCTATCCATTAATAACTGTGTGTTGCTAACCAATTCACACAAGCTTGTCTCAACTATCTCTAGTATTTTATGTATGTCAAAGGCATCCAAATAACAATGATCATATGGAGCAAGGAAAGAATTAGCTTACTTTCCAAAGAACACACATAATTATGCACTACGATTCTATTAAAGGTCAAAACTGCTAAGAAAAGAACATGATAGAAACAGACGCTGACATTTAGTCTCTCTCTGATCGAGGCCACAGTCCTTGCTTCAGGTAAGTTTTCTGGATGGACTTCTAAGGTACTAAGCTCTTGCTTTTGGTTTCCTTTTATCCATATGTGTTTTCCCTGTGAGACCCATAAACCACTTTTAAAAGTGGTCATTTTACTCATGCTTAATGGGCCTGGTGTATTTGCAGCTTTCTGTCCTGTAATTTGCTTAGCTTACCACCATCAATATTCAAAACACAGCTTTAAGGACTGGGCAGAGTAGGTCATAGATCAGTACAGCTAAGTGAAGATGACCAGATTCCTATGATTATGTTACAGAAGCCCTGTCCAGGTTAGGCATTTTTCAATCTCTGTGGCTTTCCTCAATGGTTTTGCTATGCAGTGCTATGAATAGAGCCATGCATTAGGGGCCAGAAGGACGAGGTTTGCTTCCAGCAATACCACTGACCGGCTGGGCAATAATGATAAAGTCAAACTAAACCTCTGCCTCCTCTCTGTAAAACAGAGGTAATCATTCTTGCACCTACCTCATCATATTGTTATGAGAATTAGATAATACAGATAAGCAAAAGCATTTGATAAGTAGTATCATTGATGACACAAATGGTCATGGTGTTTACCACCCAAGACGATGTTAGGGAAACGGTTCACATCATTCACAGTAGCTAACGAAAAATGATGTACATCCACAAGGGAGAAAAAAATTTCACATGTAAACACGTATCGCTCTGTGTTAAGGTTATAGGAATTTTATGTAATTTAAAGCACAGATTGGGTCATAAAATAGAGCAACGTAAGATGAGACCTCATAAACATAGAATTAGATAAGCCTGTCCCAGATTGTGCTAATGACAAATATAGGAATACATACAAAACTACGTATGAGCAAAAATATAGAAGGGACAGGATCCAAATGGGCATATTTCCAGAGGCATTATCAGTCTCATCACACTCTGTGACACTGGATTGTTTACTGTCCATTTCTCACACTTGTTTGTGAACTCCATGAAGATTCAAGGAGTGTTCTATCTGTTTTACTTATCCTTGGTCCCTGGCAAGTATAGTTTCGTAGACTGCCTGTGAACAGAATCACCTGACTCTGTGTTTAGTGAAACTAAAATGTGGATGTAACCCAAGGGCCGTCAAATGCAGTGATGGTCAGACTGGGGTGCTGGAAGATGCTCATAGACATCTGGGTCCTTTAAGATGGCAGAATTCCCAGACCCCTCCCCAAAGTCAGACCCTCTGGTGGCGGTTTTCTAGAATCTATTTTTTTAAAATTGATGTTTAGTTGACAAACAATAGGATATTAGTTTTAGTAATCTTTACAAAGGAGGCAAAAATGTACAACAGGGGAAAGACAGACTCCTCAATAAATGTTGGGAAAACTGAAGAACTACATGCAAAAGAAGGCAAGTAAACTGCTTTCTTACACCACACAAAAATTAACTCAAAATGGATTAAAATTTAAATGCAAGACTGGAAACCATAAACTATGAGAAGTAAACAGAGGCAATAAGTGCTCTGACATCAGTCTTAGCAACGTATTTACGGATCCATCTCCCCAGGCGAGGGCAACAAAAGCAAAAATAAACAAATGGGACTAGATCCAATGAAAAAGCTTTTACACAGTGAAGGGCTACATTTTAAAATATCATCCTTACAAATTCTGCAGTTTGAGAAGCATGTTAGAGAGTACGTTTTCGAGGCCACTGTAGTCAGTTTCCAAACCTCTCCACAGCCAGCTTAGCAAAGTGAGCACAGGAAAAGGGAAAAGACTTGGGTTGAAAACAGCTTCTACTTCTTGCCGGTAGCACAACCTTGTTGTGCTACAAATTCCCATTTGTAAAGTGGGAATGACAAGGCCCTCATCACAGGGTTGTTGAAAAGGGCAAGGAGAAAACTATAGGAAAGTGCTATGAGTTACAGCACACGCAGGTGCCGCTGCGTGCTTGATGGTTGGTGGTGTGGCTCTCGCAGCCTTCAGACACCGGCTGGTGGAGAAGGACCGCCAAGTGAGACCCAGCAAATCTGTGAGATCAGATCTGCTTGCAGCTGTGTGACAGTACCTGCAAGTTCCTCTCACCCACGCATCCTCCTCCTGAGTCTCAGTGTTAAGATCTGGGCCCTCCTCATTAGTATTTCATTAAAAATATAAGATTAAGCTTTGTCATAACAATAACAGCATGTATTTACTAAGTACTACCTGCCAGACACATTATGTACATTATTGCCTTTAATCAAAACCTTATGAGGTGGTATTATTGAAATCTTTATCCCCTTTTTAGAGAAGGAAAAAAACTAGACACAGAAATTATGAACTTGTTAAAAGCACACTTTGAGTAGGAGGAAATGCCAGGGCTTTAATCCAGGCCGTCTGACCCCAGAGCCTGTGCTGATCAGCACTATATTATACCAATCATCAGCATGAGAAAAGTATCCCCTGCGCCTTCTTTCCCCATTTTCCTCTAAGACACAGAGACTACCAAAGCACATAGACAACCAAGGCGCAGAAAGAAATATGGTCTAGTCCCGTATCAGCCTGGCCAGCACCGGCCCGATTCTTCCCACAGTACTGAACTGACAGCTACAACTCTGCAACTCTTCTTCCTCTCCTCCTTTTCCTTCCCCACCTCCTCCTCTTTCCTCTTCTTCTTCTTCTCCTTCTTTTTTTTAATTTAGTCTGTGGTCACATACAAGAATAATAAAAATATGGTCTTGATTGTATTAGTCCTAGTTTTAGGAGCCATTGCTGTGCACTCATGTAAGAAAATTACTAGAGGTTCCATTATGAGTTTTGCAGGTAGGATGTGATACCTTGAGTGTAGGAATTCACTGGAGTGTGAGCCTCTGGATGAAGTGAACTAGGCATTGAGAACTGATTGGACATTTCTAAAGGAGAAAGCTGTAAGATCTTCTGCTAGGTATAAAAATGCAGAGCTTTCAAATCCCATAAGACTATTGCAATATCTAGTTAAATTTGTCAAGAGTGACTAAAAGTACTAACACATTTTCTTTTCTTATAAATGGTAAGATTTTATCCATCATCACTGATTAATTCCCAAAGGTTTTCTTCATAGCCCCATCCAGCCATCAGCGATGGCAACTCGGATGGCAAGAGCCTGGGAATGCAATTTTTTCCTGGGCCAGAGCAATGGAGACAACAAGCCTGGAAGGTAAACCAAAGCAGAAGATAGGCCCAGGACGACCATTCCAACAACAAAGTAAGAAGCCCATAAAAAGGTTTTTAAACGGCTGAGTCAAGGTAGTACTTTTACTTTCTTCTCTTAAATATCATCTAAAAGTAATGAGGAGTTTGAGAGACAGAAATGCAAATTTTATCTTTGGTAAAACTAAAAGGTGTACACAACCCCACATGACAGCATTAAAGAAAGAGCAGTTGGATGCATTGAAGGTCAAGATGGGCCCTGAAAGATGCTAAGATAGAGAGCCCATGGCTACAGAGCTCAAACCAAAGGAGAAAGCACAACTCCTAAGGTAAATGGTAGCATCTGAGAGGCAAAGTCAGCCACCTCTTTTATGGAATAACAAAAAAGGGTGTGTTTGGGAGAGTGACAGGAGCTTACATAGACCTGAGTTGGCACAAAGGAAAATTAGAGAGAGCAGGAGTAAGGAAAGAATCATAGCAACAGTCTATAAATGTAGGAAGTAGTGGGTCCGTGAGCCAGGATGGAGAAGAAATATTACATCATGAGGAGCCTTGCAGCTGCCAATATCTATGAAGGGAAATCAAGACCAAGGCAACTCATACACAGAATTCTATAACATAAGAAGAATTCCTGAAACACGGAATTATGAAAATGTTGCCCTGAGACGAATGGCATTGTGGGCAAAGATATCAGCATGAATTCACAAATTTATTGAGAAGCAATTGAGCGGGAGCTCAAGCAGAGATACAAGACCTGAGATGGAGCATGGTGAGGCAACACAAGGAATAGCAGCATTCAAGAAAGATGATCAAAGCAAAATCATTACAAAAACCAGGGCCACACTGAGAGCAGCCCAAAAGATGAGAGATGCTATTAAACTCACCAAAAAGGTAAGAGAGGACAGAATTGAGAAACAGAAACAAATGAAATGGAAATGAAGAATAAAAAATAATTGCAAATAATAAATATAGAAGACAGGAAAAGGAGGGGTGGCCAGGTGACTCAGTAGGTTAGACGCCTGCCTTTGGCTCAGGTCATGGTCTCAGGGTCCTGGGATCAAGCCCCGCATCGGGCTCTCTGCTCAGCAGGGATCCTGCTTCCCCATCTCTCTATTTGCCTGCCTCTCTGCCTACTTGTGATCTCTCTCTCTCTGTCAAATAAATAGATAAAATCTTAAAAAAAAAAAGAGAGAGAGAGAGATCTAACATAGTTCTCTCCTGCTCACATTAAAAACAATTTTTTTAATGAAATAACAGAAAAGGAAAAATACTTAAAGGTAATTCAAGAACACTTTTTATAAACAAAAGTTAGATTTGAACCTGCATGTGAAAGTGCATGCTATGTTCCACACACACGCGTGCATGCACACACACACACACACACACACACACACAAATAGTGACAAAAAACAATTCACCCTATCTTGGTAATGGACTGGACTTCAAAGATAAAAAGAATTATTTGAACATTGAGGCAAGATCTTCAATTCATCTATTAAAGGAAATATATATTTTGGCCTGAGAGCCCAGGAAATGGTATAATAGCTCAAAAGCCCAAAAAGTTACTAAAGAAAAAACATATGACCCAAGAATTTATACTCAACAAACTATTTTCCAGAAAAAATATTTCAGGGAATACAGCTGCCCTGAGTACATCTTTAGGAAATTATTAGAGGACACATTTTAGCCTAACAAGATGATGAAATTACAAAGGACAGACTGGCTATAAACCTTAACTCTAACTACAAAAGTAAAACTAAAGCAGTGCCTAAAGTAAAACTAAAACCATAGGTCAGTTAAGTGTTTGACTCTTGGTTTCCCCTCTGGTCCTGATCTCAAAGCCCTGAGATGGAGCCCTGGCTTCCTGCTAGCGGGGAATCTGCTTGGGATTCTTTCCCGCTGCCCCTCCACCCCCGAGCTCACAGAGGCTCTCTCGAGCGTATGTGTGCTCTCCCTCTCTCTCTAAAATAAATAAGTAAATCTTAAAAAAAAGAGAGAGAGAGAAGAAGAAGAAGAAACCTAAAACCAGTATAGGTATTATGGTTGAAAAACAGAATTTAAACGCTATTAACATGGACAATATTATGATGCTATAGCTAACACAACTTGGGAGGAAGAGAGAAATGAATGATGAGAAATAATATAATACACAAAATTCCTCACTTTTTATAGATACAAATAAAGAATATCAATTAAAGATATTAAATTAGAAAATAAAAGGTGTAAGTGTATAATAAGTGTAAATAAAAACCTATTTCATCAACAAAAAGGGTGATGGAGGCAAAAGAGGAAGGAATGGAGATTTTATTTTATTTTTAAAGATTTTATTTATTTGAGAGAGAGAGATAGCAAAAGAGAGCACGAGGGTGGGGTGGGTAGATGGAAAAGCAGGCTCATCACTGAGCAGGGGCTAAAGCCCAAAGTGTGGGGCTAAAGCCCAATGTAGGGCTTGATCTCAGAACCCTGGGATCATGACCTGAGCAGAAGGCGGATGTTTAAGGGACTGAGTCACCCAGGCAACCCAAGAACAGAGATTTTAGAGATATAGTAATTTTTTGGAAATATATTAAGTGTATCACTTCTCACAATGATAAAAACTGAAGATTAAATCAAACTCCTTGGTAAACTATGAATAAAGGAGAACTTCCCTAATTTCATTAGGAGTAAATACAAAAAAATACCAAATTTACTTTATCCCAGAATGTTGAAAAATAAGACAATGATACACACTATCACCACTTTTATTCAACATTTTCTATAGGTATTAGGACCAAAAAGGAAGAAACAAATCTGTCATTATTTGCAAATGATACAATTCTCTATCTTTACAAATAGAAAACACAAAGATCATGTAGCAACCTTGCTAGGTACTAAACCAATACTAAGAACCCAGTTGCTTTTCTATTCACTGGCCACATTTAGTTAGAAATGGTTTTTAAAGATACCATTTTTAATAGCAACAAAATATAAAGTATCTAAGGAAAGCTCTAAATATGTGAAAGTTCCTCTTGAAAAAAGTTATAAAATTTTATTATAAAACCTTCAAGAAAAAATATATACATAAAATTGTAAAAGAAGACTCCGTATTTTAAAGATACCAGTTCTGGGAATCTGGGTGGCTCAGTGGGTTAAAGCCTCTGCCTTCGGCTCAGGTCATGATCTCAGGGTCCTGGGATCGAGTCCCGCATCAGGCTCTCTGCTCAGCAGGGACACTGCTTCCCCCCCTCTCTCTGCTTACTTGTGATCTCTGTCAAATAAATAAATAAAATCTTAAAAAAAAAATATTCCAGTTCTTCCCCAGTTGACTTATAGGTTAACAGTAATTTCATTCAAAACCCTAACAAGAGTTTTTGAGGACTTGGTAAACTCTCAAATTTATGTGGAGGAACAAAGCACTAAAAGAATGAGGTGGAGGAATTGAGATGAAGACTTGTCATGAAACAATAGTAATCAAGAGTGGATTATTGGGGCAGACATAGACAAGGTAGTCAATAAGAGGGAACACAGAGTTCATAGCAGACCCACACATATATGGAAACTTGATTCATGATTGCCAGAGAATTGCAGACTAGTGGGAAAAGGAGAAACTATTCAATAAATGGCACATTAAAAAGTAATGGGCCAATTAGTTGTCTAAATTATAAATATGAAATGGAATTCCTACCCCTCACTATATAAAAGTTCATTTCCAAGCAGACTGAAGACATCAATACAAAAGGCAGAACTGTAAAACTTTTAGAAGATAGTGTAAGAATTTACCATTTTTACATTACATTAAGGCAGGGAAGGATTTCATAAATAAGCATAAAAGTCATAAATCATAAAATTGAAGATTGCTATATTAAACAAATTTGAAATTAAGAATTTATGTTCATGGAAAGATAACTTAAGGAGAGTAGAAAGACAAACCACAAAGTTAGGGACAATTTTTGCAAAACATATAACTCACAAAGGAGTAATATGGCCAGGCCTTGGACAGAGGATTAAAAAAAATAAGTATCAAAAAAAAAGGCAACCCAATAGAAATTGGCAAAAGACACAACTTGACCTTTCATTGATAAAGTACCAAGAATGTTCCAGGAACAGATGAAAAATTTTTGACCTTATTACTAATTAGGGAAATCAAAATGAAGCCACAATGAAACATTATTTCCCTCTTTATCTATTGGAATAAGTTAGAGCTCTGACAGTGAGAAGCATTGGCAAGAATATAGAAGTCTACCCCATACAGTGACATTACCTAGTGTATTCCAATGTATCTGCACTCCATTCTGCACATCTACTCATAGATAAAGATGCTAAACATACTATTTTCCCCTGTAAGAGTGGCAGAGAGCTGTTACAGCTCAATGATCCACTATGTTTGTGAAGGCATGGAGTAACAAACTTGCATACACTGTTGATGGGAGTGTAAGTCAACACAACCTATATGGAGACCAACTTGTTAATAATATATTTCTAAATTAACATTTTATATTCTCTTAAATCCTGTAATTCCATATCTAATAAATATTCACAAATGTGTGATAATATGTACAAGAAGGAAATTCATTTAAACATTGTTTGAAATATCAAAATATTAGAAACAAACAAAAATATTAGAAACAATCTCAACGTCTTTTAGAGACAATGGTTCTTCTATGCAGCCCTTAAAAAGAATAATTGAGCCCAATATGTACTGGTATAGAAGAATCTTCAAGATATATTCTTAAGTTTAAAAAAAGTATAAATGTTCCACTTGTGTTTTTAAAACATGAATATATATATATATACGCATATATATGTTTGTGTGTGCATATATTTATGTACATAAATGTATGTACATGTGTATATATGTGTGTTGTATACATATAGGCATGTATATGTGTCTGTGTGAACACACATGCACGCACACATGCACACACACACAGATTATCAATGGGAATGCATACAGAAAACCTAAGTCAAGTAACTGACTTCAGGGATGAGTACAAATGAGTCAGGCAAAGTTCGGAGAGTTTTCCTTTTCATTGTTTACTCTTTCATATCTTTAGAATTTTGTGCCACATGTATATATGACCTATTCAAAAGTAAAGTAATTTGGGAAAAAGTGGAGCCATCATTGGTTATGGTGGGCCAGGAAATCTGGAAGCTGGGTTTCAGTAGAATAGGAATATATACTGTTTCTCAAGGTCAGATCCAGGCAGTGAGACAACATGGGAAGCCCTAGATAGCAAATATCAGTGCCGGCAGCAAGTCTATAGCTGGGGAAGTCCACAAGGATTAAGAATTCATACTCCAAAAAAAAAAAAAAAGTTAACTCAGAATGGATTAAAGACTTGATGTAAAAGTGAAAACTGTAAAAATTTTAGGAGAAAGCATGAGGTAACATTTATAACTTTGGATTAGGTAATGGTTTCTTAAATATGACATCAAAAGCACACAAAATGAAATTAAAAGTTAATTTTAAAAAAGTAAAGAAGAAGAGAACTGGAGAAAGAGATGAAGAAACTGGCTTGGGGTGCCTGGGTGGCTGAGTCATTAAACATCTGCCTTTGGCTCAGGTCATGATCCCATGGTCCAGGGATTGAGCCCTGCATTGGGCTCCCTGCTCAGTGGGAAGCCTGCTTCTCCCTCTCCCACTCCCCCTGCTTGTTCCCTCTTTCACTGTGTTTCTCTCTGTCAAATAAATAAATAAATCTTTAAAAAGAAAAAAAAAGAAAAAAGAATTCATACTCCAGGAGTACTTGGGTGGCTTAGTGGGTTAAGCCTCTGCCTTAGGCTCAGGGTCCTGGGGTAGAGCCCCACATCAGGCTCTCTGCTCAGCAGGGAGCCTGCTTCCCCCACTGTCTCTGCCTGCCTCTCTGCCTACTTGTGATCTCTCTCTCTGTGTCAAATAAAATCTTAAAAAAAAAAAAAAAAAGAATTCGTACTCCATGGGGGCGAAAGGCAAAAACCAGATGGTCTGGCCCTGGGCATCACTGTCATGCAAGTTCTTTATATGGTTAAAAAAAAAGAAAATCAACTGAGTAGATTTTAAATATCTTACTAGCTTTATTCAGTGATTCACAAATCAAGCAGCATCCCATTTACCAGACAGAAAGCTCTGAAGAGCTGCACAAAATAAAAGACTTATAGGCAGAAGGGGGTGGGACAAGGAAGTTATCTTAGCTAAGTGCTAATTGTTTGTGTCAAGGTCACCTTTGTTTAGGGAATGGCAGAGGTCAACCAGGCAGTTTACCTCACTAGTGCTGACCTGGTAATTCAAGATTGACTTATTTAAGATCCTACTCCTGGGGGAAGCTGAAACTATAATTAAGTTTAGGTTTGCTGACATGGGGATTAGCACAAGCAATTCCATTTGGGGACTGTCCTCTCTTTTCTAACAATACTGAGCCAACACTTTGCCTTAATCAGGAAGCTTTCATATGATTCCAGGATCAGGCACGGGCAAGCCTCCACATATAGATGGCCAGGGACAAGCCAGTGGAGAAAACTAGGAATGGTCAGCTAGAACAGAAAGTAAAGAAGTAGGAAATTGGCCATTACTAACAGGCTGCAGAGAAATGGCTCATTCAGGCAGGCTAGTTATGTAATCTGTGGGGCCCAGTACAAAATGAAAATGTAGGTCCCCTTATTCAATGTGTCATTAAAGGTACTAAAACATAAAGTTTTTTCCTTCTGCAGTCTCTTTCTTGACTTGTTATGGATTTATTGTGTAATATCATTGGAAGTGAAGAAAAAACTAAATGTTTAAATTATTAGTATACATTTTACTATTCATCTTTGTATTGTGTAATGGCAATTTAAATGCAAATATAAAAGCATTTAACTCAAATGGCAGAACTGCTGAAATTATGCAATTCATATTTTGTGGCTCATACATGCATATTTATTTTGTTCTTACCAGAAGAGTAAAAATGCTACACAAAATTAACTCAACTATGTTAGTTCACTTTTAATACTTACATATTCTGTCAACAATCTCTACCTTCAGGTTATTGATGAATATGGAAAGGAACTGTGGGGTCCCCTATTTTTCCCCTTCCTCTATGTCATTAATTTCTCTGTAAGTGAAAAGAAAAATGACATGAGTAAAAAAGGATATGGTTCATTTCCTTGTCATTTGTACATCTTAGAATACCATTGCCTTCTTTCTACCCTTGAAGCAAGTTCTGGTTCACATGGGAAATGTAGCCTCTTGGAACTGTCTGCATTCCCACTTAGTCATATATGTAACACATTTGCCTGTATTCTTTTGACTCTCCTGAACTCCCACATACAGTGGGTCCACTGGAATTCTCTGCCCATAGAGCATAACAAACACTGCACGCAGATGAATGTCAAGAAATGATAGACGTGCATATTGTATACATCTCTGCTTACATGCATGCTCCATTGTTCCATATGACTTAATTTACAAAAGGCATGTTCAGAGATAAAATTATTAAGAATTTTGTGATGAAAACAACAGAGCATTAAAGCAGGCAAAGGACCCATGTGAGCCTGCACTCTATGTGACTGCACAGGTTTTGTAGCCATAAAGCTAACCCTCTATCCAGGAGTTTGCTATTACTGGAGAAATTCTGAATAAGTGTAGCTGTCTCTCTCACCAATATTGTGCTTGTCTATTTAATATTATAATAAATGCTTAGGAGGTACATTATTAGAGCCATCATATTGAAAACATGTTTGACTGACAAGTATTATGTTGTAAATTTTGATTTTTCAAGATTTTATTTATCAGTTCATTATCAACCTGTCTCTACGTGAGAGAACAGAATGATCTTCTGAGGGCTCTTTGTGACATAGCTACTGAATTCTTATGATTATTAATGCAGGATATGAACATTTCCCCTAAAGGATTAAGAATGAGTTCTTAAGTCTGGAGTTATTCTTCAGGGAATAAATTCAAACTGATAAACTCTGGGATTAGTATGCAGTGGAGAAACAAATGGGATTTGGAAGTGTGCTTGCTCCCATTGTCAATGTGAAGCTTGTCGAGATTGTCTTGAGTTTTTCTGCATCATTTGTTTTGCCATGTAAAGAGACCACACAATTGGAAGAAAATGTTTCAATCATTGTGATGTCTATTCTACTGAGAACTTTTTTAAAATATATTTGACTTCCAGTTGCCCCAGAAACAAAGTTGGCTTTATTCTAGAAAGGGACTGGGGGCCTGAGATGGGGAGGAAAGTCTCTCCATCTTTAAAAAGCTGGGTACAAACATGTCTGAGGAAAATGTCCTTGCAAGTAACCTGAGGCAAATCACTTAATTCCCCAAATGTAAAGGGGATGATGACAATAGTATTTAGCTTATGAGGTTTGTGTGATTTAAATAATGTAAGATATGAAAGACAGTATAGTGCCCATGCATAGAAAGTGCTCAATAACTGCTAGCTATTATTAGAAGCTGTTTTCCCTGTTGTTTGTTAAAATGTCTGTTAAACTGTTGAAAGTCATGTTACAGTTAAGTTGGTGGAGTAGTAGGAGGACCTATGTTTGCCTTGTCCCTTGAACACAGCTAAATAAATATCAAATCATTCTGAACATGCAGGAAATCTATCTGAAGACTGACAGAACAGACTGCAGAACTAGAGAGAGAAAAGAGGCCAAACCATGGAAGCACAGATGGACTTCAGTGAGCAGCACAGCACCCCACAGTGGAAGCTTGAGCCATTTCCACCAAGTTCTGATCCCCACTGAGGTCTGCAGGTGCTTCTTTACCAGCGCAGGTATGCCTGAGAACCAAAGCAGTGGGTCTTCCTCCCAGAAGACCAGCACAACTCCACCACCACCACCACACACACCAAGTCTACCGACCATAGTGGTAGTATGTGGAAATAGCATCAGGCCTCTTTTAAGAAGCAAACCAGAGCACACCAAGTTGAAACTCACCACACTCTGGACAAATTCCAAACGCTTCCCACTGCAGGCAAGGAGAAATAATACAGAGGACTGACCTGAAAGACAGGGGAGCCAAAACACAACAGCGGAGTGCACACAGCATACACCAGAGACACTTCCTGAAGCACCAGGCCCTGGACAGCATATGACCTCTTCTTAATATAGCTATTACTCTTGGGAGCAGAAAATGTAACAGGCTTTCCTAACACAGAAGACAGAGACCCAGACAAAATGCCAAGATGGAGAAATTCACCCCAAATGAAAAGAACAAGAAGAGGTCATGGTCAGAGATCTAATCAAAACAGATATAAGTAATATGCCTGAACTAGACTTTAAAACAGCAACCATAAGGATACTAGCTGGGCTAGAGAAAAGCATAGAAGACCCCAGGAGACCCTTATCACAGGAATAGAAGACCTAAAAATGAGGCCAAAATAAAAAATGCTATAACCGAGATGCAAAACTGACTGAATGTAATGACCACATGACAGATGAAGCAGAGGAATGAATCAGTGATACAGAAGATAAAATTATGGAAAATAATGAAGCTGAAAAGAAGAGGAAAAGAAAAATATTGGATCATGAATGTAGATTTAGGGAACTCAGTGACTCCATAAAGCATAAACACATTCATAGGAGTCCCAGAAGAAGAAGAGAGGTGGAAAAGGGGAAGATTGAGCAAATTATAGCTGAAAATTTACCTAATCTGGAGAAGGAAACAGATATCCAAATCTGGGAGGCACAGAGAACTCCCATTAAAATCAACAAAAGCAAGTCAACACCAAGATTTAGTATAGTAAAATTTGTATAAACAGAAATAAGGAAAGAATTCTGAAAGCGGCAAGGGAAAAGAAAACCCTGTAGGGAAGGGAAGACAAATAAGGTGAGTAACAAATTTATCTTCAGAAACTTGACAGGCCAGAAGAGAGTGGTATGATATATTCAGTGTGCTGAATGGGAAAAATAGGCATCCAAGAATAATTTATTCAGCAAGGCTATCATTCAAAATAGAGGATAAAGAGTTTCCCAGACAAACAAAAATTAAAGGAGTATGTGACCGCTAAACTAGCCCTGCAAGAAAGGAGATGCTTTGATGGGAAAAGAAAGACCAAAAACAACAAAAACTAGAAAGGAAAAGAAAAAATATCCAGAAACACCAAGTTTACAGGTAATACGTTGGCACTAAATTCATATTTACCAACAATCACTCTGAATGGAAATGGACTAAATGCTCCAATCAAAAGCCATTGGGTATCAGAATAGATTTAAAAAAAAAAAAAAAGACCATCTATATGCTGCCTACAAGAGATTCATTTTAAACCTAAAGACATCTGCAGATTGAAAGTGAGGGGATAACTGCTATTCAACATAGTACTAGAAGTCCTAGCCTCGGCAATCAGACAACAAAAAGAAATTAAAGGCATCCAAATTGGCAAAGAAGTAGTCAAACTATCACTCTTTGTAGATGATATGTTACTTTATGTGGAAAACCCAAAAGACTCCACTCCAAATCTGCTAGAATTTGTACAGGAATTCAGTAAAGTGTAGGATATAAAATCAATGCACAGAAGTCAGTTGCATTTCTATACAACAACAACAAGACAGAAGAAAGAGAAATTAAGGAGTCAATCCCATTTACAATTGCACCCAAAAGCATAAGATACTTAGGAATAAACCTAACCAAAGAGGTAAAGAATCTGTACTCAGAAAACTATAAAGTACTCATGAAAGAGATTGTGAAAGACACAAAGAAATGGAAAAATGTTCCATGCTCATGGATTAGAAGAACAAATATTTTGAAAATGTCTATGCTACCTAAAACAATCTACATGTTTAATGCAATCCCTATCAAAATACTATCCATTTTTTTCAAAGAAATGGAACAAATAATCCTAAAATTCATATGGAACCAGAAAAGACCTCAAATAGCCAGAGGAATATTGAAAAAGAAAGCCAAAGTTGGTGGCATCACAATTTCAGACTTCAAACTCTATTACAAAGCAGTAATCATCAAGATAATATGGTATTGGCACAAAAACAGACACTGATCCGTGGAACAGAATAGAGAGCCCAGAAATAGACCTTCAACTCTCTGGTCAGCTAATCTTCGACAAAGCAGGAAAGAATGTCCAATGGAAAAAAGACAGTCTCTTCAACAAATGGTGTTGGGAAAATTGGACAGTCACATGCAGAAAAATGAAACTGGACCATTTCCTTACACCACACATGAAAATAGACTCAAAATGGAAGAAAGATCTCAATGTGAGAAAGGAATCCATCAAAATCCTTGAGGAGAACATAGGCAGCAATCTCTTCGACCTCAGCAGCAGCAACTTCTTCTTAGGAACATCGCCAAAGGCAAGGGAAGCAAGGGCAAAAATGAGCTATTGGGATTTCATCAAGATCAAAAGGTTTTGCACAGCAAAGGAAACAGTTAACAAAACCAAAAGACACCTGGTGGAATGGGAGAAGATATTTGCAAACAACGTATCAGATAAAGGGCCAGTATCCAAAAGCTATAAAGAGCTTATCAAACTCAACACCCAAAGAACAAATAATCCAGTGAAGAAATGGGCAGAAGTCATGAACAGACATTTCTGCAAAGAAGACATCCAGATGGCTAACAGACACATGAAAAAATATTCCACATCACTCGTCATCAGGGAAATACAAATCAAAAGCACAATGAGATACCACCTCACACCAGTCAGTATGGCTAAAATTAACAAGTCAGGAAACGACAGATGTTGGAGAGGATGCAGAGAAAGGGGAACCCTCCTACACTGTTTGTGGGAATGCAAACTGGTGCAGCCACTCTGGAAAACAGCATGGAGGTTCTTCAAAAAGTTGAAAATAGAGCTACCCTATGACCCAGCAATCACACTACTGGTATTTACCCTAAGGATACAAATGTAGTGATCCAAAGGGGCACATGCACCTGAATATTTATAGCAGCAATGTCCACAATAGCTAAACTATGGAAAGAACCTAGATGTCCATCAACAGATGAATGGATAAAGAAGATGTGGTATATATAGACAATGGAATACTATGCAGCCATCAAAAGAAATGAAATCTTGCCATTTGCGATGACATGGATGGAACTAGAGGGTATTATGCTTAGTGAAATAAATCAGAGAAACAATTATCATATGATCTCCCTGATATGAGGAATTTGAGAGGCAAAGTGAGGGGTGTGGGGGTTAGGAAAGGAAAAAATGAAACAAGATGGGATTGGGAGGGAGACATACCATAAGAGACTCTTAATCTCACAAAACAAACTGAGGGTTTCTGGGAGGAGGAGAGTATGGAGAGGGTGGTTGGGTTATGGACATTGGGGAAGGTATGTTCTATGGTGAGTGCTGTGAAGTGTAAACCTGGCAATTCACAGACATGTACCCCTGGGGCTAATAATACATTATATGTTAATTTAAAAATTTTAAAATTAAAAAAAATATTTTAAAAAAATTTTTTTAAAGTGAGGGGATAGAGAACAATTTATCATGCTAATGAACATGAAAAGAAAGCCAGAGTAGCCATACTTATATTGGACAAAGTAGATTTTAAACCAAAGACTTTAACAAGAGATGAAATAGGGCACTGTATAAATCACAATGAAGGGGTCTCTCCAGCAACAAGTTCTAACAACTGTTCATATTTATGGCCCCTACTTGGGAGCCCCCAAATATATAAATCAATTTGTAACAGATATTAAAAAAACTCATTGATAAAAATACAGTAATAGTAGGGGCCTTTAATACACCACGTATAGCAATGGACAGATCATTTAAGCAGAAAACCAACAAGGAAATAATGGCTTTGAATGACACACTGGACCAGATGGACTTAACAGATATACACAGAACATTTCATCCTAAAGCAGCAGAATACACATTCTTTTCAAGTGCACATGGAACATTCTCCAGAATAGATCACACACTGGGTGACAAGTCAGCCCTCAAAAAGTACAAAAGGATTGAGATCATACCATGCATATTTTCAGAACACAATGCTATGAAACCTGAAGCCAACCACAAGAAAAAATGTGAAAAGACCACAAATACATGGAGGCTAAAGAACATCCTAAAAGAATGAATGATTTAACCAGGAAATTAAAGAAGAAATTTAAAAATACAAGGAAGCAAATGAAAATGATGTTTTCATTTTGACAATCTGAAACCTTTGGGACACAGCAAAAACAGTCATAATAGGGAAGCACATAGCAATATAAACCTACCTTAAGAAGCAAGAAAAGCCTCAAATATAAGATCTAACCTTACACCTAAAGAAACTAGAAAAGGAACAGCAGATAAGTTAAAGCCAGCAGAAGAAGGGAAATAATAAAGATTAGAGCAGAAATAAATGATATAGAAACAAACAAAACCCCAGTGGAACAGCTCAATGAAAGCAAGAGCTGGTTCTTCAAAAGAAATAATAAAATTGATAAACCCCTAGTCAGACTTATCCAAAAGCGAAAAGAAAGGACCCAAAGAAGTAAAGTACAAATGGAAGAGGAGAGATCACAACAGAAATACAAACAATTATAAGAGAGTATTATGAAAAATTATATGCCAACAAACTGGATAATCTGAAAGAAAGGAACAACTTCCTAGAAACATATAAACTACCAAAACTGGAACAGAAAGAAACAGAAAACTTGAACAGATTCATAACCATTAAAGAAATTGAATTAGTCATCAAAAATCTCCCAACAAACAAAAGGCATGAGCCAGATTGCTTCCCAGGGGAATTCTACCAGGAATTTAAAGAAGAGTTAATACCTATTCTTCTCAAACTGTTCAAACAAACAAAAAAAGAAAGAAAAAGAAAGGAGGAGAAAAAGAAAGAAAGAAAGGGGAAGGAAAGGAAAAAGGAAAGGAAAGGAAAGGAATGGAAGGAAAACTTCCAAACTTATTCTACAAGGCCAGCATTACCTTGATTCCAAAACCAGAGAAAGATTCCACTTAAAAGAATTACAGGCCAATATCCCTAATGAACATGGATGCAGAAATTCTCAAGAAGATACCAGCAAATTGAATCCAACAGTAGATGATAAGAATTATTCACCATGATCAAGTAGGGTTTATTCCTGGGCTGCAAGGGTGATTCAATATCTGCAAGTCAATCAACATGATACACCATGCTAATAAAAGAAAAGATAAGAACCATATGATCTTCTCAATATATACAGAAAAAGCATTTGACAAAGTACAGTATATTCTTGACAAAAACCCTCAACAAAGTAAGGATAGAGGGAACATACCTCAACATCATAAGGCCTTATATGAAAGCTAGTATCATCTTCAATGGGGAAAACTGAGAGTTTTTCCTATATGGTCAGAAACAAGATAGGGATGTCCACTCTCACCATTACTATTTAACATAGTACTGACAGTCCTAGCCTCAGCAATCAGACAACAAAAAGAAATAAAAGAAAAAAAAGAATAAAAGGCATCCAAATTGGCAAGAAATAAGTCAAACTTTCACTATTTCCAGATGACATGAAACTCTATGTAGAAAACCCCAAAGACTCCACTGAAGAACTGCTAGAACTGATACACGAATTCAGCAAAGTGTCAGGATACAAACTCAATATACAGAAATCTGTTGCATTTCTATACACCAGTAATGAAGCAGCAGAAAGAAAAAATCAACAAATCGATCCATTTACAACTGCACCAAAAACCATAAGATACCTAGGAATAAACCTAACCAAAGGGGTTAAAAAAAAAATCTTTACTCTGAAAACTAAAATGTTGATGAAAGAAATTGAAGATGACACAAAGAAATGGAAAAACATTCCATGCTCATGGATTGGAAGAATAAATATTGTTAAAATGTCTATACTACCCAAAGTAATCTACACATTCAATGCAATCCCTATCAAAATACCAACAGCATTTTTCACAGAGCTAGAACAAACAATTCTGAAATTGTATGGAACCACAAAAGACCCTGCTTTGGTTAAAGCAACCTTGAAAAAGAAGAGCAAATCTGGAGGCACCACAATTCTGGACTTCAAGCTCTACTACAAAGCTATATTCATCAAGACAGTGTGGCACTGGCACAAAAACAGACATATAGATCAATGGAACAGAATACAAAACCCAGAAGTGGACCCGCAAATATAGTCAACCAATCTTCCACAAAGTGGGAAAGAATCTCCAGTGGAAAAAATAGTCTCTTCAAAAAATGGTGTTAAGAAAATTAGACAGCTACATGCAAAAGAATGAAACTGGACCACTTTCTTACACCATACACAAAAATAAATTCAACGTGGATAAAAGATTTAAATGTGAAATAGGAAACCTTCAAAATTGTAGAGGAGAACACAGGCAGCAACCTCTTTAACCTCAGTCATAGCAACTTCTTCCTAGATACATTGCCAGGGGCAAGGGAAACAAAAGCAAAAAATAAATTGTTGGGGATTTCATCAAGATAAAAAGTCTTCTGCACAGCAAAGGAAACAATCAACAAAATGGAAAGGCAGCCTATGGAATAGAAGAAGATATGTGCAAATGATTTATTTGATAAAGGGTTAGCATCCAAAATCTATAAAGAACTTATCAAACTCAACACCCAAAAAACAAATAATTCAGTTAAGAAATGGGCAGAATGCACAGATAGGTATTTTTCCAAAGAAGACATCCCGATGGCTAACAGACACTTGAAAAGATGTTCAACATCACTCAGCATCAGGGAAATACAAATCAAAACCATGATGAGATACCACCTCATACCTCTCAGAATGGTTAAAATTAACAACACAGGAAACAACAGATGCTGATGAGGATGTGGAGAAAGAGGAACACTCTTGCACTGTTGGTGGGAATGCACACTGGTGCAGCCACTCTGGAGAAAAGTATAGAGGTTCCCCAAAAAGTTAAAAATAGAACTACCCTACAACCCAGCAATTGCCCTACTAAGTATTTGCCCAAAGGATGCAAAAATACAGATTCGAAAGGGTACATGCACCCATATGCTGATAGCAGCATTATCAACAATAGCTAAATTATGGAAAGAGCCCAAATGTCCACCAACTGACGAATGGATAAAGAAGGTGTCGTATAGGGGCGCCTGAGTGGCTCAGTGGGTTAAGCCTCTGCCTTCGGCTCAGGTCATGATCTCAGGGTCCTGGGATCGAGCCCCACATCAGGCTCTCTGCTCAGCGGGGAGCCTGCTTCCTCCTCTCTTTCTCTGCCTGCCTCTCTGCCTACTTGTGATCTCTGTCTGTCAAATAAATAAATAAAATCTTTAAAAAAAAAAGATGTCATATATATACACAATGGAATATTATTCAGCCACCCAAAAGAATGAAATCTTGCAATTTACAATAATGTGAAAAGAGTTGGAATATTATGCTAAGTGAAATGAGTCAGTCAGAGCAAGACACATACAATTTGATTTCAGTCATATGTGGGATTTAGGACACAAAACAGATGAACATGGGGGAAAGGGAAAAAAAGAGAAGGAGGCAAACGGTAAGAGACTGAATGATAGAGAACAAACTGAGGGTTGCTGGAGGGGAGGTGGGTGGAGTGACGGGTATTAAGGAGGGCGCTTGCTGTGATGAGCCCTGGGTGTTATATGTAAGTGATGAAATCACTAAATTCTACTCCTGAGACCAGTATTACACTGTAGGTTACTAACTTGAATTTAAATAAAAACTATTTAAAAAGTCACATTAGTGGTAGAGATGACGGCAACACCCCGCTTCTTCTTCGGCCACACATTGCTTTTATCCAATAGAATCCTGAGGGATATTTACACCAAAATACTCTGGAAAAGTCCTGCAGACCTTCACCACCCGGTCTGTCTTCTGCACCCTATTCAGATAACTGTTTCCTGGACTTTATGAAAAGGCCTCGATGACAGGCAGGTGAGCAGCTTATTCCACAGCTGCTTTCTCCAGACCTACGACGGGGCACTAGCTGTAGAAGCTCACTCCTCCAGCGGGACCAGTCACAGGGGTCCCTGGGGACTCCTCTTGTCTTAACCCATACCAGAATTTCTTCCCCTTGGGGGAAGAAAGTTAACGCCTAAGTCCCTTAAAATATTAGATTATGTTTCACCATATCTTTTAAAAAAAAAAAAAGTTGGAGATAGTATATCAACAGTATCAACCACAGAAATTCTTCCCTAGAGTATGATAGAGGTAACTTCATTCCTATAAATACAGGAACAGGTACAATAAAGGTCCCAGGACATCTCTGTCTCTGGTAGTGAGGCTAGTCTCAGAAGCTACGCATAAAGAAGATCACAATGTTGAGCACGGAGCAACTTTTCAATCAAAAATACTTCATCTGAATTAATAGTAATAACTTAATAATATCATTAAGGCATCAGCCTGGTCCTCCGTTTCTTAAATAAATGCAAAAAGAACTGGAAGTGTAACAGACTGAGGGACCTACAGGAAGACTGCCTGAAGGGGGAAAGTTAAGAGCCCGTGGGGTTGCCTGGGTGCCTTAGTCAGTTAAGTGTCTGCCTTTAGCTCAGGTTATGATCCCAGAGTCCCAGGATCGAGTCCAAGGATCCAGTCCCACATCGAGCTCCCTGCTCAGCGGGGAGTCTTTTTCTCCTTCTGCCTCTGCTCCTCCCCCTGCTCATTTTCTCTCTCCCTGTTGGTCTCTCTCTGTCTTTCAAATAAATTTAAAAAATCTTAAAAAAAAAGTCTACAGGAAGAAAAATAAATCGAAATTAAACATATTGTTAAATTACCCATAGATCAAAGAAATCACAAGATAAATAAAATATTCTGAACTGAATAAAAATTAAAACGTAACATATTAAAACGTGTGGAACGCAGCTAAGATAGGGCTTAGAGGGAAATTTATAGCTTAATTTGCTTATATTTGAAAAGCACAAAATACCTTAAAGTCAGTGATCTAAGTTTCCCCCTTAAACATTAGAAAAAGAAAGGCTAAATATTAAACCCAAAGTAAATAGAAGGAGGGGAGATAATATAGAGAAAGCAGGCATCGGTACATCAGTAAAATCAAAACTAGACAATTAGTAGGAAAAACCAAAAAAACAAAAATCTGGCTCTTTTAAAAGATTAATAGAATGTAGAAATCCCTAGCAAGATCAATCAAGAGAGAAAAGAAAATATAAATTACCAATACCAATACTCAAAATGAAAGAAGGAACCTAACTATGGAAGATACGTATGTTTTTAAAAGGATTATAAGGAACTGTTATAAACAATTTTCTGACAATAAGTTTGACAACTTATAATAAATGAAAACATTCCTTAAAGGACCCAAATTACCAAAATTGACACAATAAAGAATTTTTAAAAACATGACTAGCCCTATATCTGTTAAAGAAATTGAATTTAAAATTTAAAACCTTCCCACCAAGAAAACTTCAGGCCTAGATAGCTTCACTAGTGAAAAACAGCCAAAATCTCACTTCGAAAAAGAACATTTGTGAACTTGCAGTGCCGATTTAAGAATTAACACGAAGCTACAATAATCCAGACACTGTGGTATTGATCTAAAAATAGATAATAAATTGGGCACCTGGGTGGCTCAGTTGATTGAGCGACTCCGTTTGGCTCAGGTCATGATCCAGGACTTCCAGGATCGAGTCCTGCCTTGGGCTTCCAGCTCCTTGGGAAGTCTGCTTCTCCCTCTGACCTTCTCCTCTCTCATGCTCTCTCTCACTCATTCTCTCTCAAAGAAATAAATAAAATCTTTAAAAAAATAAAAATAAATAAAAATAGATAATAAAATGAAATAGAGAATTCAGAAATAGACGGAAGCTGATATAGTCAATTTTTAACATATACTAATAGATTAATATATTATGTTAATATAATAATATATTATTAATTAGTGACCTTTGAGTTAGCTCTTTGGCTCCTAGTATCCCATTTGATAAATTAGTAAACTGAGACACAGAGAGGTTGTATAACCAGCCCAGAGTCACGGTTAGCAAGTGGCAGGGCCAGATCGTCTACCCAAAAATGTGTACTCTTAACCCACTACACTGTTCTATTTCTATGACAAGTGTTTCATTATTGGGTCAACATTATAAAACCCTGGGAAATTTTACAATTAAATGTGTACGTGATAATATAGATCAAACTATAGTGTTAATACTTTGAGCTATGTTTAAGGAAAAATACAGTGAATATTGTACTTGAATCATTTATAATGCTTAATGGTATATGAGTAATTAACAGATAAGTCTAGTGACAACTTAGATTTGCTATTTTTATTCGAAAAGTAAAGGAGAATTTGCCTAAGATTTTAAGTAGTTTTGGAACATTCAAGAAAATGTAAGATTAGGGTAGATCTACGATAGGTGCATTCCCTCCCAGCATTGAGGACTGTTTTATCTCAGATATATTTAGCATGTCAGTACATATGATAATAAAAAGCAAACTAATAAACAATTAATTGGCTTTATTATCGTTTTTAAATTTGCTACAGATAATGCACCTCTTTATTGTCTGTACCCCCAGCCCACGTTTATCACTACCATTGTTTCAGGATTTCTTTTCCTTTAGTGCCCTCGGTTCTCGGTCACGTTGCTTTGAAGTATGAAGAGTTAGACCAGACGAAGAGTGGTAGGCAGCAAAGTTCATTGAGTGATAGTGCAATACTCCCAAAGAGGAAGAGGATCCGAGAGGGTTGCACCAGAGTTTCTGAGTCTAGGGGTTTTTATGAGACTGTTGGCGGGCTGTCGTAATCTGACTAACCTTGCGTAGAATAATAGGATGGTATCTTTTTCCTTTCAAGGATAGTTTTCCACCTAGGACTGGGGCCCTTGTCCCCACCTGCCTTTCTTCCCACTATCCTCCATTACCATTGCTATGTTACTGCTTAAGATCCCATAAGTTCAGAGTTTCAGATTTATGAGAATTACTCAGGTACTTGGTATCATGGTTTTATAGACAAATGAATTTCTTAAAATGAGGACCCCCGGATTTACAAATGCAATTAATTTTTTAAAAAGATTTTATTTATTTTGACGGAGAAAGAAAGCACCAGCGGGGGTGGGGGGGGCGCAGCAGAGGAAGAGGGAAAAGCGACTTCTCGCTGAGCAGGGAGCGCTGACATGGGGCTCCACCCTAGGACCCTGAGATCAGGACCTGAGCTGAAGGCAGACACTTAACTGAGGAAATCACTCAGGCGCTCTATAAATGCAACTGAAACTGCATAGGACAGATTAAGTTGTTGTGATATTGTGGTTTACAGTTAAGAAATACATGTTTGGGGGGCGCCTGGGTGGCTCAATGGGTTAAAGCCTCTGCCTTTGGCTCAGGTCATGATCCCAGTGTCCTGGGATTGAGCCCTGCATCAGGCTCTCTGCTCAGCGGGGAGCCTGCTTCCTCCTCTCTCTCTGCCTGCCTCTCTGCCTACTTGTGATCTGTCTGTCAAATAAATAAATAAATAATCTTAAAAAAAAAAAAAAGAAAGAAATACATGTTTGGTCTTTGTCCTAGGTTCTGGCACAGAGCTCCTCAAACCCTTTGAATTTTCCTGAGAAGAACCTCAAAGGTGTCTTTTATTATGTGAATGAGGTGACTTTTGAAATGCCCTGAGGTTTCCTAAGCAGAGAGCTGGTCCCAGGGAACCAACCAAGTGATTGGAGAGTTGGAATTTTCGGTCCCACCCACAATGACTTCCACGTTAAAAGGAAGGGAGAGTGAGTTCCGTCACCAAAGGCCCGTGATTTTAATCAGTCGTGATTAGAGTGAAGCCTCTGTAAAAACCCAGAAGGGCTGGGTTTGGTGAGCTGGGTTTCCGGGTTGGTGAGCGCTTGGAGGTACCAGGCGAGTGGCAGAGCAGGAGAGGGCACAGAAGTTCAGAGCCCCTTGCCAGTGCCTTACCCTATGCATTTCTTCAGCTGACTGTTCCGAGTTATATCCTGTCTTAACAAACGGGTGATCCAGTAAGTAAAATGTTTCTCTAAGTTCTTTGAGGTGCTCTAGCAAGTTAATCACCCCAAGGAGGAGGTTGTTGGAACCTCTACTGGGGGAGGGTCAGTCAGAAGCCCAGGAGATTGCTTGTAACTGGCATCCAAAGGGGGTTGAGGCGGGGGTAGGTGGGGAGGCAACAGTGTTGCGGGGCTGAGCCTTTCCCCTGTGGGATCTGATGCTTCTGTTAGATAGTGGCAGCGTTGAGATGACTTGCAGGACACCCAGCTGGTGTCCCAGAATTGCTTGGTGGTGTGCAGAAAACGGCCCCCCACACACACCCTCACCTGTGGCCAGAACCAACTTTAGCTGTAAACACTACTTTACAATTGATTGTCAAACTTTGCTAGATTTAGAAACAGAAAGCTAAGATTTATACGTTGCACCTAAAGGCTTAAGGACTGAGTGATACAAGGTCTTCGATGTGCCAAGCTTCTTCTAAATGATTTTCACATAGGAACTCAATTAATTCTTACAAGCACACTATTAGTATTCTCCGTTTAGAAAAGTGGAAGCTAACACCCAGCTGGGGATGATAATGGTCCCCATACAGGGTTATGGTGAGGAGTAAATGAGTTGATGTGTATAACGGTAAGTCACTGGCCCGAGGTCCCAGAGTGTCAAACTCAGCAGCTGCCTCCCTGAACCCAAGCCCTTAGTTTTTTGAATCTGTAGCTTAAATTAAGTAACAGTTTTTAAGACCAAGACTGTCCCTGAAAAAAAATCTTCCCTGTGTATAAGAGCCATCTTCAAAGATACCAAGGATGCCAGAAGGCACATAGAAAATAACAATCCCGTAAGTTAAGATATTACTGTTATAGAAGAAGAAATCTTTACTGAGGCTCAATCACTTGTCCAAGCCCAACCATCTAAGAACTGACTGGGGCAATATTCTATCTCAAGTTTAACCCAAAAGCTGATAGTCTGACCCCAAAGCTGAGAGTCTGACAGTGCCCTAGCACCTTGCTTTCAGTGTATCCATGGGCACATGGAGGCATAGTTGAGAGTTGCTAGACATGCAGAATCTCAGGCCCCAGAGAACACAGTCTGCAGTTTAACAAGATCCGTGGGTGATTCACATGCTTCATGAGAACTGAGTAGCTCGGGGCGCCTGGGTGCTCAGTGGGTTGGGGTCTCTGCCTTCGGCTCCGGTCATGATCCCACGGTCCTGGGATCTAGCCCCGCATCGGGCTCTCTGCTCAGCAGAAAACCTGCTTCCTCCTCTCTCTCTGCCTGCCTCTCTGCCTACTTGTGATCTCTGTCTGTCAAGTAAATGAATAAAATCTTAAAAAAAAAAAGAAAAGAAAAGAAAAGAAAAGAACTGAGTAGTTCTGCTCTTATTAGCCTGACTTCCGGCTCCCTGCCATTTAAGACTTCCTGGGCCTCTTCCTACCTGAGTTACAGCCCAAAGCTATTTTCTGCTTCTGCAGCCCAAATGGAGTGAATAAGTGGGGAAAGATAGCTGATTGGTGAGTGTCAGAGAAAAGAGGCAGGTAATCAAGGAGAAGGGGAAGGTTGAAGCTTTCCCAGTTTCAACGGAAAATCTCACCCATATCTAAATCACTGTTGGTATGTAAAGTCTTACTTTATGTGAAGTCATTTCAAGTATCCTTGTTTTATCTTTCCAATCATATTTTAAGCATATTATAAGTAGTGTGTGAGTACTGCATTGAATTTTTTCTTTTTTTAGGTAGCCTTGGGGTGCCTGGGTGGATTTGATGTTTAAGGGACTGACTCTTGATTTCAGCTCAGGTCATGATCTCAGGGTTCTGGGATTGAGCCCCGCATCAGGCTCTGTGCTCAGCGCCGAGTTTGCTTGGGATTCTTTTTCCCCCTCTCCCTCTGCCCTTATTTCTGCTCACATTCTCTCTCTCTCTCTCTAAAAGAAATAAAAATCTTTAAAAAACAAGAAAAAGGTAGCCCTAATTACATGAACCCTTGGATCTCCATTGGCTATGTTAAAAAGGAAAATGGGAGTTTATCTTTCTATGGCTTAATATTTAAAGGATGAATGTGTCAAAGAATGAAAAATCAACTAAGTAAATTTTGAAGACCTAATTGGCTTTATTAAGGCACTCTTGAATCCCACAGCTTCCCATCTAGCAAGTGGAGGGGCGCTCCTTGGAGGAGTACAGAATGGACTCCATTGTACAGAGTGGAAGGCTTTTGTAGGAAGGAAGGTGGGGCAAGGAAGTTATTAGCAAAAGAGAAGAAAGGATTGTTCCAGGCAAAGAGGTCACCATCCCTTAGGGAGCATAGGAGGGGGTCTTATCCTGAAGATCCTCTGGACTACTTGTAGGGGCTGGGGGAAGGCCCTGGGCAGGGCCCAGGTGCTCCTTGGAAAATGACCAATGGGCCAGTGAAGACTGCGTGTCTGGGGACAGTTGAAACCACAATTACATTAGGCATTAAGACTCGGTTTGGTGACTTGGCCTAAGTGACACCATTCTGGGCCTTCAGTTTTCTTTTTAACAAAGGTAAACATGAACCCAGCACCAGTCCTTTGATTTCATTAAGCTTAACACAGGTACTGCCCCCCCCATTCATTTTTTTTTCTTCTCCCCCCTGTAATGTTTTAAATTTAGTCTTTCCAAAATTGAATGAACCGTTTTCCTTCAAAAGTTGTTCTTTATCTTATAGGATCTCAACTTCTACCAAGATGCTCCACTCAGGTACCTCAGCATGACCTCACAGACCCATTCTCAGCTTGTCCTGATTTCCTCAGTGTCTGGAATGTAGATGTCTTTTATCACCCACTACTGCAGATCATATATGTGTAGCTTTTTACAATCCTACCCAATGTTTCTTCCTGCCATTCTTCAGCTTTCCCTCAGTTGCCAGACTCTCCACAGATGTCAACCCTTTGCAGGGTTGGTTGGTTGGACAACTGCTCTTGTCCCCCAAAGAACGGAGTGTGAAATCTCACTTGGGGAGACAGCTAGGCAGACCCCCAGGACCAAATCTTTTTCTCTGATGGTGGAGCCCATGGAGCAAGATTTTAGGAACCTAGACTTTGTCTAAAAACCTGATGACTTTTTAATCATTCATCTGAAATTGCTTCCAGACTGGCTATAAAGGACAATTGCCAGGAGAAAACTCTGTTGAAGACCCAAGGATTTACTCTTCTCAGTAAGAATAATCTCGTCAAAGACCCACGAAGGAGGAAAAACTAAGCTAAGCTGAATGTGTTAGGTTTTTGTTTCTCTTTTAAGAAAACTATCTCGTACCATAATGTTATTTTAGTAGAACTCTGAAGTGTATTTATACAAAATGAGAGAAATTTTGGTTCCAAGTGTGGCAGCACCCTGTATCTGTAACACAGGACACAGAGTATTAAATACTAAATAAAGAGGGCAGGAATTTTAATGTTTATTACCCCTAGAGGAATGCCTGATACTAGGCAGGCACTTGATAAACATTTATTGATTATTGACTTTTTTCATGGTCTTAAGAATTTCATTTTTTAGTTAAGCAGAAGAACTCACATGCCATCAATATGCAGTTTTCCTATTCTTTTTCTGTAAAGAGAATTAATAATGACTAACCCCATTTTGAACTAAAAAATGCAAATTAGTTTTGTGTTCCACCTAAAATGCTTCAATCTCCTTCAGCCCTCACTCCAGAGGGTTCAGGATCTCCCATCTTTTCATGATCTTCCTCCTGAAGCCAGGGACAGAGTTGCTAGTGGGTAACTTCCCAACACATCATTAATAGTAACAGCTGATACACTGCTTTCTGGCTGGGATTGTGCTGGGAAATCAATAGTTCTTTGTTGATTAATAACTGATTTCTCCACTGATCAAAATGTACAGATCAATGCGCTGCTTCATTTGGTGGTAGCCTCCCCTCCCTTCCCTACAACCTACAACCGCAGGGCAGCCTCAGCTCGTGCCACCCTACTCGTGTTTCACTCAGGCTCACAATGTGGCTGGGATACTCTATGAGCCACCAGAGTTGGGCCACACCTGAAATTTGACTTTCAAATTTTATGTGTAGCTCGTTATTGGTGCACTAGCCCCCCTTCCTGCCCACTAGATGGTGTTGCAGAGCCGTGTTTGTAACAGTTCACTGGGTTTGGAGAAAGGAGTGAAAAATATAGACAGGTGAAATGCTGTGGAATGCTTAAAATTTATGAAAGTTAACCCTTTAAACATTCTGGTCTGTGCATGTGTCTTGGCAGGCACTTGAATAAAAGGTCCAACCAAATGAATGGAAACATACAACATGCCCATTTATTTATTACTTCGGGCAGCCTGGAAGACACGTTTTCACGACAAGTACCTCCTGGCGCTTGTGTGTGTAAAATAAAGCAGCTGTGTACTCAGCGCAGAACAATTAATGCGCTCCTTAAAGAATACAATGTACGGCACTGAATACGTAAGAGAATGTATTGTGATATCCCAGGACACTGCTCAGTGAAATCAATGGGTTGTCATCTCTCAGGTTCCTTAATTGCTCTAGTATCTTAAACCCAGATGAATTTAGAAGGAATTTAGTCAGAGATGAGCCTTTGTATTTCCAGTAATCACCTTTCCCTTAGGACGGAAGGTCAAATTCATGGAAGGATCCCAGTTAGTCAAGGAAATCTTGGCATTTCTTTTGACTATGAGAGAACATTCCCTCTGGTTGTTTCTATCCAAATTTTGCTGGGGGAACGGAGAAGAGGTTAACTAGTAAATGTGGCTCATTTGGAGAGCCATCTGAATCCTCTTTGGTGAAAAGGCTAATTTTGTCATTCTGTTGTGTTCTTTCCCTTTGTGGCACTGAGAACCTTTCTCAGCGATAACATAAATCAAGCAGATTTGGCTTGGAGGCAGCCATCAGCTTCCTGTCCACATGACAAAATGGAGTTAACCTCATTTGCGATTGACCGCCCCCTTTTCACTGATTTTGAATTGTTTGGTTAACTCGCTTCGGGAAGGAGTATCAATAATTCAACATTAGCCAGTTGGCATGTCACCCTGACAGATGGAAACAGCAACAGGGCTATCGATTTGGTTATTCCCTCTCTGGGGGCAGCAGTGAAATCCCCCACCCATCCCATCTCCATCTATGGGATCAGTGAGAGAACACAAAATGGTTCCAACCCAGTTGCTACAGCCTGTCCAAGACCTCCAGAGGACGGCCAAATATGCAAATTTGCTGGGATGTTTTCACCTCAGGGAGAAAACGGGAATGAAGAAACAAAAGCGGAAGATTAACGATGCACCTGAGAAGGGAATTGAACGGCTGAGGGGCAGGCAAAAGGTGGCCCAGAAAAAGTTCTGAGCCAGGGATGAGGCCCGTGTTTCTGATACAACCTGTCTCTCTGGCACCTGAGCCATGAATGGGAGGAAATGGAAGAGAGAGAGAGAGAGAGTGTGTGTGTGTGTGTGTGTGTGGAGAGACAGAGATGGTAAAATTACAGAGTTGTAGACCACATTTATTGTGGATTTTTGTCCCTGGTTTGTCAGCTGCTGCCACTAAGCTATCTTAGGAAGGCAAGGGACGATCAGTGTGCACAGTCTGGCACACCTTGCTAGTAGCTAAAGGCCTTAGTTAAGGGATGATCCGACGCAAATGTTTGGTTCATGTCTATAGTAGCAATACACCTGTTCTTGTTTTCTGCTTTGTGTCTTAGTTGTGTTAGGATTCATACAAATAATCATCCATAAAGACTTCAATCTTACCACTCAGTTTTTCTACTCTTCATCCCCCAAAATAGTGTCTTTGAAAATTTATTTCTGGGAGAAAAAAAGCTATTGTTTGACCAAGGTGTTGCCTCTTCTGTCTTATCTGACCAAGATGTTGTCAGTTCCAGGGACCTGGAAATCCTTACCTTTGATGGGCTCTCCTAGGTACTTTTCAGTGTCCCCTCTGATTTCCTATTCCAAAAGCCCATCTCTGCTTCTGTTACCAGCAGGGCTGCACCCCAACATAATGTCAATGAGCAACAAGGCCGTGCTGGTCAAGCCTTGAGTCCAAATGTCTCTCCGGGGTCAACTGTGCCGTCCAGTCCACTGTTCCCACCACAGCGGCTCTTTGTATGATGGCTCCGTGCCTGCCCAGGTTCTCCCTGCTGATTTGGGCAGCCACGAACATAGCTCTATTGCTCTCCTTTCCTTCGGTAAATGCTTACCAGACTTGAGGACTGACACCGATGAAATCGCTAAAAGATGATGTTAAAAAAAAAAAAAAAGCATACGTCCATGCTGTAGGACTGGGAACAGGAGGGTACAGAGTTCAGTCATTTCAATTGGTGTGGGCTGGAAACCTCTCCTAGCTTCCCAATCTTATTGATGATTTATTCTGACACACTCACTATACCGTCTTCTTTCTGCTTAATGCTACTAATAACTCACATTTGCATGAAGTTTTAAAATTTGTAAAAACTCCTTGGTTCACATTACTTCATTTAATTATCACAAAACCCTTTGATAAGACATTACTTTTAAAGATTACTAAAACTGAGTTTCGGTGGAACTAAGTGATTTGGCTAAAGTTTCCTGGCTGATCAATGGCAGGGCCCGGTCATTTGAGTCTAAATCCCATAGCCTTTTTCCCCGATTCTGTCTTAATAATGGAATTCACTGGCTTTATATTGTTAAGTTAATTACCTGACTATACTGTAATAATATTGGCAATAAATTCCAAAAAATGTTTTATGCTGTGTTCTCTCCTCACAAATCCATGGAGTTTCAACAAGAATTAAGTGAGGTCATAGCAGAGTGGAAATAACAGGATTTAGGGTATGGCTGAGCACCGACATTACCAACCTATGTGCAAAGTATTTAACAACGCTGAGCCTCAGTTTTTTTCACAAATAAAATGGAGATTATAATTCCTACTGAATACACCTGTGAGAATTAGAAGTTTTTACAAATACAAAATAATGCCTGTTCTAATACTTGGTACTGGTAGACTAGCTTTTCTCATCTATTATGATTACTGTTATTAACTTCAACATCATTATTACTGAAAAAAATACGGACCTAATATAATTACGGGACAATCTGTAAGTTCGGAACGCTGACTTTAGAAGGTGTAATTGTACACCTTTCCTCCTTATGGGTGGTGAAGATCGGTTGATTGGCTCCTACTAAAAACTTAATGTTTTTCCACCTTCTGGATACTGGCAACTATATTATCATCTGTGAAAATAGGGTTGGTCATAGAAACGATCATTTCTAGAAATGTGGAAACTCTAGAAGACTCTGGGCACTTTGTCTTGTTAACCATCTGCCACTGATACACCCAATTTTGCATCTGATTTTCCCTTGTCCCTGCCATTGTCAATTACTTTGTACAATATCAAGATTTGGAAAACAGTTAATCAGGTTGGATTGCTAGGCAGCCTTGAGTCGGCCTTTGATTTAATCACAAACACATGCTGCTGCATTCATCAATTTTCCTTTTATGTAAGCTGCTTCATTATTGCGATGCTTTACCCTTGTCCGCAGCAGACGTGTTTGCTGATTTCCATGTCAGAGAAAAGAAATGTGATAAACAGAAGTCCTCATGGGAAAGGGCAGCCAAAACAAAAATGTGAAGTGAATTTAAAGATGGAACTTAGTGGAAAATTCAGCAAGTCTAAATCCATGAAGTCTGTGTAAGAAAACGTGTTGTGTCAAAAGATGGTAGCGGCAATGCCTGTATTCCACCAGAGCAGAAATACAGTTAAAGGAGGATAACGAAAGTGCAAGGAAACATTTCAAGGATGGGTTGAAGATGTGAATCCCAGAGCGTGACAAGGATTGCACAGAGAACAATAGATATTGTGCACTTAAAAAATATGTCAAGGGGCTAATTCTCATGTTAAGTGTTCTTACCACAAAAAAGGGGAAGACACAAAACTTTTGGAGGTGATAGGTATGTTTATTACCTTGATTACGGTGATGTAACATGGAAGTACACATATGTTCAAACTCACCAAATGGTATACATCAATTATGCAGTTTTTGGTATTCCAGTCATATCTCAATAAAACTGGGAGGAAAAACATTTATTGAAAACTAAAACAAAAACAAAAAACACCAAATGCCTGATTACATGGAGACACTGAAGGTAAGAAAACAATGGCAATGTGTCTTTTTCATTATGGCCTCATGGCTTACATCAAGGGCCGTTCTGTTTTTTTATAAGGAAAAGGAATACGACTTCGTAGAACATCTCTGTAAGAACCAGGAAGACTCACAGTCACGACTCTCGATGGCCTGTGGCCACTTGCAGCTGGAAATGTGAAAATGTGAACATCCTGTTCCCATTCATCAATGTAGCAGGTTCAGGAAATTCCAGCCGCTTGCCACTGGTGTTCTTGGTGCTCTTCTGAGTCTCACTTTTCTATGTCTAAAATGGAGAGCTTAGACCTCTAAAGTCCTTTTCCAGTCCACCATTAACAAACTTTGTAGCACTTTATATTTAACTCATTGATTTGCTCTTGTGACTCCCATTTAAACTTTTAAGGTGAGATAGACCAGGAAGGTGTGATTATTCCCATTCAACCCAAGCAGGAATGCTCCCCAGAAGCCATCGCCAGGCCAGTTGTGCACTAGACTGCATCATCACTGGGAGGACGGGCCGTGCTGCCAAAGCTAAACCATTGTGGGAAGTGCTTTGAGAAATAATTTGTTTCACTATGGTCAGGCGGTGCATACAAAGGACTGCACACTTGTATGGGCTCTCGTGTGTGTGCGTGTGTATGCGTGTGTGTAACGTTACCAAAAAAACATTTACCCAAACTTGATCATTCACTACATTCACAAGAATTGGCTTTGGTTACTCTTGAAAGTATTCAAAATTCAAATCCACCATTTTCCAGAAGGAATGTGCTCGCCGGGTGCCGCTTGCTCAAATGTGGCTAATTGAAATAAATGCAGTGTAGCCTCTGGAGACAGTAGAAGCCTCTCCTGCTCTTTCTGGGTCTTGTATTTTATGCCTTCCTCTTCTTAAACGGAAGACGAATAGAGAGCTGATACTTGCTGAATACCAGAGCACGGGTTAGTGCACTTTCCTGTAGTCCTCGAGTCCCCCTGAGAAGTAGGCATTATCCCCACCACTTACTAATTACAGATACCGAGGCCCAGGTAGGGAGGATGGCTTGGTCATGAGTGGTGATGCCACAATGAAGGCCTGATTCATTTAGGCTTAAAAGCCAGTAGTCTAGGGACTTTACTGCCACTGTTCTGAGGGTGACAAAATTCATTTTGGAGGTATAAGTTCTGATAGTAGATACTTTTGAAATGAATTATATTTATAATCATGCTTATATTTCAGAGATGTCATACTTATGGGGATTTTGATGTATATATAGCTTAATTTCATTTTTTTTCACAGCAATATGTTCTTGGTTTCTGTTTATCTCATACGACTTATACAATGTTATTTATATCCTTTCATCTGAATTAGCTAACAGGAAAACCTAGAGTAGTTCTTAGCAATCTAAATGATTTTAGATTTGTCGTACAAAAAAAAAAAAAATACAGATGTCAAAAGCATCCCCTAACTCTGAGTAGACCCCGCTAACCTTCCTACTTCTCTACTGTCTGAGTTGGTACAATACGTTTATCCAATTAGGTTTTTCCAATGGTTGAAGAAAAAGGGAGAACCCTTTTTTCCCCTTGCCATGATCGTTTCATTATATAAAAGGAAAATATCAAACAGATTTAGTAGAGTAGTAGCTTTTATAGAAGGAAGTAGGGCATGCAGTGTTTATCAGGAAGAACAGAGAACTTGAACAAAGGCAGAAGGATTGGGGGAACAAAGAGTACCTTCTGATTAAATATGCATTACTCACCAGCTCAGCTCTAGTCTGTCATTAACCCCCATGAAGCCCTTTCAGATGACACACCTGGAGATGAGTGGAAAGAAACATTCTCTGGAGAAGATGTCAATTTTTTAAACTAAGACAATGTTTAAAATAAAAGATTAAATTATGCCAAGCATCAATCAGTACTTTTCTCAGCGCTTGCTTACTTGGTTTACTGTCTATGCACGAGCCAAACATCATAATGCCTTTTGGAGGGAAACTGAGAAAAAAAATTTTTTTGGCATGGTTGGATATGATTTGTTGCAAACACATGCATGCTCAGAGGAGGTAGTTAGCTATAGAATTTATAGAATGTTAAGGTATATTTTTTCATTCGTATTTTCTTCTTCCTTGAACATTAAAATGGTAGTAAACATTCTTTTCAGAGAACTTACCTAAAGTGTAGTCTACTTAGCTTTTCCATAAAGGCAAGAAAAGATAATATCCCTACAACATATGTACTGTTTATCTTGGAAAATACACATATCTGTGCATTTATTATTATTGAGAATGTTCTATTTAGATAAAGTTTAGGAAAACAAAGATTATACAAGAGGTGATAACACTTCAGCACTCACGCAGGCCACATACAGGCGCACTCACTCTACAGATATTGCTCTAAAATGCGTTGCGCTTCCCTGAGTCATGAACAGGTGTGTGGACGGTCATTTAACCTCCGCTTACTATCTCATGCTATCATATAGACTTCGGTTTCAGTATATTATGTTTTGATTCTCAGTGATGACTTGTATACATCTTTGTATATATTTTTAATTCTCTGTGAATTCTAAAATTTTGACTTCTTAAAGAAACTCTCTGGCTGTGCAGAGACCACCCCCCAGAGCTAGCCAATTCTTAGAGACAGCAAAGGGGCCAGCTGGAAACATGCCCTTTTTTTTTAATGTAAATTCAATTAGCCAACATATAGTACATCATTAGTTTCAGATGTAGAGTTCAGTCATTCATCAATTGCGTATAACACTCAGTGCTCATCACACCACGTGCCTTCCTTAATGTCCATCACCCAGTTACCCCATCCACCCACCCACCTCCCCTCCAGCAACCCTCAGTTTGTTTCCCAGAGTTAAGAATCTCATGGTTTTAAGAGACTCTTAATCTCACAAAACAAACAGGGTTGGGGGGGGTAGGGAGAGGGTGGTGGGGACATTGGGGAGGGTATGTGCTATGGTGCGTGCTGTGAAGTGTGTAAACCTGGTGATTCACAGACCTGTACCCCTGGGGCTAATAATACATTATATATTTATTAAAAAATAAAAAAAATTATAAAAAAAAGAAAAAGAATCTCATGGTTTGTCTCCCTCTCTGATTTCTTCCCATTGAGTTTTCCTTCCCTTCCCCCACAATCCTCTGAGCTATTTCTTATATTCTGCATATGAATGAAACCATATAGTAATTGTCTTTCTCTAACTGACTTATTTCACTCAGCATAATACCCTCCAGTTCCATCCACGTCCATGTAAACGGTAAGATGTCATCCTTTCTGATGGCTGAGTAATATTCCTCTGTGTGTGTGTGTGTGTGTGTGTGTGTGTGTGTGTATCACATCTTCTTTATCCATTCATCTGTCAGTGGACATCTGGGCTCCCTCCATTGTTTAGCTATTGTAGACATTGGTGCTATAAATATTAGGGTGCACGTGCCACTTCAGATCATTACATTTGTATCTTTAGGGTAAATACCTACTAATGCAATTGCTGGGTCCTAGGGCAGATCAATTTTTAACTTCATGAGGAACCTCCATACTATTTTCCAGAGTGGTTGTACCCACCAACAGTGGAATTTATTCCTGGGCTGCAAGGGTGATTCAACATCCCCAAATCAATTAACATGATGCATCACATTAATAAAAGAAAGGATAAGAACTGTATGATCCTCTCAACTGATACGGAAAAAAAGAATTTGACAAAATACAGCATCCTTTCTCAACTAAAACTCTCCACAGTGTAGGGATAGAGGGGACACACCTCAATAACATAAAAGCCATCTACAAAAAGCCCACAGTGAATATCATTCTCAATGGGGAGAAACTGAGAACTTTTCTCCTATGACCTTAGGAACAAGACAGGGATGCCCACTCTTCCCTATTGTTCAACGTAGTACTAGCTGTCCTAGCCTCAGCAATCAGAAAACAAAAAGAAAAGGCATTCAAATTGGCAAAGAAGTCAAACTCTCACTCTGCAGATGACATGATATCTTGTGTCGAAAACCCAAAAGACTTCACCCCAGAATTGCTAGAACTCATATAAGAATTCAGCAATGTGGAGGGATAAAATCAATGCACAGGAATCAATTGCATTTCTATACACTAACAATGAGACAGAAGGAAGAGAAATTAAGGAATCAATCCCATTTACAACTACCAAAAACCTTAAGATACCTGGGAACATGCCTTTGATTTGCAAACTAATTTGCCAAGAGAGCCATACCACCTCTATCTGGCCCATATACCCCAGGAGGCAATATTCCTCTGCCTTAATCGTCCCAGGGCCAGGTACCAGATCAATACAGAATACCCTCATAGCCCAAAGCTCACCAAAATTATTCCAACTAGCCAATCCTAGACCATTGTTCTTGCCCTGTCTTACCTTTTCAGAGGAAACTCCAATAAAGTTAATGGCTTCACTGTTCCCCTCTCCTGTCATCTGGCTCCTGACCAAGCTGATGTCTTTCCCATGTGGCCCTGCATATGCTGTGCCTCCTGCTTCTAGAACATGTGTATGTAATAGACTCTTTTCCTGAGCCTCTCTTCTGTTTCCTTCTAGTAACCGCATCTGATTGACCAACTCATAAAAAAAACTACTAAACAAGTGCTGATAAAGTGTGTACATAAATTTTCTGAGACAACTGTATCATTGAAGATTCTGCTCTTTTCTGTGCCACAATGGTTGCCATTTCTCTATGTTGACTTCCCAGTCAAACCTGCCAACAGTACACTCTCTGACACATGTGCACGCTTGTGAGATCACACTCTCAACACCACAGACATAGACATCTCTACCCATCTTGTTTCTCTCTGTCTCTTCCTCATTGCATCGAATTCCCTGCCTTCTGAAACCTAGAAAGTACTGAAGATCACCAGAGAAACCAAGCAAGCTTGTTAAATCAAGTTTTCCATTTCCTAAGCAGGTCCCAATCCCATCCTACAGAATTTCCTCACTAAAAGAGGCCTTTCCTATTTTAGTTTGAATGCGTACCTGTATGGGGAATCATTGAGAATGCCAGATGCCCAACCACCACATGGGTGGGGCATGCCTTTTCTACCTCCATCCAGTAATTCAGTTAAAATTCCCTTCTTTATTAGAGATTAAATATTCTCACTAGGCTCTAATTATCCTGCACTTTGGTAGATGAGATTCCTTTTTTTAATCCTCTCTTGCACAATTTTAATTGCTTCTGCTAAAAATACATAATTTTCCTAATTTAAAAATTCCCAAGCAATATTTTACTGAATTTTCAAAGGCAAATTTAGGGTGAGAGGGTCCTTCCAAGTTTTTCATTCCATTTTAGGAAGCAAATGATCTCATCCCTAATTGTAGTGCCACAGGTCCAAAGCTATAAATAATAAGGTCTCAATCAAAATGATTCATTAAAGTAATCAGATAAAGTGACCTCAACATCATCTTCAATTAAATATTTGTTTCTTTGTAAGGGAGTGGCTAGGGGGATTTTGTTTGCTATCAGTTGCTCTCAGGAAAAAGAAATGAATGACTGACAACCAAACTGAGAGAAGAGATTTAGGGTTTTTTGGTTTTGTTTTGTTTTGTTAATCGACTTACAATTTGTCCTGGGGTCAGTATAAATTCAGCCTCCTCTCTTAAACCTTGTATGTCTCCAATTACGGTCTAATCCAAATTAATGTTCACAGTGCCATCCCTGGGCCATTGTGAGAGCCTTAGTCACCTAAGAAAAAAATCAGTTATTTTCAGTGCATTTCACTCACTAGACGAAAACAGCAGCAAGATAATTTCAGGAAGATTCCTCACAATAGTTGAACCACAGCCACCTTCTGATTAGCTCTCACTTAGCTATACATTCATTTGACCAGAACTGCCTCTTTACCAAATTAAGATTAATTAAAGTTTTCTCATATGCTTATTCCCTCTTGAAAATATTTTCATATGGTTCTTAAATGTTAAAAATTACTATGTTTTTGCTTTCTGAAATTTGTGTACAACCTACCTTGTACCCAGAAAAAGATCTGAGTACTTATAAAATTCAAGTATTACAACCAAATCAAATACATTCAAAATAGGTTTAAGAAAGTGTGAAGTTTAAACTGGGACCAGGAATGAGGTAAGCACAAAAAGTAGGCCATAAAGCCCTTCACATTTGCTAATGAAAATAATTCTTTTGCCTTTAGCAGCCCAGCATTTTGTTGTATGTTTCATTTCACGGAAACCGAAATAGAGCTATTGTGCTCAAGGTAGTAAGCACCTATTAACATTAGCTGAAAACCAGCAGCTGAGATTCCAGCAGGAAAAGAGGCCAACAAATTTTCAATAATCTTTATACATCATAAAATGCCAGAAGCAGAGTGTGGGGATGGGGCGGGGCTTGTGTCTCCAGAAGCCAGTCTGTTCCAATCCACAAAAACCTGGTCTCATCGAATCAGAGTGCATAGGGAAGAGACATGAAAACATTACTTTGCCCACTTGGTGCCATTTACCCTATCTTTTGTCACAGTGAAATATTCTTATTGTAGAAGATTATATTGCTGTTTTCCATACACTATTAAAAGAGCCTCAAGAGTAAAAACCTAACCTGAAGGAACTTAACTAACACAAAATTTAAAAAATAAGGCCCATGTCTACAAAAAATCTTCATCCATTTTTACTTAGAATATCATAATATTGAGATATTAATATTATTTATTCCAAAATTAATGAATTCCATTAATATCACTTAGAAGATCATCAAAATTGAGATCCTGCCCTTGGTAAGAAGGGTCAGGGGCTCTGGAAGCCAGAGCAGGGCACTGGTGTGGCCACAAGAAGAGGTTTCCTAAGAAGCCAACAGGTTAAGGGGTGGCTGGGTGGCTCAGTGGGTTAAGCCTTTGCCTTCAGCTCAGGTCACTGTCTCAGGGTCCTGGGATCAAGACCTTCATTGGGCTCTGCTCAGCAAGGAGCCTGCTTCCCCTTCTCCCTCTACCTGCCTCTCTGCCTACTTGTGATCTCCGTCTGTCAAATAAACAAATAAAATCTTAAAAAAAAAAAAAAAAGAAAGAAAGAAAGCAACGGGTTAAGACCCTGATAGACCAACTGAAATCTCATTGTGAACTAATGGCACAAGATAGAGGTGGAGGCCAAGCATGATGTCCAACAAGCCGGAGATGAGGGGAGGAGAGGATGGAAGTCACTGAAGGCAGAAGTGCACTATTCAGACAGCAGTCTCTCTTCGTCTGTTCTCCAGAGCCACAGCTCTTGGCTGAATGAGAGCATTTAAGGGGAGCAAACATGCACGCACGCACACACACACACTCACACACACCCGGGGTTAGCAACACAGTAGGCTCAGACTGTAATAGTTATCATCTCATAATGGTTTGGGTTACATACTTTTATGTCAACTTCACAGGCACACCAACCTCAGTTTATAATTCAAGTAACACTTTTTACCACTCTATGTGCAAAGCCCTGGCCTGAGTGCTATGGGGGAGATAAAAACATGGTGCTTCCAACAAGGAACTTATTGAAGAGGGGGAAGCTGGAAGGAGGCTGGGGGGAAATGAGAAATACATGTAAAATGCTAAGCCAAGGATACACTAATGAGCACAATCTCCAAAATGCAGAATGAAAGAGAGAATCTGCCTCGGAAGAAGTGCCAAAAAAAAAAAAAAAACCAACCCCAGATCCTGCAATTGTTGAGATGGGATCTAAACCTTGAAATGTGGGCAGAATTCCAGTAGGAGGACACAGGGTGGTGATGCAGGGGAGCATTTCAACTCCGCAGAAACAAACTTAACAAAGCAGGAAATTGAAAGGTGTGTAAAGGGAACAGTGACTTGATGTGTTATGGTGATTATTAGTCAGGTGACTGCTGTTCTAACTAACTTTGTTTGTAAAAGACCTACTCAATTGTCTTCAAGCTTTCAAACTTTCCCCAAAAGATCAATAAAACCTGAAATAATTAATTCTAATTCTTCTGGTAAAGCCACAAAAGACTCAGTGTTTCACATATAAATCTTCATGTGTTTTAAGAACGTTAACTCCTTTATTTTGCAGAATTCTGTGGCTGTGAACTTCTAGTTACACTGACCGGACGTCCAAGAGAAACAATCACAAAGTTGTTAAATTAATCCCTTTAACAATATAATCACATTTTAGCTTCCTAATTAGGTGTGGCTAAATTGGCGATTGCAGTCTGTGTTATGGTAGATTTTGCATTTCATAATTATAGTAGCTACCTTTTCATGAAATAACCAATTTATATACAGGCGAGTAAATTGGTTTTGGAGCCCAGAAGTAGTGCAGCAAGAAATGAAACAAAATGAAACTTGATTATAACAAATCTGATATGGGAGATGACATATTTAATAAAACTCATTGTTCTTCATAGATAAGGAATCCCTAATATAGACGTGTCAAATAAAATGTTAATTATGCCATGGGAGAATTATTCAATATCTCATCTTTAGTGGAAAAGATAGGAAGACTACATAATTGCTTCATTGAAAAATTAAATAGTATTATCTTCTTTGTAAAAAGTTATGCCAAGAATCTTAATGAATTCTGGGCCTACCTTTTCAGAAAAAGTGTATTATTTTTTAAGTAGAGCAATACAAAACATTTTAAGTAGATGAAATAAGTATTGCAGAACTGTTCGAAATTCATATTTCCAAACTGCAGAACAATCATGAAATGGAATCACTTATTTAACATACTTTTCCAATTGATGAATCAAAACTATTCTATTGTAGAGATTTTTTTAAAAATGACTTGAAAAAAAATCAATTACTCTTCGGGTTTCCATTCTAAGTCAATGTAAATTAAGGTTGAAATTTGGATAACAGAGAGCATTTGTTGGGATTTGATTCCTATATGTCATGTTCTTATTCCTCCTGTTGAAATTAATTTGATACTTAGAAATCCTTTTTCTTCCTGGAGGTCTATTTTAGTTAATTTATATCTTAGTTTCCCCCCCAAGATATTTGCAGTGATTCAGAAAGATAGAGAAAAAGACTGCAAGATAAAATAAAAGTTGATGAGGAGAATGAAGCCAAAGGAAAATCAGGAGAGGAAAGCAATATGAAGCCAGAGGGAGGTGAATGCCCACAATGTCGGGCATGAAGTCACAGAATCTCACTGAGGTGGCCACAAATTTGCCTCTAGGATTTCCAGTAGTTAGTGTATAAAGTGGACCATGTATCAGAAGATCCTGTGGCCAGTCATGTTTTCCCAAAATGGACATCGCAATATTTCCATTCCTCATGTTTCCCTGGAAACTTACTGCTCCCATTCAAGAAGTAGGCTCTATTTCCCTTCTTGAACCTCGGGGATGACTTCATGACTGCTTCAGCAAATCAAAAGGAATAGAAATGATGCTATGTGATGTCCATGGCTAGGCATAAAATTTCTACCTAGCTCCCTCTCTTTGGGGATGATCACACCGGAACCCAGTTGACATGTGTGAGGACTCCCGGGCCAAGTGGAGAAGGTATACATTAACTCTTTCTACCAACAACACCTGCAAAGATCTTAGCTAAATCCAGCAACAGACATATGAGGGAATGAGCCTACAGAAGATTCTAACTAACTCCTGGCCTTCGAGTCTTCCAGACACTGTAGAGCTGAGACACGACACCCCACCACGCCCTCTTGGAATCCCTGGCGCACAGATTTCGTGAGCATAATAAATTATCATTTTACACCACTAAGCTTTAGGGAGACTTATTATGTGGCCATAGTAATTGCAACAGTCCCTTAGAGGAAAACAAATCAGAAGATGTGGAACCATTCCCAGTTCTGAGAAACTAAAGACAAATTTCTCTTGTAAGACTTCACTGAGAGAATACTGTGAAGTAATGAACGAGGATTTCAACAGTATCTGTACAGCAAATACGGACATGTTTTCCTGGGTCTCACCTTATAATAAGTGTCTGGGTAGACCGATTGCATCTGAGCGAAGGGTAGTGTGGCAAAAGCAAATACAGGAAGGGAGTGTAAAAGCAGTTCACGTTTACCGCTCCCTGGTGGCCTAAACTGCTGCAAAGACAAGTTGTGATAGGTAGAAGGTGTATTCTCAGACGTAACTCAAAGACACTATTACGCTTAGTACTGAGGGGTAGAGACTCAGGGTGGTGGGGTGGGGGGCAGGGGATGTAGGATAAAAGTAGAATGATAGAGAAGTTTTACTTCCTATCATTTTTAAAAAAATTTTTTCCTCTCTTTCTTTTTTTCTTTCTCTCTCTCTCTCTTTTTTTTTTTAAAGATTTATTTATTTGAGAGAGAGAGCAAGGGAAGGGTCAGAAGGAGAGAGAATCCCCAGGCAGACTTCCTGCTGAGTGAATACAGGGCTTGATCCCAGGACCCTGAGATCATGACCTGAGCTGAAAGCAAGAGCTGAGCTACCCAGGTACCCCAACTTCCTACTCTTTATTGTTCTTTGAAAATTGACTGTAATCATGTCCTTACTTAAAAATGCTTTTAAGAGTTAATGAGGCTTTGTGTCTTATATGAGAAACTTACAACCTTCCAAATTGGGGGGGGGGGGTTGTTTCTTGTTTTCCTTTTTATAAACCTTACTAATATATTTTGCCCTTGACATATTCTCTCCAGTAGAGATATCTGGGGGTGTATATAACTTTTTTCCCACATTTGTCATAACTTCAGGCAGTTCTCCTTTTCAGTTGACCTGTATTGCTGTGTAGGGCTAAATTAATTACCACTATGCTTTAGTTACTGACTTTTGAGAGCTGGCATCTGTGTGATGACCAAGACCAAGGAGTAATCAGGGCATTGCAGAGTTCTGATTGGTTGAATTCCCTGGTGTTCTAATTAGTCAGAATCTCAATCTGTGATGTGTCTTCCCAAATGAGCAGGTTGTAGTAACAGCACTTCCAGTGGCATGATGTTGAGTTCATTTTTTATGTTATATAGCACGTAAGAGTATTTATTTGTTCCAAGTAGCTGGCAATGTCTAGTTGCACAGATCCTAAAGGTTGATAACACAGTCTCTTTCTGCAAGATAGCATATATTTTATAATGTATGCACTCAGGTGACTGAGATAGAAGAATGCCTATATGAGACCCTGAGCCAGGCAATGCCTCCAGAGGTGACCTAGACGTACTGTATATGTGGATTCCATCTGGCTATCCTTCATAAACATCCTTTCTCTCAGCGCAACTTCTGATTAATGAAGTTATGCCCCTTGAGAAATTACCTGAAGTGCAGTTACTCTGTTACCAGTAAAGTTCAGATCCTAAATTAGGCTAAGTTTGACATCTTCTTAGGGAAATTAGAATGAGATGGGATGGATGGGATGGGATGGGATGGGATGGTATGCCAACTTTGTGGCTTGCCACCCCAAATACTGCTGCTTTCAGTGACATACCATGACAGATTTGGTCTTGGTAACTGTGTAGTCAAGGATTTAACCTTGTTGAAGGAGATGTCTGGCCTTCTCCCTTGAACCCTGAGAGGTAGTCTTGAAACCCTTGGAATTGGAAGTGTCTTTGTTTACCTGGAGGCTTTGAGTCACAACAACAGTGTGATGTAGGGTGGGGACTTTCAGTCAGGTGGTATTAGTTCAACTTCCCAAGGGACTGGAGATTGAGGTCAGACTTTTGGGTGACTAGCCAGGTTTATAATAAAGTCCCCGTAAAGAATCTGGGTACAGGGACGCCTGGGTGGCTCAGTTGGTTGGGCCGCTGCCTTCGGCTCAGGTCATGATCCAGGGTCCTGGGATCGAGTCCCACATCGGGCTCCTTGCTCAGTGGGGAGCCTGCTTCTCTCTCTGCCTCTGCCTGCCGCTCTGCCTGCTTGTGTTCTCCCTCTCTCTCTCTCTCTCTGACAAATAAATAAATAAAATCTTTAAAAAATAATAATAATAATAATAAAAAAGAATCTGGGTACAAAGACTTGGGTGAGCTCCCCTGGTTGGCAATGCTCCATGTGTATTATCACACATCGGTACCAGGAAATTAACATCATCCATGATTCCACGAGAAGAAGAAAACTGGAAGTTCCATCTTTGGAACATTCCAGACTCTGCCTATGAACTTCTTCTCTTGGCAGAGTTTAATCTGTGTCTGTTAGATCTAATAAACCAGAACAATGAGAATAGCAGCTTTCAGTGAGTTCTTTGAGTCATTCTAGTGAATTGTTGAACTTAAGGATGGCCTTGGATTTCCAAATTTGCAACTGGTATAGGAAGTAAGGGCAGTTTTATAAATCATGCCCCTTCTGTTATTGCAACAACAATTGGGAATCCTATAACCTGGAACTGTATCACTGGCAGTGGGATGAGCCAGGCAAACAGCAAAGATTATCAAGGACTAGGGGAAAATAAAATACAGGGAGGACAATGGGCACAGGTGAGCTGAAGAACAGTTTGTTAGTGAGGACTGATGGGACTTTCTGAAGTTGGGTGAGAGGCTTAAACAATCAGGTTAGGGACACCTGGGTGGCTCAGTTGGTGAAACGTCTGCCTTCAGCTCAGGTCATGATCCCGGGGTCCTGGGACTGAGTCCCTCATCAGGCTGCCTGCTCAGTGGGGAGCCTGTTTCTCATTCTGCCTGCTGTTCCCCTCGCTTATTCTCTCTCTCTCTCTAACAAACTAATAAATAAAATCTTTAAAACAACAACAACCAGATTAAACAGAGGCCAGTCAGACAAAGCCCATCATAAGGAAGATCTTGCAAGGGGACCCACATATCTCCTGGTAGAAAAATGCCCAAATTGGAGACTTGGTCTAATCTTGAAGGGACTTCCAGTGCTCTCACCACCTTCAGTAGGCTTCCAAAGGATTGAAAAATTCAGTTTCAGATGCCTCCCAGAATCCTAATGCCTTTCCTGCTTCCCTGCCTTGCCTTGTCTTTATACCCCAGTCTTCTGAGAAGGCGTGGGGAGGCCCAGTCTAGATCGCAATTAGTTAAGGAAACCACTGAGCATAAGCATAACTGAGCTAGTTATTCAGATTTAACACTCACCCAAGCTAATTTCTCTTGGACTTCATGAGAAGAAACTGAGGGAGCCACATACCAAGGACCATCTATTACGGTTGTGCCATTAAAGGAAGTAATCATTGTGGAATCACGCCACTGTCAAAATGCTGCTCAGCATCAGGACCACGACTCTAGTACCTGCACTGACTCTCCTCCACATCTGTCCGTGTCTGTAAATGACCTCTTACCTGCTCATGGGACTTTGCATTCTGGCTCATGACATTATTGACATATCTGCCCAAACTACAGTGACTTCATGTACCAGAGACCAAGGGTTTTAAAATCACAATTGAGATGACTTTCAGAAAGCATCATAGCTCTGTAAGAACAACTCCTCCCCCTGCGCCTCTACCCCGAGAGAGACTTAGACCTGCAAGTCTCCTGAGAACCAATGAAAGAGTCTGGGGGAACCTACTCTGAAGGTGTTTAGAACTCCATAGAGCGATGCTTCCTGAGCTGTGGTCCCTAGACTAGCAGCACCAGCATCACATGGCAACAAGTTAGAAATGTCAACTCCCAGGCTCCACACAGACCTGCCGAATCAGAAACTCTGGAGTTGGGGTTCAGCCACCCATATTGTAGCAAGCCCTCCAGCCACATGGTTCTAATGCATGTCCAAGTTTGAGACTTATTGCCTTTGAGGGGACGGGAGGGCCACTGCCAGAAGGGGGGAGAAGAGGATGTTGTATGGCCTTACCACTCTCTCATCACATCTGTATTTATACCACTGATAATCAAAGACTACTTTTTATATATTTATTTTTTAAAGATTTTTTTATTTATTAAAGAGAGAGAGCGCACGTGCCATCATGGGGTGGTGGTGGGATGGGCAGAGGGAGAGGGAGAAGCAGACTCTCTGCTGAGAAGGGAACCAACCAGAGGCTGGATCCCAGGACCCCGGGATCATGATCTAAGACGAAGGCAGATGCTCAACCGACTGAGCCACCCGGGGGGACCAGAAAGGCTACTTTTATTTATTTTTTTAAAGATTTTTTTTTTTAAATTCATTTGACAGAGAGACACAGCGAGAGAGGGAACACAAGCAGGGGGAAAGGAAGAGGGAGAAAGAGGCTTCCCGCTGAGCAGGGAGCCCAATGTGGGCTCCATCCCAGGACCCTGGGATCATGACCCGAGCTGAAGGCAGATGCTTAACGACTGAGCCACTGAGGCGCCCCAGAAAGGCTACTTTAAAAAAATAACCAAAAGTCTTAAGAGAGTAGTAGGAAGGGAAAATTTTAAATAAGATAATAAAGGGAGGGGGTAAATTAATCAGAGGAGTAAGATAAGGAATTAAGAATAAAGAGAAGGAAAGAAAACAGAAAAGGAGCAAATGTAATTTGCTTATTTTTACATGTAATTTACTTACTTTTAAATGAAAGTAAAAGGGGGCGCCTGGGTGGCTCAGTGGGTTAAAGCCTCTGCTTTCGGCTCAAGTCATGATCCCAGGGTTCTGGGATCGAGCCCCGCGTTGGGGCTCTCTGCTCAGCAGGGAGCCTGCTTTCCTTCCTCTCTCTCTGCCTGCCTCTCTGCCTACTTGTGATCCCTGTCTGTCAAGTAAATTAAAAAAAAAAAAAAAATTAAATGTAAGTAAAAGGTAAGATGGAAGCAGGAGGCCTGAACGAATGGGAGAGATTCGGGCAAATTAAATAGAGCACCACAGAAGGAGCTTAGAACTGCCTGGTGGCTTTCTGCAGGCCGGGGCATCTGCTGCGGTTCCACGACCTCTCTAGGCCATAGTTTCTTTAACTGTAAAATGGGTGGTATTGTGAGGATTCCATGATGTACATGTTCAAAGTGCTTAGCATACTGGCACATAACTACTAAATTAATATTTTTTATTAGAAATAAAAATCTTTTGCTAAAACAACAGCATCACTAAGTTGGCAAATTCTGATGTGTGTAAGGGTATATTTGTAACAAAACAAGTCAAGAGGGGGCGCCTGGGTGGCTCAGTGGTTAAAGCCTCTGCCTTCGGCTCAGGTCATGATCCCAGGGTCCTGGGATCGAGCCTCACATCGGGCTCCCTGCTCGGCAGGGAGCCTGCCTTGCCTCTTCCTCCTCTCTCTCTCTCTGCCTGCCTCTCTGCCTACTTGTGCTCTGTCAAATAAATGAAAATCTTTAAAAAAACAAAACAAAACAAAAAACAAGTCAAGAGAAGCAGGGAGAGGAGAAGAGAGAAAGAAGGAAAAAAAGAGAGAGAGAGGAAAAAAACCCAGTTGAGACAAGTGATTGGGTAACATGGAATCCTAATGAAGTCTTCAGTCGAGTGGTTTTGTGTATCCAGCCTCTCGCTGCCCAGGCTTGATCCAGATCCTTTTTCTCAGGGCCTTAGAGGAGGTGGGCAACATCCCTATCAGCGGCCCTTGCCTTCTAGCCCGCTGGAGAAAGAAACATTTCAGCCATCTCAAGCCCACCTGGACCTCGCTGGGCTTCATCTCTGAGCTCCGCCGCTGATCTGGTTGACTTGAGACAGGAGCCCGCTGGGACTAGGATTACTGGCTACTAACCGACTACTAACGGGGCAGGTCCTGCACCCCAGACGCACAATTAGCCTCTGCCTTCCTCTCTCTACACTCAGCTTCCAGCCTCCACAGGAAAACCAGGCTGGAGGAGCGCCCCGGCTGGGGAGGCAAACCCCGCCCCCCGCCCCGTTCCGGGTGCAGCCAGTAGATAAGGGACTGGATTTTTCTTGGCCTGCCCCAGGCTTAGTCTCCTTCCTGCCTCGCCCTTCAAATGTGCCTATGCTAAAGGTCCCCAGATTTCCGAGGGTGGGGAAAGGAGGCCCTTTAGGCCCCACTGCCTAGCTGTGTGTTAGAGCTCAGCCCGCAGTGGCAATAGTTACCCAAGTATTAATACGCGTGTATCCTCGCACGTTGCTCTCTGTGTACTGTTCCTTTGGGCATCACAAAGGTAGGTTAGAGTTAGGCTTTTTTGGGTCCCTGGCCTGAATACTGACAAAATTTCATCTTTAAGCCTAAAAGCAGAGGCGGGCCCTTTTTTTCTTAGGGAGAGGGGAAGCTGGTCTCTGTCAGGGTAGGTCCCGTCCCCTTTATTAACCAGAACTCAACTTTTGTGCAGCTTCAGCGGCCTAGAAATCAAAGCAGCAGCAGGTGGTCAGCTGTGTGCCTGTGAACTTGGGTCATTTTGGAGTGCTTAGACTTGAAGCTTCTATTTTTATAATACAGGATGCATCACTGGGGTAGTTGAGCTAATTAATTGTTTCTAGAATCTTCATTCAACAGGCATTTGCAAAGCACCTGGGAAAAGCACACAGTAAGCAGAGGAATGTGCCATCTCTGTGCTATGTTGTGGGGACAGGAAACCAACCATACGGGGGCCTTATTCAAAGGTATTTTGAGCAAGTGTAGTTTGGTTCACAGTGTCCTTTCTCAAGCCGAGTGGGAGGAGAGCCGACAAAAGGAGAGCATATGAGCAGTTCCTAATTTTAGGAATTATTACCAAGTTCTGACCTGTGGGGCAGATCTAAAGTTTTTGGTTTATTTCTTCCGGCTCCAGGTAGGTTGAGAAAATACCGTAGTAACATTCCTATCTGTGCTGTGTACTGGGGGTACGAAATGTAGCAGTTCCATGGAACCTCAACACTCAGTTCTGCATGAATGTTCTGTGGACCTGATCCCACGACTGACTGCATTCTCTCTCCCCTACATTCGTTCAGGTGCCTTGTCCCTCTCCACCTCCCCTCTTTCTGGTGCCCAACGCGGTCCAATAGCAGTATGATACAAGCCACGTGTGGTTTTTAAATTACTAGATTAAAACATAGAACAGAGAAAATTAATAACAATATATTTTATTTACCCCAGTACATCCAAAATATAGCTTTAGCCCATCATCGATATAAAAATTAATGAGATCATTCACGTTCTTTTTTTTTTTTTTTTTTCCTGGAGTCAGACTTCAAAATCTTGTGTACAGTTTATACATAGAGCACCTCTCAGTTCTAACTAGCTGTATTTCGGGTGTCAGCAGCTCAACCCTACCAGCCCGCACAGCTTTTGCACCTTCTCTCTTCAATTTTCTCCCTTTCTCCACTGCAACTTTCCCTCTGCCATCCCCTCCTCTCCTGTTTAACTTCTATGTAGATGTTTATAGCTGTTCGAAACTTGAAAGAAGGCATCGTTTTATTACTTGTGTCAGAAATGCAAGCTTGTTTATGGCCTCATTATGATTTATAAAGTGGGTTTGAATAACATTAGCAAGTATGACCTTCATATCAACCCTGTGAAGCAGGGCGAGCTGGCTCGTATTATTTGCCCTTGCCTTAGTCCATTCTGGCTGCTTTGACAAAATACCATAAACTGCGTGGCTTGGCAACAACAGAAATGCATTTCTCACAGTCCCAGAGGTTGGAAAGCCAAGGTCAAGGTGCCAGCATGGTCAGATTCTGGTGCTGACTTAGGATAGCCTCACTTGTTGAAAAGGGAGCTCTTCCTTCCCTTGAAGACCTCCAGTCCCATCACGAGGGCTCTACCCCTATCACCTCATTCAGATCTAATTAAATCTCAAAGGCCCTGCCTCCAAATATCATCGTACTGGGGACTGGGCTTCAACATATAAATTTGGAGGAGGGCATAAACATTTAGTCTATAGTCATAGATTGACTATAAGTAAAAATAATAATAGGGATGCCTTGGTGGTTCAGTTGGTTAAGCATCTGCCTTCAGCTCTGGTCATGATCCCAGGGTTCTCGGATGGAGTCCCGCACCAGGCTCCTCACTCAGCAGGGAGCCTGCTTCTCTCTCTGCCTGCACTAGCACCTTCTCTCTCTCTCTCTCTCTGACAAATATAAAATAACAATAACAGTACTAGCTAATACACATAGCACTTAACAAATGCAGGCACTGTTTGAAGAGCTCTACATCAACAAACAATACACTAAATTAATTTTTTTTTTTTATTTATATTACTAGGGGTGCCTGGGTGGCTCAGTCCGTTAAGCATCTGCCTTCAGCTCAGGTCAAGATCCCAGGGTCCTGGGATCAAGTCCCACGTTCAGCTCCCTGCTTAGCTGGGAGTCTGCTTTTCTCTCTCCCTCCCCCTGCTTGTGCTCTCTCTCTCTCTCTCTCAAATAAATAAAATCTTTAAATAAATAGATAAATTTAAATTACTGGAGATTTTTTTTCTCCTGTTGTCAAGTGCCCTTGTTAAAAGGGGCGGGGAAGAGAAAAGAACTATTTCTTTGAACCTACAGTTGTATGCCATATTACATTGGTTAGAGTTGGTCTGGTAAACACCCCTTTCTCTCCCCAATTACCAGAAATCTGATGCTGGCAGCAACAAAGGGGGAAACCCAGAGTATCAATAAATCCTTAGGCCCAAAAGAGATGACCTTCTCTAAATACTGACTAGCATTTTCCGTAGGGTTGTGCCAATTACAATTGGGATTTCACGTACACCTTAGAAGTTAATCCTCATGAACCCCCCACGTAGTTCCTATTGTTAGGAGTGACAAAATTGGGAGGGGCCAAAACTGGGCCGCTGATCTTCTGACCTCAAACCCTGGCCTCCTTGTTCCACCAGTCTGTGTTTTTGCATAACAATGACCACTTGATTGCTCATTTTTTAAAAATGTGTGCAAATCAGTCCTATTCTAACTGTCCTGATTCATTGCATGTTCTGAGGCCAAAAGTGCACCCTGCATTACCGTCATCATAATAGCACCAGCCAATGCTTACTGAATACTTACATTGTTATTTTTCTAAGGGTTTTACATATATCAACTCACGCAATCACGAGGACTTGAAATTCTGAAATAACTTACATTTACACATCTCCTCTTATCCATTCAACTCTTTTACGTTTGTGGAAAACAGCCACAGTGGAAAGAATGTTGGCTTTGGGGAAAAAAAGAATTGGATTCAAATTAAGTTTCTGATCCTTACTGGCTGTGAGCTTAGAAAAATGTCTCTCTGTCTGTACCTACTTTGCAAGGTTGTTGTGTTAAAAGTGTGCCTTGTGCATTGACCAGAACCTGGTTCATGTTAGCACTTGGCAGTGTCTCTCAGTTTTAGGAATAACGACAGGAGGCAAGTACTGTGATCATATTCACTTGATAAGTGAGGAAGGAGTCTAGGTAAGTAAGCCACGAGTAAGTATCCAGGATACGGAATCGCTCAGGTCTCCTCCTTCTGAGACAGCTCTTTTTCCCGGGGGGAGGGACATGTCATCACCCACTTGAGAAAGTTGACCTGGGTCTCAGGTAACTTGCCTGTCAGACTGTTTCTTGGAATTTGGGAGCTTTTGTTTTTAGTTGGTTGAAGTGTGACTCTAAGTAATTATACCATAGTTTGGGAATGATGATTTTGCTAGCTTAATTGCACCCTATTTGAATAGAATTCCAAACACTTTTCTTGTAAAATAATGGACTCAATTTTGCAGCCCTTATGCTATTTCTGCTTCAGAATCAAGTCTTCTTAATGAGCTCCTTTTTTGACTAAATCTGTGTGGGTAAATTCTTAGGCTGAAGCTATAAACTCCTGATGGGCAAAGGAATAAGGGGACTAATGCCCTGTTCGCTTTGTTTGAGGGACTCATATTCTACTTAGAACACTGAATACATGCCCAAGCCACGTCCTACTTAATTTGAAACTCAAGAAATAAAAACTAATAAATGTAGGCACGTCAATTGTCCAACTGTAGGCTCATAAATTAATTTGTTATGAAAGTAAAAAAACAAACTAATTCAGGCCACTACCGTATTTAGAAGAACTTGGACCTAAGATACTGACAATATTCTAATTCCTATATTCTGGAGTGGGGGAGCTCATGTAACCTGTGGTTACCGACAGAGATTAGATTTATTTTGAGATAGACAGGAGATACTTTTTATTTAAGAAGACACATTAAAACTTCTTTAACCTAAGCAATAGACTAAATGTTTGTGATTAGGTTAGGTGAATAGTGTCTCAGGAGGGGGGAGTAGTGCCCTTCTAAAAGGGACCCCAGAGAGCTCTTTCATCCTTTCTGCCTTGTGAGGACCCATGAGAAGTCAGCAGTCAACAGCTCAGATGAGAGCTCTCACCCGACACCAGATCTCCTGGCACCTTGCACTTACAAGCTACCAGCACTGTGACAAATGAATGTTTGTTATTTAAGATACCCAGTGTCTGTGATTTTGTTATAGTATCCTGAAGGATGGTGGAATATGCCACAGAAAAATACACCACTTTGGGATTAGATTTATTTTGAGTTAAAAGGGCTTGAAAAACAATAGGTATAAGAAGCACCCGCTGATGCTTCCCTTTTCTTCCTGAAAACAGGAGATAGAACTCCCATGTGAATGTCCTCCCTATACCAGGAGGAAAGAAACATTCTTATCACCAGAGACAAAGATCTGAGGCTGAGGAAATTCTGTATAGACCTTGTTGAAATAATTCTTATCTTCTTTTAGCCTCCCTGTATATTTTAGTTACTTTTCCACAAAGCCCCTCTGTCCAACCTGGTATAAAAGCATAGGTTTTTCCACTTCTCTGGGCTCTTCGTTTCCTCATGTGGGCTCCTGTGTCACATAAAACATTAAAAATAAGTTGGTATGCTTTTCTCCTGTTAATCAGTTTTACGTCTATTTAATTCTCAGGGCCTGCCATCCACCTGAAGTTTTGCCTTCCCTCTGGTTTCCGGACAATGAGGATGCGACCGTAAAAGCCTGAGATGCCACCATTACTGCTCTGTCCAGAGCCTGTGGATGGAATCCTGGGAGAATTGACAACAACCAGCAGAAGAATTCTTACTACAGTCAGGTTTCCCAGATCTCTGGAGTTCTAGCCAAGAGAGAATGTAAAAATTTCTCCTTGTCCCTTCTTTTCCAGGTTCACATTGGCAGGAGAAAAGAACATTTGTTTAAAAAACGTAACAAAATGTAGTTCTCTGGACTGTGACTCGTGAATTTGGTTTTGTTTACCCATTGAGTATTGATCTCTACCAGGGTATCGTACCCTCCCTGTTCCCTACCGGGGATGGGTATCACTTTCCTCTTTGCCTTATCTTGTGTGCTGAGAGCTGGGCTTGGCTTTCCATCTGCCAGGATGTACAGATTGGGCCTATGGCTACATGCAGCCAATTGTCAGATTGGGGAACCTGGGAATTTGGTGAAACAGAAATGATGATTGCACACCACTTGCAGCTAGCATCTTACCAACAATTACTGGTTCTTAGAGGGGGTTGTCTAAGTCTGTATTTCTTTCGGCTGTCTTTGGGAGCAGATCTGGGTCTTCAGAGGGCTAATCTTTTCCAACGTCTTTGGAGATGCCTTTTGAGACCACCGTTATCTATTAAAAGGCCTAGGGGTTTTAAGCCATTAAAAGGCTTTTACTGGTTTATATAGTCACATTGAAAGAGATGTACTTTGGAAGATGGGGGCTTCTATATCTAAAAGGATTTTTAGAGATCTCTCATCTTAAATAAATGTCCTATTGTTACCTATGAGAAGATCAGTTTGAAAGAAAAAATAATAAGGCAAAGGTGAGAATCAACTCTTAGATAAATTAGTAAATAGTATGTTTCTTTGTTTATACCTAACTCACGGTTAAAATTTAGAAGTAAAACTATAGCATCTCTTTTTATAATTATCTGTATGTTTATGTTTATATATGTTATGTTCATGTGATCTTTTTTCTACCTACAGATGATATTGGTGAAATTAATTCATAAGCAAGCTCTATGTAATTGGCTTAAGAAAAATAAGCACTATATTAATATAAAATAAACAATTTATAAATTAAGTGTTCATAAAACTCTCAGAAATATAGACATGAACCCCAGTGTTTTTCAAGTCTACATGATCTGGGATAATCTTCAATAAATAAAAGCTAGTTTAAGTTTGTTTGTTTAATAAAAATAGGCATGTCTTCAGAATTATTGACATTAAATATAGTACGGGCATACAAATTCTTCTATCTGGGCTTACTAGTCAAGTAAACTTATATTACCTCTCCTAGATTTTTTTTGTTTTTAAGATTTTATTTATATGACAGACAGAGATCACAAGTAGGCAGAGAGGCAGGCAGAAAGAGAAACAGGCTCCCTGCTGAGCAGAGAGCCTGATGTGGGGCTTGATCCCAGGACCCTGGGACCATGACCTGAGCTGAAAACAGAGGCTTTAACCCACTGAGTCATCCAGGCACCCCTCTCCTAGATGTTTTTAAGATTGTAAATGTATAAATTCAATGTAAGAACAAAACATACAGTAAAAGATAAGTTGTTTAATGTATGTCAGGCATGACAGGAAAAAAAAAGAGTTGGAGAAAACTATGTGTTTTAAGGTTTAGGTTATTTGCTTCTGTGACTTTTAAAAAATATTTGCCTGATTTGTCTACAAGAAAAATAACTTAAGACGATGGATTGCTTTGTTTAATGTCTCATGAAATTTTGATGAGTAATTCAAGCATAACTAAGGTGAATAATTAAGTGAAATGAAAAATAAGTGAATTAAATGGATATAAGTGGGATAAAAGTTTATAAATGAACTTTTTCAATAATGATTTATGTTTGTAAAATGTATCTGCATTAAGAATAGTTTCTAAAATTTCCTGGTATCTTGAAACCTTAAAGTTATACTAAGTTCAATGATGGATATTCATTACATATCTAGATCCTTTCCAAATAAGATAAAATCCTAAAACATAATTGCTAAACATAAGTTTATCTATTTTTTAAAAGATTTTATTTATTTATTTATTTGAGAGAGAGAGATAGTGAAGGAGAGCACAAGCTGGGGAAGGGTGGGGGGCAGGCGGGGAGGGACAGAGAGAGAAGCAGATTTCCTGCTGAGCAGGGAGCCCAACACAGGGCTCTGTCACAGGACCTTGATATCATGACCTGAGCCAAAGGCAGACACTTAACCAATGGAACCACCCAGCAGCCCAGTTTATCTATTTTTGAGTCCTTAAGTTTTATAAAGACAAAAGATATTTGAGTCTTCTAATAAATATGTTTTCTCTCTCTCTCTCTTTTTTTTTTTTTTTTTTTTTTTTTGCCACACTGGAAACAGTGCAATGAAAAAACAGGTACCTATAAATTGTGAAATTGTATATTTATAAAATTTGCTAGTTTGCCACAAAATGCTAGCATATGACAAACAATCTATATATGTAAATGAAAGTACTAGAAACCTTAAGAGTTGGGATGCCTGGGTGGCTCAGTTGGTTAAGCAGCTGCCTTCGGCTCAGGTCATGATCCCAGCGTCCTGGGATCGAGTCCCACATCGGGCTCCTTGCTCATCAGGGAGCATGCTTCTCCCTCTGCCTCTGCCTGCCATTCTGTCTGCCTGTGCTTGCTCTCTCTCCCTCTCTCTCTCTGACAAATAAATAAATAAAATCTTAAAAAAAAAAAAAAAGAAACCTTAAGAGTGAATAGAGACAATTCTGTATGCAAAGTTTGCAAGGAAAGTGGGATGCATTTTTTATTACAAAAGGAAAAGAAAAATGTGTGAAAGACATGGTTTTGTTAAGGGAAAAAGAGACTAATTTTGTCTAAAATGAAAGGACTGGTTGTTCAGAACTCAGAAATGGAAAAAGTTAAGACAGAACCTAAATGATTATAGAAAGTTGCAGAAGGTTTATGGGGAAAAAAATGTGTATGTTCCAAAGTCAAAGCTGACTAAGATTAAATGGATTTATTTATAAGTTTTTTTTTAAATGAGGTGAATAATACACTGATACAAAACCAGTGTTCAATTTTCTCTCTGTTAAAATGACAAAGTTTCTTAGATTATTGGTCTCCTAATCCAAGAGCTATTAAAAGGTTTTCCCTTACCTGTGGAGTAGTGTGTCTAGGAAAAGGATTGTGTGTCTTATCAAAACAACTTCCTGTGTTTCATGTTAGCTTTATTAGGTCTTAGATTACTTAAAACTGAATCTTCTCAATATTTGAAAAGCTAAGTGTTGTTTGTTTGGTTTTCTTCCCCTTAAGCATATTACTTCCTGTATTTGCCTTTAAAATCTTTTATTGTCACTTTGGCTAGGTGGATAACTGGATAGTTTTCATAGTTATCTGTGATCTGCTTAATCAAATGTTGAAACTTTTTAACAATTTAGACAAACTTCCCAAAATCAATTTCTGAGTAAGGTGTTTTTGATGTCAAACTAACTTTGGGATTTACTGAAAGGTCCCTGGAAAATTTCAAAAGATTTGTTCTCTCTCCTTATAAAAAGAGAGATGTGAAACTAATTAAGCTTATTTGATATGTTAAATTACATGGGAAACATAGTCAAATAAACATGCTGTTTAATCTTCTTTAGGTTATATTTGTATGAGTATATGCTACTGATGTATTTCAAAGACTGTATAAAATCCATAAAAATTTGTCTGAGTCCTTACTATCCATAAAAAGAGTCATAATTCTAATTATTACCTTAAAATGTTAAATGACACAGAAATAACCAAATTTCCTTGTAAATTACATCAAAATGAACTCTCACCAGATCTTTAACCATGGCTATTTTTCAGATTTTTTGTCATTCACACATAGTTATTTTTCATTCTGATGCTTCTCTGAAAGCTTTTGCAATCAACTGCAATCAAAACTGCTTCAAAGAGATTCATGGAAAAGACTTGGACATACAGGTTTCTGGTTACTTAAAATCAAACCACTAAACTAAATAAGAATTTCTAGAAATCTGGGGCACCTGGCTGGCCCAGCTGTCAGAGCATATAGCTCTTGATCTTGGGATCATGAGTTCCAGTCCCATTTTGGGTGTAGAGATTGCTGAAAGAAAGAAAGAAAGAAAGAAAGAAAGAAAGAAAGAAAGAAAGAAAGAAAGAAAGAA
>NW_019154112.1:10646393-10685525 GCF_002288905.1 Enhydra lutris kenyoni
TTTTTAGAAATCTAATGGAGTAACTGATTGATTCAAAGAACTGCTAACCCAAGATCAAACAGAACAAGAATTAACTACATGGACTAAATAAACTGAGTATATTTTTAAAATTATGATTATTTTTTTTTGCTATAACATGACTTTTTAAAATACTTCGTTTGCCAGATTTAAAATTTTCATTTTCTCTTTTCTCTTAAACTATCTATGATTTGAAACAGTTTTGTAGATTATGTCTTTGTAAACAGGAGTAAATAATTTATGTTTTCTCTCTACCTGATCCCTTCAGAATTTGGAAATGCTTATTAACTGTTCTTACTTACATGACAATTTAGTTGTTTGCCTAAATTCAATAATAATCTGTTCTTCCTCTAACAGGACATAATTCATAACATCGTTGTATCATTAAGGTTTTGACTTGGATCCCATATTTGAGAATGACATTCATAGAATTAGATATGATCAGACAGATTCAGGGAATTCAGGTTCATCTTATGGAGCCAATGCTTTTAAAATCCCTTGAAGTCCCAGCCTGATACCATACTTATAGGGTTGCCAACCTTACAGGTATCTAGAAAGTTCACTTACTGGCACACTCAGGAAAATTAAGCTTCATGGAGGACCTTCAAAAGAAAGGAATTTACCCAAATCTATAGATATTACAGGCAAAGTCTGATGGCAAGTTCCTGACTTGGCTTATTAACCTCTGTAGGCTTTTTAAATTTAATTTAATTTTATTGTTAAAGATTTATTTATTTACTTTTGAGAGAGAGAAGGAAGAGGGGTAGAGGGAGAGGGAGAAAGAATCCAAGTAGACTAAGCACTGAGCACAGAGCCTGATGTAGGACTCTAGCTCATGACCCTGAGACCACAACCTGAGCCCGAACCAAGAGTCAGAAGCTTAACCAATATGCGACTCTGGTGCCCCAACCTCTACAGGCTTTTAAACACTCAATCTGAGAATTTTTTATTGAAGTTCCAGCAAAGCAGACTTAAAAAGAGCCTATATAATAATTCACTATTCTTGTTGCACTTATATAAATAATCAAGCCAAACTTAATGGGAATAAACTTGTTTTACAAACAAATTAGTCTTCTTCAATAATATTTAATAAAAATGGGGGTAATTTTAGACAGGAAATTCTTTGTTGTTTTTTTTTTCCCAACTGACAGAGTGAGTTATTTAGTTATTATTTACTTATCTCTCTCTCTCTCTTTTTAAAATTACCGTATAATGTATTATTTGCTTCAGGGGTACAAGTCTGTGAATCATCAGGCTTACACATTTCACAGCACTTGCCATAGCACATACCCTCTCCAATATCCATAACCTAGCCACTCTATCTCTAACCCCCTACCCCCCAGCAACCCTCAGTTTATTTCCTGAGATTAAGAGTCTCTTATGGTTTGTCTTCCTCCCGATCCCATCTTGTTCCATTTTTTTCCCACCCTGCCTCTCAAATTCCTCAAATCAGAGAGATCATATGATAATTGTCTTTCTCTGATTGACTTATTTTGCTCAGCATAATACCCTCTAGTTCCATCCAAGTCATTGTGAATGGCAAGATTTCGTTTCTTCTTTTTTTTTATAGTCTTTTTTTTTTTAATTTCTTTTCAGTATTCCAGAATTCATTGTTTATGCACCACACCCAGTGCTCCATGCAATACGTGCCCTCCATAATACACACCACCAGGCTCACCCAACCTCCCATCCCCCTCCCCTCCAAAACACTCAGATTGTTTCTCAGAGTCCACAGTCTCTCATGTGTCTTTTGATGGCTGCATAGTATTCTATTGCATATATGTACCACATCTTCTTTATCTATTCATCTGTTGATGGACATCTAGGTTCTTTCCATAGTTTGGCTATTGTGGACATTGCTGCTATAAATATTTGGGTAACGTGCCCCTTTGGATTCCTACATTAGTATCTTTAGGGTAAATACCCAGTAGTGTGATTGCTGGGTCATAGGGTAGCTCTATTTTCAACTTTCTGAAGAACCTACATGCTGTTTTCCAGAGTGGCTGCACCAGCTTGCATTCCCACCAACAGTGTAGGAGGGTTCTCCTTTCTCTGCATCCTCTCCAACATCTGTCGTTTCCTGACTTGTTAATTTTAACCATTCTGACTGGTGTGAGGTGGTATCTCATTGTGCTTTTGATTTGTATTTCCCTGATGCCGAGTGATGTGGAGCACTTTTTCATGTGTCTGTTGGCCATCTGGATGTCTTCTTTGCAGAAATGTCTGTTCATGACTTCTGCCCATTTCTTCACTGGATTATTTGTTCTTTGGGTGTTGAGTTTGCTAAGTTCTTTATAGATTTTGGATACTAGCCCTTTATCTGATATGGCATTTGCAAATATCTTTTCCCATTCTGTCAGTTGTCTTTGGTTTTGTTGACTATTTCCTTTGCTGTGCAGAAGCTTTTGATCCTGATGGAGTTCCAATAGTTCATTTTTTCCCTTGCTTCCCTTGCCTTTGCCAAAGTTTCTAGGAAGACATTGCTGTAGCTGGGGTCGAAGAGATTGCTGCCTATGTTCTCCTCAAGGGTTTTGATGGATTCCTGTCTCACACTGAGGTCTTTCTTCCATTTTGAGTCTATTTTTGTATGTGGTATAAGGAAATGGTCCAGTTTCATTCTTCTGCATGTGGCTGTCCAACTTTCCCAACACCATTTGTTGAAGAGACTGTCTTTTTTCCACTGGACATTCCTTCCTGCTTTGTAAAAGATTAGTCAACCATAGAGTTGAGGGTCCATTTCTGTACTCTCTATTCTGTTCCATTGATCTCTGTGTCTGTTTTTGTGCCAGTACCATACTGTCTTGATGATGACAGCTTTGTAATAGAGTTTGAAGTCTGGAATTGTGATATTACCAGCTTTGGTTTTCTTCTTCAACATTCCTCTAGCTATTCAGGGTCTTTTCTGGCTCCATACAAATTTTAGGATTATTTATTCCATTTCTTTGAATAAAGTTGATGGTATTTTGATAGGGATTGCATTAAATGTGTTGATTGCTCTAGGCAGCATAGACATTTTGACAATATTTGTTCTTCTAATCCATGAACACAGTAAGTTTTTCCATTTCTTTGTGTCTTTCTCAATTTCTTTCATAAGTATTCCATAGTTTTCTGAGTATAGATTCTTTGCTTCTTTGGTTAGGTTATTCCTAGGTATCTTATGGTTTTGGGTGCAATTATAAGTGGGATTGACTCCTTAATTTCTCTTTCTTCTGTCTTGCTGTTGGTGTATTGAAATGCAACGTATGTCTGTGATTGCTTTTATATCCTGGCACTTTACTGAATTCCTGTACAAGTTCTAGCAGATTTGGAGTAGAGTCTTTTGGATTTTCCACATAAAGTATCATACCATCTGCAAAGAGTGAGAGTTTGACTTCTTCTTTGCCCATTTGGATGCCTTTAATTTCCTTTTGTTGTCTGACTGCTGAGGCTAGGACTTCCAGTACTATGTTGAAGAGCATGGTGAGAGTGGACATCCCTGCCATGCTTCTGACCTTAGGGGAAAACTCTCAGTTTTTCCCCATTGAGAATATTCACTGTGAGTTTGTCATAGGTGGTTTTGATGGTATTGAGGTATGTACCCTCTATGCCTACACTTTGAAGAGTTTTGATCAAGAAAGGATCCTGTACTTTGTCAAATGCTTTTTCAGCATCTATTGAGAATATCCTATGGTTCTTGTTCTTTCTTTTATTAATGTATTGTATCACATTGACTGATTTGCAGATGTTGAATCAACCATGCAGCCCAGGAATAAATCCCACTTGGTCATGGTGAATAATCCTTTTAATGTACTGTAGGGTCCTATCAGCTAATATTTTGGTGAGAATTTTTGCATCAGTGTTCATCAAGGATATTGGTCTGTAATTCTCCTTTTTGATGGGGTCTTTGTCTGGTCTTGGGATCAAGGTAATGCTGGCCTCATAAAATGAGTTTGGCAGTTTTCCTTCCATTTCTATTTTTTGGAACAGTTTCAGGAGAATAGGAATTAATTTTTCTTTAAATGTTTGGTAGAATTCCCGAGGGAAGCTGTCTGGCCCTGGGCTCTTGTTTTTTGGGAGATTTTTGATGACTGTTTCAGTCTGGTTATGGGTCCATTCAGGTTTTCTATTCCTGGTTCAGTTTTGGTAGTTTATAGGTCTAGGAATGCACCCATTTCTTCCAGAATTTGCTGGCATATAGTTGCTCATAATATGTTCTTATAATTGTATTTCTTTGGTGCTGGTTGTGATCTCTCCTCTATCATTCATGATTTTATTTATTTGGGTCATTTCTCTTTTCTTTTTGATAAGTCTAGCCAAGGGTTTATCAATCTTATTAATTCTTTCAAAGAACCAGCTCCTAGTTTCATTGATTTGTTCTATTGTTCTTTTGGTTTCTATTTCATTGATTGCTGCTCTGCTCTTTATTATTTCTCTTCTCTTGCTGGGTTTAGTCTTTCTTTTCTTTTCTTTCTCCAGCTCCTTTAGGTGTAGGGTTAGGTTGTGTCCTTGAGATCTTTCTTGGTTTTTGAGAAAGGCTTGTATTGCTATATACTTTCCTCTCAAGGCTGCCTTTGCTGTGTCCCAAAGATTTTGAACAGTTGTGTTTTCATTTTCATTTGTTTCCATGAAACTTTTTTAAAGTTTTTTTTTTTTTTTGAGAGACAGAGATCACAAGTAGGCAGAGAGGCAGGCAGAGAGAGAGGAGGAAGCAGGCTCCCTGCTGAGCAGAGAGCCTGATATGGGGCTTGATCCTAGGACCCTGGGATCATGACCTGAACCAAAGGCAGAGGCTTTAACACACTGAGCAACCCAGGTGCCCCTCCATGAATTTTTTAAAAATTCTTTAATTTCCTGGTTGGCCCATTCATTCTTTAGTAGGATGTTTTTTAGCCTCTGTGTACTTGAGTTCTTTCCAAATTTTCTCTTGTGATTGAGTTCCAATTTCAGAGCATTCTGGTCTGAAAATATGTAGGAAAGGTCCCAATCTTTTGGTACCAGTTGAGACCTGATTTGTGACCCAGAATGTGATTTATTCTGGAGAATGTTCCATGTGCACTAGAGAAGAATGTATATTCTATTGCTTTGGGATGGAATGTTCTGAATGTATCTGTGATGTCCATCTGGTCCAGTGTGTCATTTAAAGCCTTTATTTCCTTGTTGATCTTTTGCTTAGATGATCTGTCCATTTCAGTGAGGGGGGTGTTAAAGTCTCCTGCTATTATTGTATTATTGTCAATGTGTTTCTTTGATTTTGTTATTAATTGGTTTATATAGTTGGCTGCTCCCATGTTAGGGGCATAGATATTTAAAATAGATAGATCCTCTTATTGGACAGACCCTTTAAGTATGATATAGTGTCCTTCCCCATCTCTTATTACAGTCTTTGGCTTAAAATCTAATATATCTTATATAAGGATTGCCACCCCAGCTTTCTTTTGATGTCCATTAACATGGTAAATTGTTTTCCACCCCCCCCCACTTTAAATCTGGAGGTGTCTTTGGATCTAAAATGAGTTTCTTGTAGGCAGCATATTGATGGGTTTTGGTTTTTTATCCATTCTGATACCTGTGTCTTTTGATTGGGGCATTTAGCCCATTTACATTCAGGGTAACTATAGAAAGATATTAATTTAGTGCCATTGTATTGCCTGTGAGGTGAATGTTACTATATATTGTCTCTGTTCCTTTCTGGTCTCCTACTTTTAGACTCTCTCTTTGCTTAGAGGACCCCTTTCAATATTTCCTGTAGGGCTGGTTTGGTGTTTGCAAATTCTTCTAATTTTTGTTTGTCCTGGAAGCTTTTTATCTCTCCTTCTATTTTCAATGATAGCCTAACTGGCTATGGTATTTTTGGCTGCATATTTTTCTCATTTAATGCTCTGAATATATCATGCCAGTTCTTCTGGCCTGCCAGGTCTCTGTGGATAAGTCTGCTGCCAATCTAATATTTCTACGATTGTATATTACAGACTTCTTGTCCTTTTCAGGATTTTCTCTTTGCTGCTAAGACTAATAAGTTTTACTATTAGATTACAGGGTGTGGACCTATTTTTATTGTTTTTGAGGGGGGTTCTCTTTGCCTCCTGGGTTTTGATGTTTGTTCCCTTCACCAAATTAGGGAAATTCTCTGCTATAATTTGTTCCAGTGTACCTTCTGCCCTTCTCTCTCCTTCCTCTTCTTCTGGGATCCGAATTATTCTAATATTGTTTCATCTTACAGGATCACTTATCTCTCAAATTTTCCCCTCATGACCCAGTAGTTGTTTGTCTCTCTTTTGCTAAGCTTCTTTATTCTCCATCATTTGGTCTTCTATATCATGAATTCTCTCTTCTGCTTCATTTATCCTAGCAGTAAGAGCCTCCATTTTTTATTGCACCTCACTAATAGCTTTTTTTTTTTTCAACTTGGTTAGATTTTAGTTCTTTTATTTCTCCAGAAAGGGATTCTCTAATATCTTTCATGGGTTTTTTTGAGCCCAACTAGCACCTTGATAATTGTCATTCTGAACTCTGGTTCTGACATAATACTAATGTCCATATTGATTAAGTCCCTAGCCATTGGTACTGCCTCTTATTCTTTTTTTTTTTTTTTTTTTTTTTTTGGTGGTCAGTTTTCCACCTTGTCCTTTTATCCAGATACAAACATACGAACAAGAGAATAAAATTCTAAAAGGGTGGCAAAGATCCTAGAAAAATATATGCTAGCAAAATCAGAAGAGACCCAAAACTGGGGGAGAGGAAAGGGAGGGGAAAAAATGTGTTTATATTTATATATGTGTATATATATATATAGATAGATAGATATAGATATAGATATAGATATAGATATAGATATAGATATAGATATAGATATAGATATGCTGGTGAATAGAACAGAACCACACATTTGATTTTGGGTGTATTTTGGTTTCTCAGAAGAAACTACCTCCCAAAATTTTAAAGAAAGAAAAACTTACATATATACAAATAAGGGTAAACACAATGAATGGATGGAATATGGCTGTAAAGATGAAAATTTTAAAAGATTCTAAAAAAAGGAATTGATACGGTAAGAAGTTGGTTGAAAAAAAAAAGAAAAAAAAATGGAAAGAATGTGATCAGGCTGGAGACTAAAACAAAGCCATGTGCTAGATTTGGGGTATATTTTGATCTAGTAGAAGAAATTGTATCCCAAAACTTTAAAGAAAAAAAACTATATGTATACAAAAAATAAGGTTAAATACAATGAAGGGATAAAATATAACAATGAAAATTAGAAAGATTTTTTAAAAAGGCATTGATAAGATAAAATAGTTTAAAACCATATAAATAGGAAAGAGGAAAAGTTAAAAAAATAGGATAAGAAAAAATAAAATTAAAAAAATTTAAGTGTGCAAGACTAAAAGATCATGGGGGAAAAGCCATGAATTTTATGTGTTGCTTTCCCCTAGCTCTGGAGTTCTGCAGTTCTTGTTGATCAGTGAACTTGGTCTTGGTTGGTTGTTCTTGCTGCTCTTCTGGGGAGGGGCCTGTTGCAGTGATTCTCAAGTGTCTTTCCTGAGGTGGAATTGCACCGCCCTTGCCAGAGGCCAGGCTAAGTAATCTGCTCAGTTTGCTCTCGGTAGTTTTGGTTCCCTGAACACCTTCTCTACAGCTTTGGAGGACAGGAGTGAAAATGGTGGCCTCCCAATTTTCGGCCCCATAGGAGCCAAGAGCTTGTGGCCCCACTCCTCATTGTGCCCTCAGAGAAAAGCAGTGACTCCTTCCCATCTCCCTGGTCTCCAGACGCTCTCTGTGTTCATCCAGCCTGTGACCAAGTGTTTCTGTCTGTGGTGCTCGGCCCCATTTGGAGTCTCCAAACCCTGCAGATTCCTGCATCCCGTTCCTGTGCCACTCCTCCTATAGGAAGAAGGAGGGTGTCTCTCCGGATCTGCCACTTGTGGGGTCCCTGCTCGAAGATCAGTGGCCCAACTGTGACTTGGATCACAGTTTAAGGTAACCACTATGTGAGAGCTCACTTCTTGGCTTTGTCTCTGTAACCAGCTTCTCTGCTATAGTACCTGGGAGCTTTGCCACACTCAGACACTCCCGGTCTTTCTGTGACCCTGCGGGTCCTGAGACCACACTGTCCCCGCAAGGGCTCCACCCCTGCTTAACCTCTGGAGTGACATACTGCAGTGGAGCAGACTTCTAAAAGTTCTGATTTTGTGCTCTACTGCTCTTTCACTTGCCTGGAGCTGGTCCCTCCCACCTCGGTCTATCTTCCTGTTGCTTTGGATTCACTTCTCTGCACGTCCTACCTTCCAGAAAGTGGTCAATTTTCTGTTCCTAGAATTGCTGCTCTTCTTCTCTTTGATCTCCTGTTGAGTTTGTAGGTGTTCAGAATGATTTGATAATGATCTAGCTGGACTCCTGGGACCTGATGATATTTCAGTATCCTACTCCTCCGCCATCTTTCTTGTCCTCTAGGCAGTAAATTCTATGTTTCAATACAATGTACAACATTCTCTTGTGGGTTGTTGGACACTGGCATGTTTATTGGTTTTAGGTTTTTTTTTTCTTCTTCTTTGCAAACTGCCTCCTGCTGTTTTGTCCCTTTTGTCAATGCTTGTTTCCAGTTCTTCTTCCACCATCCTGACTTACCATCACTAAAAACGAAAATTGCCCTTTTTTCAGGGCTTGCAAGCTGAAGCTAAATGACTTTATATGAATTTCAAAGAAATCACCATAAAAGATCATGTATAGATAACTTTCATGCCAGTTGCTATATAAGTCCCTCAGAAAGTTCACCATAACATTTGATGCCATCACTAGAAACATTTGAAGAAACCAAAAATTTAAAAATATAGACAAATAAATAAATAAATAAATAAATTGGATTGCCACTGTTTGTCTTCACTCCACCATCTAAAGCTGCTTCAAGCCCAACATTTAAAAATCTTGACTTTTGAGCCCTCTGGACTCAAAAACTGAGTTTATAGTTTGTTTTAATCATTAACCTTTGTTTTTCTTCTGTTTCAAAGAAAGGCCTCTCATTAAATGCCTGCTACTCATACTATCTAAGGCCTAATTTAGATGCCCCTCCTACTTCCACATACACCAGTGACCCCTGAAATAGGACATAATCATTTAACTGAACTGACCTATTTTCAGGGCTAAGAGACTGATTCAATGAGTTATGGAAATCTACCAACTCAGTTTCTGGACTGTGGCATCAGTATTATCTTGGTAATACTGTGATACATAATAATCTGTTTTATGTATTTTAACTTTCTATAATAGGAGTTCTGAAACATGTAAAAGTAGACTCAGTAATACAAGGAACCCCATGTGTAATCTCTCAGCTTCAATTATCAGCTTATGGCCAATCGCCTCTATTTTACGTGTGTAAACTATAACATTTAAAGTACATTATCTCCTTTGGTTCTTGTAACAACTGTGAAAGGTAGGTTGTATAGTTTTATAGTAAAATTCTATTGCTAACAAATTCTCATTTTAATGTAAATGCCAATTTTTAAGATAGCAAGGAAAAAGATATAAAGAATGCTAGTGTGCCTTTGTACCTGTTTTATTGGGATTTTGTGTACCGTAATTCATTAATAAAGCGAAAAGGAGGAACACTGGCATGTTTTACTTTCAGCTGGTATTCAGACTGAATAGAATTATTTTTCAATGAAATTGTTAGGATGAATTGCCAATTTCTACTTTTCTAGAAAACCACTTTTACTGAAAAACCTTGATCCCAACCTATTACATAAAAATGGAGTTTTGCTCGACAAACTACTTCTAACATCACATTTTGTACATAATAGCTGCAAATGTCTAAATTTTAAGGAACTGTTATAATTTAGTACAATTCTAGGCCAAATGTGATATTTGTAGAGGATCCAGATGCAAGAAAATAAATCAAATGAGCCATTTAATTTGTGGTTTGGATGTCATTTTTCTGACAGTTATCAATGAAACAGTCATGTGTCCCTGGAATTTGGGGCTGGTAGAATTATTTATTTTGGATGTCACTCTTTCACATAACTGATATTTTAACAGAAAGTTATGTTCACATACTTGTGGGTATTGATTATCAATACCCTCACATGATGTTATTACTTACACGTGAATTCGTTCTGATTCTCTTTTCAACCTGATTTGCATACCCATATCATCATATAGACATTTGTAAATACTTAATTGTGCACAGATTTTTTTCTTGAGCTCTTTCTCACTTGACTAAGAATATTCAGGATGTCCCCAGATGCTCATTTGAAGGTTGATTTAGTCACACTGGCAGAACCCCAGGCTCAAATGTCAAATGGGATCAGTTCTATACAGTGTACTAATCGGGCTGCAATCTTTTTGCTCCAGAAGTTAGAGTTGCATATTACTCATCAAGGCAAAATGTAAATGTTTAGTGATTATACGATATGTTTTTGTTAACTCCCCAGATGGGATTTTTTTTTTTTTTTTTACCTTTGTTTATCTGAGAACAACCACCGAACGCTGATGAAATGCTGTGGCTGATGCTAGCAACCTAAGGCTTCATTAGTACAGATGAAGCAATGCTCACTTTGTTACACAAATAATTAGAGAGATTAAATGAAAATAAACACTGAGAGGATGTACAGAAGCTCTGAAGTTAGGTAATTATTTTAATTACTCTAGTGACTTCCACCAACCTTCATTATCAGCCACAGATCAAGTTTAAATTCTTTTATGTAAAAATATCATAGACTATATGGAAAAGTACTACAGTTATTCAGTGATTATGCTTCATAAAAATGACATTTTCTTCAAGCTTCCACTAAAAGGAGTTGTTTCCATTCTGGTGCCTGATAAACTCTCTAAATATTTTAGAAGTATGATACATTTTTGCACTTAAAAGTGTTTTACCCTGGTCTTATGTTTCAAATGGATATTCTTAATAATTTTGTATCTTTTTCTTGACTCAGACTTGCTCATGAAAGATGTGGGTTCACATTTTTGAGTTACTGAACGTAAAACAATATGGCATATTCAGTCATTTGAAAGAAATGTCACTGGGATTCATGTCATCCTTACTGCATGACAAGCAGCACCTTGTATTTGGGGTAAATATTTCTTTATTCCCCTCCCTACCTCAGGTGGGGGAAGACTACCACCGACAACTTCCTGACAGGTGGGGACCCTATTTAGGGGCATTGTCAGTCCTGTTTAGAATGGATCTCATTTTTATTCCTGTGTGATGATGATTCCGCAAGATCTCCTGGGTTAAGATCTTCCTTTGAACAAATGTTACCTGCATTTAAATACCATTCATTGCCTGCATAATGCCAGTTCTCGGTGAAATATTTTACCTAATTTATCCCATTGAATCCTTACAAGATTTCCATGGAGTATGTATTATTAACTCCATTTTCCAGGTAAGGAAACTGAGAGGCTCCCTGAGTTTCTAAAGTTGCTCAAGTGGTCCAGCTGGGAATCAAACCAAGGTCCGCCTGACTTCAAGAACCATGATGTCCCCAGCGGATGATTGAATGAGGTAAACCTGGATGCAAATGCTGACGAAAGATACTAGAAACAATGTAGTGACCTCCTTAATGTGAACAGGCTGGTTAAATGTTGTATTGTAGGACACCTGTGACTTAGGAACACCTTTCAAATTTCCAAAATTTGATTCATTTTGAAAGTGTTTCATCTGTGAATAGGCTGGTTGCTGGAGAAGAAAAAACTAGAAATGGGTTTTTATGGAATTATAAGAATAACCAAGAATTCCCGACTAACAAAGATTAGTGAAGTTTCTTAATACAGTTCAATAACCACTTGAGCTGCACTCCAGCTAACATGCAAGACTTTTCAACTACATTAAAAATTCCAGCAGGATGAACGAGACTTCAGTAATCTTGGCAAGGGTCGCCAGGTGTGTGTGCTGTTTTTTAGTATTTAAGAAAAGCCTTTCCTGGGTTCCCTCCCCCACATAATTGCCTCAAGATATTGACATTGGTTTCAGGTGGTGCACCCCCATGCCTGATCACCACACGTTTTCAAGAGGCTGTGTTACAGTCAGAGGATCATTAGGGTAGCTGAGAATCAGGGAAGGGGTCTAATGGATTCATTGTTTCCTATGTTAGGAGGCACCAATCTGCCAAGTTTGTGGTATGAGTTGTGGCTGATACTGGGAGGTCAGGACAGAAGACTAGCCCTTTTGGTGGAAGGGTAGGGAGAGAGTGCCTGCTAACTCCCTAAATTTCACCCGCATGTTTCAGACCCTGATCAGGAAATTAGGGAAATTCACAGACGCTCCAGGGCCACGTGATAGATCAGCAAGGGTAGGGCTAAGAAATTGAGGACTCCCAAAAAGGCTGGAAGGGGTGGGGTGGGCTTTCTCGGCTCCAGAGCTTTCCAGATCGCCCTCACACAGAATGCGCAATGGGAGGGATTTGTGAACGAGACTGGGGAAGACAAACAACCGAGAGAAGATGGGCTCAGAAGTTGGTTTATCAGGGGGGGGGGGGGGGGGGGGGGGCTTTCCTGCTGCTTTTGCAAGCACCTCCCTGGGACGTGACTACGAAGCCTGGCCCCTCTTCTTTCTTCCCGGTACATTATAGACAGCCAGGGACTCGGCTAGTAGGTCTGCTAGACAGAAAAAGTCCCAACTATGCACCAGCTGTTTACTTGTTTTCCAGGCACTGTCATGGTTCTGTATGTCTGGGTACGCTCTCTTTGATTTTGATTGCGCCATGTTTATACATCTGAGAGGGCCGACCCCTCCCGGTCGGCTGTGTGGAAAGGGATTTCTTCAGGCGGAGCAGCGGGGGAGCCACGGGCTGGACTCCGGGGACCCACCGTTCTATTTCCACTTGGCCACTTGCTACTGACCTCGGAGAAATCACTTTAAACTCTGAGCCTCAGCTTTCTCAGCCATAAAATGAAGGTGATTCCACTTTCCAGGCCTCTTTAAAAGGATCGTCGGGAGGGTCAAACGGAATAATTTTGATGGCAGTGAACTGCGAGGAAATGGGACTCCAAATTACTGAGGGAAAAATAAGTTAAACCTACTCAGCTGGAGTTTCAGGAATCCCCCCCCGCCCCCCCAGTGATCTCACTGCAGGCAGGCAGCAACCGTTTGGATGGATTCTTTCTCATGGACCATCTCACAAGCCAAACACCTATGCGTCGCACCCTTCCGTCTCCCAGGGCTTCTATTGATTTTTGCTTTCCATTGGAAGCGTTTTTTGCTGCCGCTGTCGGGTTCACACCCCAGCACACTAATCTTGCAGTTGGGGACCAGAAAAGGGGTCTTTTACCCTCTCCGCCTTTCTCCCCTCACTCCCCACCCTAGGTCTCCCGAGTTTTTCGCACGTGAATGGGATTTCCTGGCTGATCTCTGAAGACCTTGCAGTATTTCAGGAAGCTAAGAGCGTGTGGAGATCAGCTTACGAGCTTCCAGCTCTTCCCGCAGGTCGTGCAGCCCCGCGGGGACCCTCCTCCCGCTCCTCCCGCGGTGCAGCCGCCGCCTCCGGAGCTAGCTCTCGGGCGGTCCGCGGCAGACCCCGCGGAGAGCCGGGGCCCCCCTCGCAACCTCCCCTTCGCAGCCCCTCTCCGCCAGTAGCAGCGCTGCTGTCTTCCCACAGGAGGACTGGGAGGACGCTGGAGTCTGCAGCGCCCCCGCCCCCTCGCTTTTTCTTTCTTTCCTTGCTTTGGGATCTTGCTGCCGGAGCCTGGAGAGGTTCTGAGAAGACAAGAGAGAAGGACGGGAGTGCAGGCTTCCGCTGCGGTGCGCGAACACAGCGGGGGGCTCCGGCGTCCCCTCCCGGTCCTCGCCGCCCCGGCTGGGATGTGACCAAGGAGAGCCCTCAGCGCCTGCCTCCCGCCCTCGAAGGTGCCCCCCGGAGAGCGCATTGGGAGCACCGCTGGAGTCCCTGCGCCCGCAGCGCCGCGGGACGGGAGTGGCAAGGAGCCCTGGGGCCGGTTCCCAGCTCCCACTCTTCAGAAAGAGCGGCCGGGGAGCACCGCTTTCCTGGCGCTCGGCACAACTCCGGGGCCAGCAGCGCGCGGCTGGACAGAGTCCCGCTTCCCGCCGACTCACCGGGAGTGGGGGGACAGCGCCTGCCCGCCTGCGCTCCCTGTAGCCCTAGCTTCTCGGCACCTGCGCCGATTTCCCACGCCAAGGGGCTGAGCCTCGCGGCTCCCGGCCCCCGCAGCCTCCTCCGACCCCATGTAGAACGCGCCTGCCGCGGCTTCCTGAGTGCGGGCGCCGCCGCCGTCCAAATCGCGCGCTGGGGTCCTCCATTTCGCCCCTCTTAGGGGCGTCTGAGAGGCCAAGGAAGAGCGCACCATGAAGTCCGTGCTGTTCAGCCGCTTCTTCATCCTCCTGCCCTGGATCCTAATCGTCATCATTATGCTCGACGTGGACACGCGCAGGCCCGCGCCCCCGCTCACCCCGCGCCCCTACTTTTCTCCCTACGTGGTGGGCCGCGGGGGCGCCCGACTCCCGCTCCGCAGGGGCGGCCCGGACAGCGGCCACCGGCGCGGCTGGGAGAAGCGGAACGACTCGCGGCCACAGCCGCGGCCGCGGCCCGAACCGCCTCTGCCCACCATCTATGCCATCACGCCCACCTACAGCCGCCCGGTGCAGAAAGCCGAGCTGACCCGCCTGGCCAACACTTTCCGCCAGGTGGCGCAGCTGCACTGGATCCTGGTGGAGGACGCGGTGGCGCGCAGCGAGCTGGTGAGCCGCTTCCTGGCGCGGGCCGGACTGCCCAGCACTCACCTGCACGTGCCCACACCGCGGCGCTACAAGAGGCCCGGACTGCCGCGCGCCACGGAGCAGCGGAACGCCGGTCTCGCCTGGTTGCGCCAGAGGCACCAGCACCAGCGCGCGCAGCCCGGAGTGCTCTTCTTCGCCGACGACGACAACACCTACAGTCTGGAGCTGTTTCAGGAGGTAGCGGCCGGCCCGCCCCAGCTTGGGGGGTTGGGGGTACGCAGGTGGGGCCTCGGGGCCGGCCGGGCTGCGACTGCACTTGGGAGTTCTCACTTCTCTGTACTCCCATTCGGGACTGCAGGTGGAGTGCTCCTCGCGGGCGGCCTGCAGCCTCCAGGTGCCCTGGTGTGTTTACGCGGGCCATGGGGGTGGAGAGTGGACGAGAGGACCGCTGTGGCTCGGGAGAGGGAGTGTGGCCAGGGGCTTCGCAGTCCCCCTGGTCCTGAGATTAAGCCAAGCGAGTAGCACAGGTGAGGCGCGAGGGTTTTTGCAGCAGCATTGGAGAAGGACGCAGCCGGGATGGCAGCGAGAGCCTCTGGGGGAGGCACGCTGTCAGGAACAGGTGTCGCTGGGAGCCAGCTCATTGCAGGCGGTCTTGGTGTACTTCCGAGTCTAGAACCATAACAGGGAGGAAGGTGGAGATGGTGACTAAAAATCAGCCCGGAGACAAACTTCTCTTACAGTCTGCTGGCACGGAAATGGTTATTAGTGGAAACTGACTTCTCCGGGGTGTATGTGAGCCCTGCCTCTGTCTCTTCTTGCACGCCACAAAAGCCCTTTCTGATTCTGGAGATTGCCTCTTTTTCGAGGAAAACCTCTGGTAAATGAGTTGAGACTCTTCTGCCCTGTGGTTATGTCTTTCCGCAGCCCAAATTATCAGGCGGACAGCCCCATTCTTCTTCTCAATCTTTCTCTAAGGCCTCCCTCTGGCCAGTTAGCCAGGCCACTCTCGCACCTGCCCATTGCATCCCGGTGCTCCTTGTGAGGTCCTGGGTGCAGCGCAGTCCCCTGCTGCCGAAATGGCTCTTTTCCCTCTGAGGCCAGTCGTGTACAGAGCCCGCAGGAGTTTAGGACAGGTGTTACTGCTTGAGGCTGGTATTTTGCAGTCTGTGTATGTTCTGTGAATGAGTCCAGATTGCATGGTTTTCACTTTTCTTCCTTACACACAAGAATACCTGGGAGAAAACAAAAACTTGGATTCTTTGACACTTGGTGGAACTGTTGCTTTCCTCTACCCCAAATTCCCTGACCTGCTTCTGAGACTCCATCACACCCCCCACCATGCAAAGTAAACCGGACAATCTGTCTAGTAAACATAAACACCCCACAACTTCATCCTAATATTTGTTTGGCTTTCTTAACCTCAGGACAAAGTGACTTTGTACCCTTTCAGTTTAATTTTTCTGCATATGTGGCTTTTGAGAATCATTTTTTTAAGGGCTGTTGCCACCTAAGTTTCTATTCATCCTCTCCTTCATGAATAAAAGGACCAGTAATTGCTTTCCATCTTTTCTTCTCCAAATTTTTGCAGTGTAGGGCTTTCTTTCCATGTTCCTTCAGAAGAAATAGCTAAGTTTGACATTGTAAGGGGTAGTCTTTATTATAAATAAGATTAGAGCTATAATCTGATTTTTTAAAGTTGGGCTTTAATTTTGATCCTGCTTACATATTCTTTCCTCAAAAGATACGGTGGTTTGTATTCTGAAGCAAAGACCTTTACATTTCAATACACCATAACTTTAAACTCCAAAGTCTTTTTCTTTTCTTTTCTTTTTTTTCTTTTCTTTTTTATTTTTTTTTAAGATGTTGCCTTACCTGTAAGAATGTGTAGTCTTGTATACGTAATGCACATCATCACCAGTCAACTTTTTAGGGGGATGGGCTGTGAAGGGGGAGTGACTTTTCAGTTTCTCTCCAGTTCTAGCCCATTTGGTGTAAGGGGTTAGATGACTGGAAGAGCTGGCATTACAAGCAGTGAAACAATTGAGCACAGTCTTCCTTTGATGCTTCCCAAACTGAAAGGAAGGCTTGTTGCGGAGGGATATTAAAGCAGCAAGAGAAAAAAACACTAGATTTTTTTTCATTAGTCCATTGGAAAAAAGGAAAGAATATAGAGGAGGAGAGGGTGAAGAGAAAAAATAATAGTGGCCCAGAGGAAACTATAAAGGGAAAAACAGGCAAAACTTACAAGACACTAACATTTTGTATAGTTGGAAGTAATGAAAAAAATCAAACTTATTTTAAGAGCATGTGCAACTCTTTTTTAATGGAGAGGTGCCAAGTGGTACAAAATATACAATAGAAGGACTGTTTAAAAAACGCCATACCCATGATACACTTGGAATTGAAATTCTATAGCTCCCAGAGGCCACTCCCAGACAGTCATTTCAAGACCAGTCCCTTTCTCTACCCCCTCTCATCCTCTCCCACACACAGTGTTTTTGGACAGAGTGGGCATCTGTTCACCATGCATATATGTTGATACATTCAGCTTTCCTTTTTGCAATGCATTCTTCTCCTTGTAAGGCAAGTGATATTGAGCTCTCTAAAAAGTCAGGTTAGTGGGATTTATGCATCCTTGGATTTGTGCAGTAATGGGATAGCCTGCCTTATACCCGTTCGAAGATTAATGATTCCTTGTGGATTATAGTCTAGACATTGTTCTCTTGGAGAACCAGTAGGACTAGATAAAACATCTAAAAACTGCAACCCCTTGGGGGAAGGGAAGATGCTGATAAAAGATGCTGTAGGGGTGAGGCATGTAGATCTCAGTCCTCTATATTGTGCATCCACACAAATTAGTTTTTAAGTAATTCATGGTACTTAAGGAGAGAATGTCCCAAGTCAGGCTTCATCTTTTATTCATAGTGCTTCTCATTTCCATGGTTGATGTTAATGTAGATAAGATAAAAGGAGGAAAATGAACCAGGTACAAATTAGCTCTCTAAGCATTGGCTGCAAATGAAGGAAACTAAAAGATGAAAGGTCTCCAAATTAAATTAAAGGCGCAACAGGCAATCTGTGTTCAATTATTCCTCCCTGGTAACTGGAGAGCTGCTTTCTTCTTCCATACAGCTAACTGATTTTCAGCTTCCATTCTCAACTGAGCTATGCTGCCAGGAAAGAAGTGCTACCTAATGGCCAAAGGCACTTGCAAATGAATCTCAGGGGGAGTGGTAGCCACAGAAACTGGGCTCTCAACGGCAGGAGATGGACAGAGCTTTTCAGGTTTGCAGTATCCCAGCAGGTCTTTCTGCTCTTCCTGGGGGCCGGATGGGGTTGTACTCTGCAGACCATAGGTAATCCTACCTGCCAGAGCACCTCATCTGTCTAACCCTCCGGAAAAGCTTATTTGTGAAGGATTTAAGCTAATTTAATACAAGCCACAACTGCAGATAAATGTGGCACTCTATCTAGTCCTATTTTCAATAACACTATTGATGAGACTTCTGTTCTCTGCTAGAAAACCTTCCAGTGTTTGCTGAGTTTAAAGCTGGTGCTTTTCAGGTGAAGTTGCTTTCACCTTTGGCAATCAATTGAATCAAAAGGTTAAAAAAACAGTCCTTTCCCAGCAACAAGAAAAAACTTTTAAAAATTTAACTTTAAATTTCATGAGCGAAGACTGGAAGATAGGCCAACTGTGAGACATTTAAGAGGGGACGTGAAAGGGCTCAGTTAATGAGAAGGTGTCTTGAAGATGCCTTTCTGGCAAGCAGTGAACTAAAGAGGCCCTTTGTTTCGATTTTTCTGTTGGGTGCAGTTAAGCTATTCGTGAGCTGGGCAGGTGGAGGAGTTGAGGCTTAATTTTCTGTCTCATTCCTTTCCTAAAGCATCAGTATGCTCCCCTCTTTATATGCAGCTTATTGGAGCCACAATCCAAAGGATTTTCAAATTTGCAGTGTTTGGCACTTTCCCCCAAGTAGTAAATTCTGCCTGTTTCCGGAAAGGAGACCAGAGATCTATCTTTACTTTTACCTTTGATACAGTTACTTAATGTGGGCTAATAATCTTTTCCAAAGTGAAGAAATCCAGAAGAATCTCTTAGGTGTAGCCTAAAATGACTGTTTTACCTGAAATGTGCCCTTTGTGTTTTATTTCTCCCCATCTAAAACCGTATTAATAATCGCATTGTAGGGCTGATGAAACGTGAGAATTTTCTAAAAGTGTGTGTATAAAACTGCAGCCAATTTTCTTTGTCAGTGTTAAATCTAAAGATTTTCTGTATTCAGCCCTGGCTGTATAGTACTTGAGTTAGGGTTGATTTTTGAGTTTTCTGTGAAGACCAGCTTTCATTTGGATTTTGATATTTTAATGGACCAGATATAACAATTTGGGTTTAAAAGACATTCTCTCTTCTGCCTCTTCTTGTTGTCTTTTTCCATCATTCTTTGTCCTCCAATCTACTTTTCACTGATTATTCTTTCTCATGAATAGCCATAAAGACATGCCCGGATTATTGTTTAGTGCAATGAACGTGTCTCTTTTAAACATTTAGACTGTTGTCTCCTGCTTCTTAGAAACTATAGTGGGTGACTCCATTTTCTTCTGTCTACTCCACTTGCCTCTAAATTACAAGCTGGTAAATTTTCTCTTGTGTGAACAGTAATGGAATAGTAACTGCTTTTAAAGCATGCTACAAAAGCAAAATAGAAGAACCAAAGTCAATCGTCTTATTCATTAACTATTCCAGGTGGTATTCAAGTAGTGCTTTTTTTTTTTTTGGTACAGAATTCAATAATGTTCAGATATGTCTATTCAAACATTTTGAAGTCTGAGGAAATATTTACTCAGTCTATATAGTTAACACATTATATACTTGATTTGCAATGCTGTTGAAGCATGATATTTAGGTTTTGCATGGATCTCAAGTGCTCCCTCCAAAACACAAATAAAATTGTTACCCCAGTCCGTAGGTAGGCAGGTAAGTAAGTAAGTAGGTAGGTTTAGAACAGATTTCCAATTCACAGCAATAAATGAAGGTAATCCATTTTTCGTTCCTGATAGTTCTTGTGCATAATTTGAAATAAATGTTAAAATACTCTTTACTGGGATGCCTACATGGCTCAGTCAGCTAAGTGTCTGCCTTCAGCTCAGGTCACGATCTTAGGGTCCTGGGATCGAGTCCTGTGTCAGACTCCCCATTGAGCAGGGAGCCTGCTTCTCCCTCTGCCTGCTGCTCCCCCTGCTTGTGCACTCTCTCTCTCTCGCTGACAAATAAATAAAATCTTTAAAAAATGAAATAAAATACTCTTTACCATGGATACAAGCAGAATGTAGTTGACATCAGTTGATCACTTCACTATGGGCCAGGAACGACTCTTAGTGTTTGAACTTCTTTGTTCCTCACAACAGCCCCTGAGATAGGTACTGGTATGTTCCTGCTCTTTCATCCTACTGCTGATATTTAGGTCTGAGCATAGTACTTCGGTGAGCACGGAGATTTTTACAAGTGCAGCAGGAACCCAATATAGTCATTTACTCTAGTAGAATTGGCATCCCTATTTCATAGCTGAGTAGAAATGCCTAGAATTAACTTGAACAGGTCATGCAAGTCATTAACTCTGAACAGGTTCAGAGACAGAATTTAGAGTCCAGGTCCTCTGGTTCTATAGCCTGCACTTTTTTTTTTTTTTTTTTTTTTTTAAGATGTATTTATTCTGGGGAAGATGGGAGGAGCAGGGGGGAAGAGAGCATGGAGCCCAGCACAGGACTCCATGTCATGACGAGGAGATCACCACCTAAATGGAAACCATGAGTCAGGCACACCCAGGTGCCCCTGGAGCCTGTTTTTTTTTTTTTTTTTAACCTTTCTGAGGCTTATCTCATTTAACATGTGCAGTCAGATGGAGATATGTCATTGTGGTGAGTAAAGCATTTGATCAATAGGAGTATTTATTTTTTTAAGATTTATTTTAGAGAGAGGGAGAGTGAGAGCAGAGGAAGGGGCAGAGGGAGAGAATCTCAAGCAGACTCTCCGCTGAGCACAGAGCCCAAGGCAAGGTTTTATCTCACAATCCTGAGATCATGACCTGAGCAGAAACCGACAGTCAGATGCTTAACCAACTGAGCCACACCCAGGTGCCCCTCTGCAGGAGTATTCTAACATTGTTGCTGTCTCCTGCCACACTTAAACTCAGGTCTTGTCCTCTTGGATGTATGATGTATCAACTTCCAGTTCCCTTTTTGACCTTTTCCCCTCCTAATATCCTTTGATCTTACGAACATTTTATTTCATCTCACATTATCTTATTTATAGCCCACTGGATTTTTGTCTTGTTTTTTTCCAGTCAGGTGAAAACTGCTAAGTTAGTATATAAACTGTAGCCTTTTATACACACACACACACACACACATATGTAGTGGTTTTCAAAACTATTGTGAAAAAGGATCATTTCTATAAGAAGACAAAGCATTAAAATTAATTTTTCCCTCACTCGATATATACACCTCAGCAACTATAGCTTCTGAGCACACTTGTTTTCAGGACAGGCAGAACTGAATGGGCGAGTAAGTACTGGAGTAGAATGGGGGTCAGGGACAGTACTTCACGTGGGAGGAGCTGGGGGCCCGAGTCAGTCTGAGCTGAGCTCATGCAGGATAGGACAGCTGCTGGCTGCGCTCTCCCCCAGGCTGAGGCAGCTCCTCCCCGAGCCAAAGGTACACCTGCAGGAAGCTTCCGCTAGTGTGCTGCTCATGCTGGCCAGTGATGGCCCACACCGTCAGGTTCACAAGACTGGTTACTTGTTGGTAGAAGGCTTAAGTGTCTTGTCAGTTATTTGGGGCGGGGGGGATTAGGAATTTCCCTGCATTAAAAACAAAATGAATAAATTATTGGTTGAGTCTTTCTGCATGTTGGGAAAACCCTGCAGATGTCTATGCTGGGGGCGGTGATCAATCAGGTTCTCTACCGCAAGTCAGATTATTTGGTCTTTTCTTTAAAATAATTGAAAACTTAAAAGAGTTGTTTTTTCCCCCCCAGTCTCCAGCAGGGAAAAGAGAACTTTAAATAGTACAGTATGGGGATGCCAGGTGGCTCAGTGCGTTAAACATCTGCCTTCGGCTCAGGTCATGATCCCTGGGGTTCTGGGATCAAGTCCCACATCCGGCTCCCTGCTTAGCAGGAAGACTGCTTCTGCCTCTGCCTGTCACTCCCCTGCTGTTGCTCTCTCTCTGATAAATAACTAAAATCTTTTAAAATAAATAAATAGTAAAGTATGTTACGTGCAGAAACTAACAGTCATTCCTTCCATCTGAAAGGCAGGTATCTATAAATTGCATTTTCATCTCTTTCATGAAAGCTGAATTTGCTAAATGCTGAACATTCTCCCTTAACTGAGATTTCAGTTATCTAAAATAATTGTATCTTAGCAGTAATAGTGTATGGCTCTGCAAGATTCCTTCCACCTACTTGAGCTTAAACATTACGACATTGAGAAGATATTTGAATATAATTAGAATGCTTTCTCTCCACTTAAATGTTCATTGAGCATCTACTGGGTGCTAGGCACTATGCTTTGTCAAGGCAGAGAGTAATACAGCTGTGAGCAGAGAGGGTGCATCCCAGTCCTCACAGATCAAATGTCTGGACTAAATACTAATGCTAGGATCGGTGCCTGTTGAGGGAAATGCAGATGCCTGGGAGCATAGAGCAGAGACAGCTAATGGGGTTGTAGTGTGGAGTGATTATAGAGGAAGTGACATTTGAGCTGAGACCTAAAGGCTGATGGCACCTAGTGGGTCACAGGGCAGGGGGCAAGAGCCCTCCCAGTGGACAGAGCCATAGTTCACCTGAGCAAAGAGGGTGTGTGAATATCCAGAGAACAGGAAGATATCCTTGACAACAGGGGATGGGATGGAGGAGTAGGCAGCCGCGTCCCCATCTCCTTCATGCCAAGTGAGACACTTAGTTCTGGGAGAAGAGTTAGCATCTCTCCCCAAGCCTGTCCTATAAAGAAAAAAGTCTTCATTTTTTGTGTAAACCTGTGGCTTTGAAAAGTCTGTGCATAGCAGTGTATGGAGCATGCTTTCATTTGTTCCCATCTGGTTTTCAGATCACCCACCAGGCAAGTCTTTGACCTTTCACTATTTATTTATTTATTTATTTTTAAAGATTTTTGTTTATTTATTTGACAGAGGAAGAGAGCGAGTGAGCCAGCATAAGCATGGGGAGCAGGAGAGGGAGAAGCAGGCTCCCTGCTGAGCAGGGATCTGAGAGACAGGGCTCCATCCCAGGACCCTGGGATCCTGACCTGAGCTGAAGGCTGCGGTTCAATTGACTGAGCCACCCAGGCGCCCCTTAAATAGTAACTTAAAGATAAATGTGGCCTCTGTGCTGACTCTAAGAGCTTTCATGCTAAAAAGGAGAGAGAGATAAAGCCCGTGAATATTCTCTTCACACTCCAGAGGCTGGTGGGCAACTCAGGTAGGTAGGAGTTAAAGGAGTTAAAGAGCCCCGGGTGCAAATCCGGCTTTACCACTCAGTGGTTGCATGATTTTGGCAAAAGCTGCCCTCCTCATAGGACGGCTGTTTAAGAACTGACCTATTGGCAAGTTATAAATATTAGTTCTTTTTCCCTTGTTCTCCTGTGTGGGTGACTGCCCCCGTTGAGAGGTATATCAAACAGCTACTGCACTGTTTCGTTGGTTAGATGTCTCCAAATACTTGGTTTCTGCGATCTGGACTGTGCTTCTGGGGACGAGGAGGAGGTGCAGGTGCCTGACTTTCCCCAATTAGTCTGTACCCAAGTGGGACTACATAAATCGGGCGTCTCGGCTACACCACTGGGTGTTACCACAATGATTAGAGGAACAAGAGTTAAACGGGGCTTGATACAAAGAGTCCTAGGAGGATGCAAGAGAATAAAAAGCATCTTAAAGGACATTTTAGGTTGAGAGGAAGCGGAAGGCCAATTCTCCTGTGGGTTAAGAGGTCCTGTGTGTGTGAAAGCTAGGAAGTTGGCCTGCAGGTAGCTCAGAGCAGGTCCAAGGTGTGATTTTTAGCTCCTTGGCAGTCCTAAGGCCTAGCTTGGACCCCAAGCCTGTTAACAGGATAGATTGTCGCTGGCATGAATGAATGAATCAGAGATAGTATGTTACAAAGGAGATGGCAAATTACAAGGGAAGAAGACAATCTATTTTTAAAGCAGGAGATTACAAGCAATAGCTTGGTTTTTAAGGTCATTTGCTAGGCCTGGGAAGGTCAGGAGAATTCCTCTTTCCAGTACCTATTGCAGAAGGCAGAGAGGATCCCTTCTGACCACCTCACCTTGTGCCCAATCCTCTCCAGCCTCAACTGGGACACTGAGCTGGCCTTCAGCTGACCAGCAATTATTGAGAAGTCTACCCTGAGCTTGTTTTCTCTTTTTGCAAACATTGCTTACATTTTCGTAAGTAAAAGCTCACAAAGCTTTTGAAACTTGTTTCCTGCCAGAATGGGGAATGTAACAGTTGGAGTGGTGTGTGTGTGTGTGTGTGTGTGTGTGTGTGTGTGTGTGTGTGTGTTTACCCACAAGTCCCCTCGTTGCTTCCTTGCCTGCAAATGCTGTGAGTACTGTCCCTGTTCATTCTTCGTAGACCCTGCACGTTCCAGGTCGCGCTCTCACAAGAATCGTCACACCTAGTGGTCTGGTGGGATGATCCTCACCTAACTCCTAAAAGAATTTAGTAAAATTGTACACTCTCTAGGATGTTTACAAATTGATGTCTAAATTTTAAAAATCACTTAAAATGGTTGCAAAGCACGTAAGTTTTATTGAATTATAAGTACTGACATTTATTAATGAAAACTACATACAGCGGATGTTATAAAAATTAGAACAGTTTTATACTCAACATCTTTTGAATAGTATGGTTTCCAGTAACATCTGGAAATTTTATATTGTTCCTTTTTCTATTTCCATTCTCCCTCAGAATTTTATCTCAGCACAATATTTTAAGGTTCAAGGTCCTTTATTGATCCTCTAGTCACACATAGCTACGGTAACAAAAACGATTATAGATAGAATTTCAGTTTTTAAAAAATTCCTATGGCTATAAACTATGGTCTTAAAAATTCTTTAAGATTGAGTTAACACTACGATTAGTAGCAGTAAACAAGGAATCAAAACAACATAAATGCCATGCATATGAGTACATATCATTTTTGTAAAATTGTTACTCACTTGAAGTAAAAAGCCCATAAATGTTGCCAACTTGGATAATTACCTCTTAAGCATAAAAGCTACATTTATTGGAAATTGGATTCTTAATGATATGGATGGAGCATTTTATTGTTGCTATCTCTTCACTGATGAATATTACTGATTGCTAGAAAGAGATAGGATTTAACATAATTCTGTTTTCATTAGGTCAAACTTGTCTACATAAAGAGGTAAATAAGATGGAAAGCATTTTCTTGTAGTGGTGTTCTTCCGTTTTTTGAACTCTCAAGCTCTAAGCCAAAAACCATATGGTGATCTCTCAGCAAAAAAAGAAAATTTAATGATCTACTGATGACATTAGGTCTCCTTCAATTTTGTTGAAAGCAAATAATTAGAAACCTTTCATCTTCCCAAGGGATTTATTACCCATTCATTAAAGACATTAACTTTCTTAATAAAGACAACAATGTTTCTAATTACCTTTGTTTAGTGCCCTAGAGATTTGACCATGTTGAGACAGTACATGTACTGTGATTCAGGATGAGTGAGAAGTTGGCCCTTTTCTGTGCAGCGGGAGAGGAGCAGAGGGAAGAAGAACCTCCCCCTCTCCCCAAGAACTGAGTTTTAGGAAAGCAGGTAAGAATGCTGAGGTTCTGGGAATTTCTTCCCTTCATTCAGGGACCATGCTCCCCAAGTCCGAAAACTGCAGTTTTGGTAGAAAGAGCACTAAGTTAGGAGGTGGAGAACGTGTGTTCCTCCCTCATGGCCTCAGAGGAACCGAACTCCTGTTTTCTGATGGCTTGCTGTGTGCTCGGCCCTTCCTGAGTGTTTGGGTGTGTACGCTGCTATTCAATTTTCATGGTATCTCTGAGGCACAAGCTATGCAGCCTATCTTACAAATGAGGGAAAGTCCTAATACTCAGTTGCCTTACAGGGCCTGATACAACTGTAGGTAGTTGTTGTGAGATTTAAGTGAGCTGAAGTACCTGGAGAGTGGGCAAATAGGGCAACTTCCCTAACCATTCGGGCATAAGCTTCTCTCAGAAGTTGGTGGCCACAGGAGCGGTGGAAATGTTCCAAAAGGCAGAATGTCAGAAAACCCTGAGCCACCATGACTGTAGCGACCCTGACAGTCTCTGTGGCCTCAAGATGCTGCTGTCAGCTGATGGGAATGGGAATTTAAGTATGATCCATGTGTGGATGTGTTGTTTATCATCTAAATAAACTTGGCATTGCAGGATTGAAATGCCAGTGTCAATTTTAAAGGTCAAATGACAGTTTGGGGATATTTTTATAACTTTGGAAAGTTCTTCAGCTACATCTGTTCACACTGGCAAAAGTGCTAGAGACCTCCCCAGGGAGTCTTTTCTGTTGGGGGTGCTGCAGCCTTGCCTTGCAGAAAAGTTCTATTATGCACAGTCATTGGAGCTGGTATTTGGGCCTCAAGTCCTATTAATTGTTTTCATTTTTCTTGAATGGTTCTATTTAACTATTTACCTATTACCTTTCATTCCTGCTAGACATACTGAAAGGATAAGCTCTGTGATTTTTTACTTTTATGTTCTTGTTTTCCTCTTTAAGGATTTGTTCAAAGTTTTTCTTTAAATTCCAGTTAGTTGACATACAGTGTAATATTAGTTTCAGGGGTACGACATAGTGATTCCACACTCCCATACATCACCTGGTGCTCATCGCAACAGAGCCCTCCTTAATCCCCATCACCTGTTTCACCCATCCCCCTACCCACAGCCCCGCTGGTAACCATCAGTTTGGTCTCTCTTGTAAGGAAACTGTTTTCTCAGTTTGCTTCTCTGTTTTTTCCCCTTTCCTCATTTCTTTTGTTTCTTCAGTTCTGTGTATTAGTGAAATCATATGGTATTTGTCTTTCTCTGTTTTCACTTAGTATTATCCTCTAGCTCCATCCATCATTGCAAATGGCAAGATTTCATTTTTATGGCTGACTAATATTCCATTGCATGCATATACCACATCTTATTTATCTGTTCATCAGTCAGTGGACACTTGGGTTGTTTCCATAATTAGGCTAACGTAAGTAATGCTGCTATAAAGATTGGGGTGCGTGTATCTCTTTGAATGAGTATTTTCGTATTCCTTGTATAAATACCCAGTAGTGAATTTGCTGGGTTATAGGGTAGTTCTATTTTTAACTTTTTGAGGACCATCTGTACTGTTTTCCAGGGTGGCTGCTTCAGTTAACATTCCCACCAACAGTGTAAGAGGGTTCCCCTTTCTCTGAATCCTTGCCAGCATCTGTTGTTTCCTGTGTTGTTGATTTTAGCCATGCTGACAGGTGTGTGAGGTGGTGTCTCATTGTAGTTTTGACCTGTACTTCCCTGATGACCAATCATGACGAACATCTTCTCATGTGTCTGTTGGCCATCAGTATGTCTTCTTTGGAAAAATTTAACTATCCATGTCTTCTGCCCATTTTTAATTGGATTAGTCATTTTTTTGGGTATTGAGTTTTAGAGATTCTTTATCTTGGATATTAACCCCTTATCAGATATATAATTTGCAAATATCTTGTCCCATTCCATAGGTTGCCTTTTAGTTTTGTTGATTATTTCCTTCACTATGCAGAGGCTTTTTATTTTGATATAATTGCAGTAGTTTATTTTTGCTTTCGTTTCTCTTGCCTCAGGAGACCAATCTAGAAAGAAGTTGTTATGGCCAATGTCTAAGAAGTTACTGCCTGTGTTCTTTTCTAGGATTTTTGTGGTTTCAGGTCTCACATTACTTTCTTTCATCCATCCATTTTTAATTTATTTTTGTGTTTGGTGTAAGAAAGTGGTCCAGTTTCATTCTTTTGCATATTGCTGCCCAGTTTTCCCAACACTGTTTGTTGAAGGGACTGTCTTTTTCCCCATTGGATATTCATTCTTGCTTTGTCAAAGATTAATTGACCATATCGTTGTGGGTTTTCTGAGTTTTCTATTCTGTTCCGTTGTCTGTTTTTGTGCCATCACCATACATACGGTCTTGATCACTGTAACTTTGTAATAGAACTTGAAGTCCAGAATTATGATGCCTCCAGATTTGCCTTTCTTTTTCAAACTTGTTTTGGCTATTTGGAGTCTTTTGGGTTTCCATTCAAATTTTAGGATTATTTGTTCTAGCTCTGTTGGTATTTTGATAGGGATTGCACTAAATGTGTAGATTGCTTTCTGTAGTATAGACATTGTAATAATTGTTCTACCAATCCATGAGGACAGAATGTCTTTCCATTTTTTTTTTAAAAGATTTTATTTATTTATTTGACAGACAGAGATCACAAGCAGGCAGAGAGGCAGGCAGAGAGAGAGAGGGAAGCAGGCTCCCCGCTGAGCAGAGAGCCCGATGCAGGGCTCGATCCCAGGACCCTGGGATCATGACCCGAGCCGAAGGCAGAGGCTTTAACCCACTGAGCCACCCAGGCGCCCCAGTCTTTCCATTTTTTAATGTTCTCTCTTTTTCTTTCATCGCTGTTTTAAAGTTTTCAGAGTATTGGTCTTCCACCTCTTTGGTTAGGTTTATTCCTAGGTATCTTATAATTATTGGTGCAATTGTAAATGGGATTAATTCCTTAATTTCTCTTTCTGCTGCTTCAATATGGGTGTATAGAAATGCAACAGATTTCTGCATATTGATTTTTGTATCCTCTGACTTTACTGCATGTATCAGTTCTAGTGATTTTTTGGTGGAGTCTTTTGAGTCTTCTACAGAGAGTATCATGTTGTCTGCAAATAGTGAAAGTTTAAGCTCTTCCTTGCTGATTTGGATGCTTTTTATTCCTTTGTGTTGTCTGATTGCTGTAGCTTGAACTTTCACTACCATGTTAAATATCAGTGGGGAGAGTGGACATCCCTGTCTTATTCCTGACCATAGAGGAAAAGCTGTCAGTTTTTTCCCATTGAGGATAATATTGGCTGTAGGTTTTTCATATATGGCCTTTACTATGTTGAAATCACGTTCTGTCTAACCTACTTTGTTGAGGGTTTCTTATCATGAATGAAGGTATTACTTTGTCAAATGCTTTTTCAGCATCTAATGAAAGGAACATATGATTCTTACCATTTTTTTTTATTAATGTGGTGTATCACATTGATCAATTTGCGAGTGTTGAACCACAACTTGCAACCCAGGAATAAATCCCAGTTGATCCTGGTAAATGATTTTTGTAATGCATTGCTGGATTTGGTTTGCTGGTATTTTATTGAGAATTTTTACATCCATGTTCATCAGGGATATTGGCCTGTAGTTCTCTTTTTTAGTAGAATCTTTATCTGGTTTTGGTATTAGGGTAATGCTGGTTTCATAGGATGGATTTGGAAGTTTTGCTTCCTTTTTGGTTTTTTGAAAGAGTTTGAGAAAAATAGGTATTAACTCTTCTTTAAATGTTTTGTAGAAATCACCTGTGAAACCTTCTGACCCTGGACTTTTGTTTGTTGGGAGTTTTTAAGTTACTGATAGAATTGCTTTGCTGGTTGTTGGTCTGTTCAAATCTTCTCTCTTCCTGTTTCAGTTTTGATAGGTTATATGCTTCTAGGAATTTAGCCATTTCTTCCGGGTTGTCCAGTTTGTTGACATAGTTTTTCATAATCTTCTCATATTTGTATTTCTGTGGTGTTATTTCTCCTCTTTCATTTGTGATTTTATTTAACTTTATTTTTTCTCTTTTTGATAAGTGCATCTGGAGGTTTATCAATTTTATTACTTTTTTCAGAGAACCAGCTACGGGTTCCATTGATCTGTTTTATTATTTTTAGTATCTATATCACTTATTTCTGTTTTAATCTTATTTTCTTCTTTCTGCTGGCTTTAGGCTTTATTTGTTCTTTTTCGAGCTCCTTTAACTGTGAGTTTATGTTTGAGATTTTTCTTTTTCTTGAGGTAGGCCTTTATTGCTATATACTTCCCTCTCAGGACTTTGTTGCATCCCAAAGGTATTGGGCCGTTATGTTTTCATTTTCCTTTGTTCCCACATATTTTTTAATTTCTTCTTTGATTTCCTGGTTGAGTCATTCATTGTTAAGTAGCATGTTTCCCCTCCATGTATTTGTAGTCTTTCCAATTTTTTTCTTGTGGTTGATTTCTACTTTCATAGGATTGTGGTCAGAAAAGGTACATGGTATGATTTCAGTCTTTGTATTTGTTGAGGCCTGATTTGTGACCTAATATGTGATCTATTCTGCAGAATGTTCCATGTGCGCTTGAAAAGAACATGTATTCTGCTGTTTTAGGGTGGATGTTCTGACTGTATCTGTTAAATCCGTTTGGTCCAGTGTGTCATTCAAAGCCATTGTATCCTTATTGATTTTCTGTGTAGATAATCTGCCCATTGATTTAAGTGAGGTGTTAAAGTCCCTTACTATTCATATGTTATCAGTTAGTTCCTTTATGTTTGCTGTTAATTGTTTTATATATTTAGGTGTTCCCATGTTGGGAGCATATATATTTATAATAATTATATCTTCTTGTTGGATTGTACATTTTATGATTATGTAATGCCCTTCTTTGTTTCTTTTTACAGTTTTTATTTTAAAATCTAGTTTATCAAATATAAGTATTGCTACTTGGCTTTCCTTTGATATCTATTTGCATGATAAATGAGTCTCTTGTAGGGAGCATATAGATCTTATTTTTTTAATTTGTTTTTGTTTTTAATCCATTCTGACACCCTTTTTGTCTTTTGATTCGAGCATTTAGTCCATTTACATTTAAAGGAATTATTGATAGCTGTGTATTTACTGCCAGTTTTATTACTCATTTTGTTGTGGTTTCTGGAGATTTTCTCTGATCCTTTCTTTGTCGCTTTTGGTCTCTCTTTTGCACTGAGTCTTCTTTAATATTTCTTGTAGGGGTAGTTTAGGTCACAAACTTCTATAGTTTTTGTTTGTCTGGGAAACTGTTTTCCCCTTCTTTTCTGAATGATAACCTTGCTGGATGGAGTATTCTTAGCTGCAGATTTTTTCCCATTCAGCACGTTGAATATATCATACCACTCTCTTCTGGCTTGCCAAGTTTCTGTTAAGAAATCTCTAGCTAGCCATATCAGTTTTCCCTTGAAAGTTAAGAAGTTTTTTGTCTTCCTGCTTTTAAGATTTTTTTTTATCACTATATTTTACAAATTTAATTACAGTACATCTTGGTGGTATTGATGGGACTTCTCTGTGCCTCCTGGATTTGCATGTCTTTTTCCTTCCCCAGATTAGATACATTTTCTGCTATTATTTCTTGAAATAAATTTTCTGCCCCCTTTCTCTCCTTCTTTTGGGACTCCTACAATACTGATGTTATAACATTTGTTGGAATCACTGAGTTCCTAAGTCTACTCTCATGTTGCATGATTTTTCTTTCTTTTGTTCAGCTTCATTATTTTGTCTTTTGGGTCACTAATTTGTTCCTCCGTTTCTTTCAGCCTGCTGTTCATTGCTTCAAACCTATCTTCAATCTCATTTATTGCATTCTTCATCTCTGATGGATTCTTTTTTAAATCTTTTATCTCTATAATGAGGGTTTCACTAATGTCATCTTTTCTGAAGCCCATTAAATATCCTTATGATTGTTGCTTTAAATTCTACATAGGTGTGTTACTTATATCTGTTTCTCTTAGATCTCTGGCCACGGCTTTATCTTGTTCTTTCATTTGGGATAAATTCCCCTGTCTCGGCATTTTGTCCAGTCTCTGCCTTTTTCTCTGTGTTAGAAAAGCCAGTTATGTCTCCTGCTCCTGAAAGTAATGGCCTTTTGAAGAGGTCATGTAGTGCCCAGGACCTGTCCCTTGAAAGAGTATCTCCATTGTGTGTTGCATGTGCTCTACTGTTGTGTTCTGTTTATGCCTCTCTCCTTTAGGCCAGTCCTTACCTTGTCTCTCCTTGCCTGCTGTGGGCAGTGTTTGGTCCCTGGCCTGAATGTGGTGAGTTTAAGTAGGTGTGCTCTGGTCTGCTTTTGAAATGAAACCTGACACCACTTCCAAAAGGACTGAGGCTGTGCAGGACTCTCTGGTCAGGAGATGCAGTGTGGGCATGGGTTTGTGCTGGCTTCTGGGGAGGGGCCTGCCATGCTGGGACTGAGGCAAACTTGACTGAGAAGAGCAGTTCACCAGAATGCTGGGGTATGGGGCTTGGTGTAAGCAAGTTAGGCAACCAGTGTCTGTGCTGTGCTGCTGCGCACAGGTGGCTCAGTGTTTATGCTGAGGGATGGGGGAAGGAAATGGTGCCAGCCAGCTCCTTTGTTCCCAGAGAGGCACCTCCATGAATGCTGCCTCTCAGGGACACGCTCTGAGGAGAGTGAATAATCTCCCCACTCTGCTCCATGCATTCTTCAGATGGCTGTTTCCATACCATGTGCCCCCAGGTAGTTTGCCTGCCTTCTGTCGTGGAGCAATGCAATGCCCTATGGGCTTTGTCTTGGCCAAGCTGGCTGACCTTTAAAACTCCAGACTTTAAGCCCCACTGGTTGCAAGAATTCACAAAATTCAGCCTCTCTCAATTTCCAAGCCAATGGCTTTGGGGAAGTGAGCTCCCTGAGAAGTCCCCTGTGTGCTCCTCTGTCCCCCTTTTCTAGGATCACAGCTCCCTCCTGTTTGTACTGCCCGTGATCCATTTCTCCCTTAAACCGTGTCTCTGCACTTCCTACCTTCTTCGATGTGACCTCTTCTCTCTCTCTTTAGTTGTGAAGTTCTGTCAGTCTTCAGGTCAGACTGTTTAAGGATTTAAAACAAGGGTGTTAAGGATTTAAAAAACGAAGAGTGTTAAGAAGATGGGTTGATGATGCTTGTGATTTCTGTGCACAAAAATAAGGTTTTTACAACAACCCTGGGTTTCCTCTGAAAATCAGTTGATTGTCCTACAGTTTCAAATCTAGGTGTTCATTTGGTTGGCTCTTGTAAATCCAGTGACATTTAAAAGTAAACCCCTATTCTCTGTTTCTTATTATATCTTTTTTGCAAATGTGAAGGGCAATGGGGGAGAAGCAAAAATTCAATATTTCTGTATTTTTTTTTTAATCGTGGGGAAAATATCCATAAAATTTACCATTTTAACCATCTGAACGTGTACAGTTCAATGGCATTACGAACATTCACTTTGTTGTGCAACCTCTGTCTTCATCCTTCTCCAGAGCTTGTACATCATTCCAGACTGAAACTCTGTACCCATTAAATAATAACTCCCCATTTTCCCCTCCCTGGTAAACTGTAATCTACTTTCCGTATGAATTGGACTATTCTAGATACTTTATGTAAGGTAGAATCATACAATATTTGTCCTTTTATGTCTGGCTTACTTAGCACAAGATCTGCAAAGTTCATCTGTATTGTAGCATATATCAAAATTTCATGCCTTATTTTTTTGAAGGAGCTATTGTGAGTACTGCTGTGAACATTGTTATATGGCTATCTGTTCAAGTTTCTCCTTTCAGTCCTTCTGTGTGTATATGATGAAAGTGGAACTGCTGGGTCATAGTATACTTCAATGTTTAATTTTTTGAGGAGCTTGCATACTATTTTAGATAACAGTGGCACCATTTCACATTCCCATCAACAGAAGATACACAGGTTTGGAATTGCTCTACATCATAGCCAGTACTTGTTATTTTCTGTTTTTGTTTCGTTTTTATAATAGCCATCCAGATGGACAGAAAGTGGTATATCCTTGTGGTTTTGATTTGTGTTTTCCTGATTAGTCGGGTAGACCATCTTTCCATGTGCTTATTGATCATTTGTATATAGGTTTTGGAGAAATGTCTATTCATGCCCTTGCCCATTTTTTAATTCAGTTGGTTTTTGTTTCTTTGTTGAGTTTTAGGGGTTCTTCATATATTATGTATATTAATCCTGTATCAGATATATGATTTTCAAATATCTTTTCCCATGCTGAGGGTTGTCTTTTCATTTTGTTCATAGTGTCGTTTGATCCCCTAATGTTTTAATTTTTTTTAAGATTTTATTTATTAATTTGACAGATCACAAGTAGGCAGAAAGGCAGAGAGAGAGAGAGGAAGGGAAGTGGGCTCCCTGCTGAGCAGAGAGCCCTATGCAGGGCTTGATCCCAGGACCCTGGGATCATGATCTGAGCCAAAGGCAAAGGCTTTAATCCACTGAGCCACCCCGGTGCCCCTAAAGTTTTAAATTTTGATGAAGTTTAATAGTTTTTGTTGCCTATGCATTTAGGGTCCTAGCCAAGAAATTGTCACCAAATTCATTCTTTTTCCCTGTTTTCATCTAAAGTTGCATAATTTTAGCTCTTATGTTTGGGTAATTACTGTTGATCTATTTTGATTTAATTTTTGTACATAGTGTTAGGGATCCAAATTCATTTTGCATGTACATATCTAGTTTTTTCTATAGCACCATTTATTGGAAAGACTGCCTCTTCCTCATTGAATAATCCGGACACACTTGTCAAAAATGATTTGACTATGTATGTGAAGGTTTATTTCTGGGCTCTCTATTCCATTAGTATACATGTCTGTCTTAATGACAGTAGCAGTGTTTTAATTGTTGTTGTTTTATAGTAAGTGTTTAAATCAGGAAGTGTGGATCCTTCAATTTTGTTCTTTTTCAAGATTGTTTGGGCTATTCAGGGTCCCTTGAGATTCCAAATGAATTTTGGGTTTATTTGGGGACTCTATTCTATTGAGCTATGGGTGTGTGTAGTAGCAGCCTTCTTTGATTACTGGTGCTTTGTAGTATAGTTTGAAATTGGGGATTGTGAAATCTCAAGTTTTGTTCTTTTTTCTCAAGATTGTCTTGGCTGTTTGGGGGTCTTTTGTATTTCCATACAAATTTTAGGATTATTTTACTTTTGTGAAAAATGCTATTGGTATTTTGGTAAGGATTGCATTAAATATGCAGATTGCTTTGGGTAGTATGAATGTTTTAACGATACTAATTTTTCCTGTCCTTGAGCATAGAATAGCTTTACATTTGTTTGTCATCTTCATTTTCTTTCTACATCTTATAGTTTTTAGGGTGTAAGTTTTTCACCTCCTTGGTTTAAAATAGTCCCAGATATTTTATTCTTTTTGATGCCTTTGTAAATGGAATTTCTTCTTCTCTTTCTTCTGTTTCATTATTAATGCATAGAAATACAACACATTTCTTTTTGTATAGAGAAACTTATATTTTGCAACTTCACTAGATACATTTACCAGTTCTAACTTTTTTGGTGACGTCTTTTGGGTTTCCTACAGGTAGTATCACATCATCTGCAAATAGAGACAGTTTTACTTCTTCCTTATCAATTAGGATGCCTTTTATTTCTTTTTCTTGTCTGATTGCTGCAGCTAGGATTTCCAGTATTATGTTGAATAAAATTGGACATCCTTGTCTTCTAGCTGTTCGTAGAGAAAAGCTTTCAGTTTTTCCTCATGAAGTATTATGTTACCTGTGGGTTTGTTATATGTCCTTCATTATCTAAGCCCACTTATCAGGAAGGGATGTTGAATTTTGTCAGTTGCATTTTCTGTGTCTATTGATGAGATCATGATTTTTTATCCTTACTCTTGTTAATGTGATATATTACACCAACTGATTTATGAATAGTGAACCATGCTTGCATCCCTGGAATAAATCCCACTTGATTGTGGTGAATGATTTTTTTTAATATATTGTTGAATTTGGCTTGCTAATATTTTGTTGAGGATTTTTGCATCTATGTTCATATCAGGGAATATTAGCCTATATTTTCTTTTCTTTCTTTTTTTTTTTTTTAAATGTCTTTGTCTGGTTTTGTTTTCAGGGCAATTCTGACCTTATAGAATGAATTGGTAAGTTTTCCTTCCTCTGTTTTTTGGAATAGTTTGAGAAGAGTAAGTATTAACTTTTCTTTAAATGTTTGATAGAAATCACCTGTGAATCCATCTAATCCTTGACTTTTGTTTGTTGGGAGCTTTTGAGTACAAGTTCAATTTCATTACTAGTAATCAATCTGTTCAAATTTTTTTATTTCTTCCTGAGTCAGTTTTGGGAGAGTGTATGTTTCTAAAAATGTATCAGTTTCTTCTAGGTTATCCACTTGTTGGCATATAATTTTTTATAATCTCTTATAATCTTTGTGTTTTTGTGCTGTTGGTGTTTCTTTCTCATTTTGTCCTTATGTGAGTTCGTGCTCTTTTTTTCTTGGTGTTTAAAGTTTTATCAATTTTATCTTTTCAAAAAGCAGCTCTTGGGGTGCCTGAGTGGCTCAGTGGGTTAAACCTCTGCCTTCGGCTCAGGTCATGATCTTAGGGTCCTGGGATCGATCCCCACATCAGGCTCTCTGCTCAGCGGGGAGCCTGCTTCCTCCTCTCTCTCTGCTTCCCTCTCTGCCTACTTGTGATCTCTACTGTCAAATAAATAAATAAAATCTTAAAAAAAAAGCAGCTCTTGGCTTCATTGATCTTTTCTATTTCATTTATTTCTGCTCTAATCTTTATTATTTCTTTACTTCTACCGACTTTGGGCTTTGTTTAGTATTTTTTTGTCTAGGTCTTTTAAGTATACATTTACGTTGGGTTTTTTTTTTTTTTTTGAGATTTTCTTATTTCTTGAGCTAGGACTATATCACTATAAACCTCTCTTAGAACTGCATTGCTGTGTCCCAGAGATGTTGACCACTGTGTTTTCACTTGTCTCCATGTATCCTTTGATTTCCAATTCGGTTTTTTTGTTGACCCATTCATTTAGTGGCATGTTGTTTAGCCTCCATGTGTTTGTGTTTTTCCCAAGTTCTTTTTCCCTTATAATTGATTTCTAATTTCATATTTTTGTGATTGGAGAATGCTCAATGTGATTTTTTAAAAAGATTTTTTATTTATTTATTTGACAGACAGAGATGACAAGTAGGCAGAGAGGCAGGCAGAGAGAGAGGAGGAAGCAGGCTCCCCGCTGAGCAGAGAGCCCCCATGTGGGGCTCCATCCCAGGACCCCAGGATCACTATCTGAGCCGAAGGTAGAGGCTTTAACCCATTGAGCCATCCAGGCGCCCCTGCTCAATGTAATTTTAATCTTTTTAAGTTGATACATTTTTTGTGGCCTAATTTGTGATCTGTCCTGGAGAACGTCACATATGCACTTGAAAAGAATGTGTATTCTGTATTCTGTGCTTTTTGGATAGAATGTTCTGTATGTATCTGTTAAGTCCATCCAGTCTGTTGTGTTGTTTAGTCACTTGTTCCTTATTAATCCTCTGTCTGAATGATCTATACATTAATATAAGTAGGGTGTTCAAGTGCTCTATTGTATTACTGTGCACTTCTCCCTTTATGTTTGCTTATATTTGCTTTATGTTTGGGTGCTCTTATGTTGGGTGAATTGATATTTACAATTGATATATTTTACTGATTAATCCCTTTATTATTATGTGTTGTCCTTCCTTGTCTCTTACTACATATAGTCTGATATACATTCTGCTGTCTTGGCTTTTTTTTTTTTTTTTTTAATTTCTATTTGCATGACATATGTTTTTCCATCCCTTCACTTTCAGTTCGTGTGCATCTTTAGGTCTAAAATGAGTTTCTTGTAGGCAGCATATAGATGGATCTTGGTTTGGTTTTTGTTGTTGTTTTTGTTGTTGTTTGTTTGTTTTTTAATCTATTCAGTCAGCCTGTGTCTTTTGATTGAAGTATTTAGTCTATTTATATTTAAACTAATTATTGATAGGTATGCACATTTTGTTGTTTTGTTAACTGTTTTCTGATTATTTTTGTAGGTCTCTGATCCTTTCTTATTTTCTTGCTCTCTTCCCAATCATTTGATGCATGGATTCTTTTCTCTTTATTTTTTGTGTATCTATTACAGGTTTTGATTTATGGTTACCATTGGGCTCTTATATAACATCTTCTGTATATAGCAGTGTATATTACATTGATGGTCCTTTAAATTTTTTTTTAAGATTTTATTTACTTATTTGACAGAGACATAGAGATTACAAGTAAGCAGACGGAGGGAGAGGGAGAAGCAGGCTCCCCGCTGAGCAAGGAGCCGGATGCGGGGCTCGATCCCAGGACCCTGAGACCATGACCTGACCTGAAGGCAGAGGCTTAACCCACTGAGCCACCCAGGTGCCCTGGTCTTTTAAATTTGAACACATTCCAAAAACACTAAATTTTTAATCCCCCCTTAATGTTTTATGTATATGATGTCATATTTTACATCTTTTAATTTTTTGTACCCCTCAACTAATTTTTGTAGATGTAGCTGATTTTACTCCTTTTGTGTTTTAACCTCCATACTGCCTTTAAAAATGATTAACTTACTCCTTCTATTTGCTTGGTTTTACCTGTGAAAGTTTTTCCTTTCATACTTTTCTTCTATTATGGCCTTTATTTCTACCTGTACAGTTCCTCCCAACATTTCTTTTAAGGCTAATTTAGAGGTGACGAACTGCCTTAAGTTTGGTTGGTCTTTATCTCTACTTCTTTCTGAATAACAGTCTTGCTGGGTAGAGTATTCTTGATATAGGTTTTTTTTTTTCTTTCAGCACTTTGAATATGTCATGCTGATATATTCACTGCTTTCTGGCCTGCAAAATTGATGCAGAAAAATCAGCTGATGGCCTTGTGTGGCTTCCCTTGTATGTAAGAGTTTTCTCTTGCTGCCTTTACAGTTCTCTCTTTATCGTTACTTTTTGCCATTTTAATTTTTGTGCATCTTAATGTGGGCCTTTTTGGATTTATGTTATTATAGAGTTTCTGTGATTTCTGGGCCTGGATATCTGTTTCTTTCCCTAGGTTAGGGGTGTTTTCAGCCATTATTTCTTCAAATTAGTTTTCCGCCCCCTTCTCCCTTCTCCTTCTGGGATCCTTATAGTGCAAATTTTACTACACTTGATGTGAATTCCTTTAACATGGTCCATTTTAATTTTTTTAATTTTTATTTTTTTGCTCTTCAGCTTCATTGCTTTCCATTATGCTGTCTTCCAGATCACTGATCCATTCTGCATCCTCTAATCTCTGTTTTTTGTTTGTCTCTGTTTTTCGTTTCAGTCAATGAATTCTTTAGCCCTGACTGTTCTTTTTTTTTTTTTAATATTTTCTCTTTGTTGATGTTCTCCCTGAGATCATTTACTTTCCTTGAGTTCAATGAGTATCTTTATGACCATTGGTTTCAATTCTTTATCAGATACTTTGCTTACCTTTGTTTAGTTTAGCCTTCTACTCTGATTTTCTCTTTTTTTCAGTTTTTCATTATTTTTCACTTATTCTTCTGTCTCATTTTGTCTGGTGGTCTGTGTCTGTTTCTATGTTTTATATAAGTTAGATTCCCTGATCTTTAAAGAAGTGGCCTTGTGTAGA
>NW_019154112.1:10685625-10829793 GCF_002288905.1 Enhydra lutris kenyoni
CCCCCCCCCCCCCCCCCCCCCCCGGTCACCAGAAAGAGGAACTCCAGTGATGTACCTTGTGTGAGCTGTATATACCTTACTGTTGTGGATGAGGTGCTGTTGTCTTCAGCCCAGCAGGCTGCAGTGACCTGCTTTGCCTGCTGCAGAGACACTGGTCATGGTTTAGTCCTTAAGCTGTTGTGAGGGCTGAGGCCACCACGGGTTTGTTGGTAAAGAGGCCAGCAGTCAGTCTAGCTGTCTGCAGTCAGCCTCTCTCTGTGGGGACACCACAGGGCAGAGAATGACACAGATACAGATGCACTGAAGGGCATGGCTTGTTCCCTGTGCAGCCAGCTAAGAGTGTGAGCTACTAGAACTGTGGACACACTGCTGTGTAGGGTTATCTCCTCCCCTCCACAGGACAGGAATCACTTGAAGTGGTATTGGTCCTTGTTGAGGTTACCTAGAGGGTTCGGTGGTAGGGTATGCTTTGAGGGGGTGCCTGTTCAGACCAATAGGTTGGATGGGGCAGTCTGCAGACGAACAGGAGTGGGGCCTGAGGACATAGCAAGATCAAAGGAGTTAGTCCTGCTTCCTGCAAGTGTCAGGCTCTCTAGGCTGGAGGAATGGGAGGAGAAATGGTACCTGCCATCATTGTTTCTCCCAAAGAAATCTTCTGAAGATCTCTGCTTATCTGACGCATGTTCCAAGATTGTCAATAAGTTTCCTTCACATACGCCCCAGGTATCTTTCAAACTGCTGTTTCTGAGCTAAGTCTTGGGCTGGCTTTCTCAGAGTCAGGCTGTCTGATTTTTCTAGCTCCTGAACTTAGCTGGTTTTCAGAGCCAGGTGTTATGGGGATTTATCTTCCCAGTGCAGGTCCCTAGTGCTAAGGGTTCCTGGTGTGGGATCTGATCTTGTTTCTCTGTGCTTATGGTGTCCCTCCCTTTTGTGGTTAGTCCTGCCAAAGATTTGGTTCTTAACTGTGCCTCCACCCCTCCTAGCCTTTTCCCGGTGGCCTCCTCTCTACAGTTATTATGGAATATTTGTCCTGCCAGTATTTGAGTTGTTTTCAGGGTTAGTTGCATAAATGTAACTGTTATCTTGTATCTGCGGGAGGTGAGCTCAGGATCCTCCTAGTCCACCATTATCCCCAAATTCCCTTTCTCCTTTTAGATTTATTTATTTTTTTGCTTCATGTATTTTGAAGCTGTGTTATTTGGTGCATACACCTTTACATTTTTGCTTTTTTCTTGATGAATTGATCCCCTTATCGTATGAAATTTTCCTCACCTCTGAAAATATGTCTTGAAAACTGCTTTGTTATTAATATAGATACAGTAGTTTTCATGTGCTTACTAGTTGTGTGGTATATCTTTTTCTTTCCTTTCCTTTTTATTTTTTTTTTTAAGATTTTATTATTTGTCTGGGAAGTGGGAAAGCTCACAAGCAGGGGTGAGTGGCAGGCAGAGAGAGAAGCAGGTTCCCTGCTGAGCAAAGGAGCTCCATGTGGAACTTGATCCCAGGACCCTGAGATCATGACCTGAGCCAAAGGCAGACACTTAACTGACTGAGCCACCTAGGCATCTCTCTATCCTTTTACTTTTATCCTATCTCTGTTCTTCTATTTAAAGCATGTCTTGTTTCTTTGTCCATTTTACTTTTTGATAGTCTTCTCCCAAGTTAAGGGCTTAATATGTGAATAAAACTTTATTTAAAAAGTAACTGAGTAAACAGCATCTGCAGTGTGTGTGTGTGTGTGTGTGTGTGTGTGTGTGTGTCAGTCAGAGAGTGAGCAAGTGAGACCTGGACTTTCTTAGTAAGGTTCTCTTCAAGATCCACCTATATCTGTATTTTCTTATAAAGACTTTAAAGTAATCTCTAGACCTAGTGTGGGCCTTGAACTCACAACCCTCAGATCAAGAGTTGCATGCTCAATTGGCTGAGCCAGTCAGGTGTCCCAGTTGTTATTTTTGATCGGTGTAAAGTTTGGTCATGATAACTTTGTAAACCTTTTACTGTGGGCACAAAGTCTACTTACTACTCTTAGGAAAGTCCTACCAAATTTTAAAAACTTCCTTTCTTCTTCTGTTTGTTTTAATGTTTTATGCTCTTATGTTTATCTACAGGCATTTATTCTAGTATTTGTGCTGTGGGTTATCTTATTGGTATGTGTCCTTGTGAAATGTATAGCATTTTGTGTGCAGTACTTTTAGTGTGTATAAATGACATTGTGAAATAGATTTTTCTTTGTATTTCTCCAGGTTCCGTATTTTAAAGATCTGTGTTTATTGCTGTGTACATCTCTAATCTGCTGTTTCTCACTGTGAAACCTTTTTTCAAATTAGAATTCTCATAAATGTTTTTATTTACTTTATTTACTTGGGAAATTAGAACTTGCCATGAGGTACTTCACTGTATTGATCACCATAGCACTCTAATGCTTTATTAATCAATGGAAAAATGAAAACTCTAGTTCAGCTCAAAGAGACTATTTAGTCAAAGACTATACCAAAATGCAACATTCCTACTTTCCTGTGAATTAAATCCCTGTAAATGTGAATCCTGTACAGAAATGACCAGTATCCAGCTCCTAGGACTAACCCCCTGGAGGATAGGTCCCTGATGCTCCTTACCCTCCTTCATTCAGACACATACCTTCCTTAGATGCCTTAGATTTATCTTCTTAAATTCATATCCCATTTCCCCCTGATTTCAGCAGTTAAAGATTTTATAGCACTGAACCAAACCAACAGCCCAGAATAGCTATGGCCAAGAGAGCTGCTGTTAGGGATCTTTACTCTAGGCATCAATGTGAAGAGTCCTGTATACTTTTGAGACTTCTGGTCCAAGAACATGGCACATGTAACAAATGGGAAGCTTTTGACCGCAAGTTACAAAACCCCAGCCTAAATAATAAAAATATGGCTTAAGCACTAAGCATGTAATCTCACTTTACTTGCAGAATAGTACTGGCTGCTGCAACAGGCAAAGCCTGACATCTGATAAGCTTGATAGAGTAAGAGCTTCTTGATTGGCCCTACAAAGTTTGCTGGGGGTTGGTGACTCTTCTGGGCAGAGCTGGTTATTCTGACATCCCAAGGCTTCCATCTTGTCATTACACGAACTGTTACACATGGCTTCTTCTGAGGTCATTCTAGTAAGGGAAGAGGGTGGGTCGATTGCCCAGGCTTTTTTGTTTTTAAGAGTTGTTGCATATTTAGGCACTACAGTTTCCAGTTTCTTGATTTTTTTAAATTTCAATTTTAATTTTTTTAAAGATTTTGGGGTTTTTTTTTGACAGAACACACAAGCAGGGGGAGCTGCAGGTAGAGGGAGAGGGAGAAGCAGGCTCCCAGCGGAGCAAGGAGTCCAAGGTGGGGCTTGAACCAAGACCCTGAGATCATGGCCTGACCCGAAGGTAGACGTTACATAATGTAACATACAATGTTACATTAGTTTCAAGTGTACAGCATAGTGATTTGATAAATCTGCATGTTTTGCTCTGTTAATGACAAATGTACCTACCATCTGCCACCATACAGTGCTATTACAATACCATAAACTGTATTCCCTATGCTGTACCTTTTATCCCTGTGACTTACTCATTCCATAATTGGAAGCTTATATCTCCCAATCCCCTTCACTCATTTTGCCCATCTCCCCACACCCCTGCCCTATGGAAACTATCAGTTTTCTGTATTTATGGATCTGTTTCTACTTTTTGTTGTCTAGATGTCACATATAAGTGAAATCATGGTATTTGTCTTTCTCATCCTGACTTATTTCACTAAGCGCAGTAGCTTCTGGGTCTGTCCATGTTGTCACAAATGGCAAGATCTCTTTCTTTTTTATTGCTAAGTAATATTCCATTATATATACCACATCTTCTTTATCCATTCAACTATTGATGGATACTTGGGTTGTTTCCATATCTTGGCTACTGTAAATCAAATTGCAGTCAACACAGGGGTATAAATATCTTTTCAAATTAGCATTTTCATTTTCTTTGGGTAAATACCCAATAGTGGAAATACTGGATCATACAGTATTTCGATTTTTAATTTTTTTTAGGAAACTCCATACTCTTTTCCAGTGTCTGCACCAGTTTGATTTTCCCACCAACACTGCCCAAGGGTTTTCCTTTCTCCATATCCTCATGAACACTTGTTATTTCTTGTGGTTTTGATACTAGACATTCTGATGAGTGTGAAGTGATCTCTCAATGTGGTTTTCATTTGCATTTCTCCAATGATTAGTGATGTTCAGCATCTTTTCATGTGTCCATTTGCCACCTATATATCTTTTTTGGAAAAATGTCTATTCAGGTCCCTTGTCCATTTTTTAATTGGTTTGTTTGTCCTTCTGGTGTTGCATAGTATGAGTTCTTCATATACTTTGGATATTAACCCCTTCTTGAATACATAATTTGCAAATATCTTCTCCCATTTACTAGGTTTCCTTTTTGTTCTGTTTCTGTTCCCAACTCTTTATTTTGGTGTAGTTCCAGTAGTTTAGTTTTGCTTTTGTTTCCCTTTGCCTAAGGAGACATATCTAGACAAATGTTGCTAAGGCTGATGTCCAAGAGATTACTGCCTATGTTTTCTTTTAGAAGTTTTATGGCTTCAAGTCTCACATTTAGGTCTTTAATCCATTTTGAGTTTATTTTTGTGTATGGTGTTAAGAAAGTAGTCCAGTTTCATACTTTTGCATGTAGCTGACCATTTTTCCCAATACCATTTATTGAATTGACAGAGACTCAGAGACTCAGAGAGATAGGGAACACAAACAGGGAGAGAGGGAGAGGGAGAAGCAGGCTTCCCGCCAAGCAAGGAGCCCCATGTGGGGCTCAATTCCAGGACCCTGGGATTATGACCTAAGCAGAAGGCAGATGCTTAACGACTGAGCCACCCAGGTGCCCCCATTTCTGTTCTTTAATAAAGTTTTAAAATTTCCTTCCTTTGGTTCCTGCACTGCTCTCAGTAAGTTTCTGCCTAACACTCCATATTTGCTTTTGCTGTGGTAATGCTTCTTTTCATGATATTTGCTGATATATAGGAAAGCTATTGATTATCAGTCATCTCTGTTTAATTTTCTTTTGTGTTTATATCTCTGTAAATTGCCTTCAACCTTTTTTTGTAGTAATAGTAAATGTTAATTAAATATTGGGAAAGAAACCTCCAGGTAGAAGGGTCTTACATGAAACAGGGGACAAGGCAACAGGGTTGATGAGTAATAAAACAAAGAATATTTTATTACTTTCCATTTCCGTGAAAAGAGAGGTTATATCTTAATGCCTGGGTTAATGCCTGGGAAAGAAACGTGAGTATGTGTTTTTCTCAGAACTTGTCTTAAAAGAATGCTACGTGTGGTTTGTGTGTGTTTGGGGTGTGTGTGTGTGTGTGTCCGTCCATCCTAGAACATACTTCATGTTGAAACTAGATGACCAGTAACCAGCATCTTTTAAGAATATCTCAGCACTTTAAAGGCCTCCCCCCAACCACCAGCACAACTTTTCTCCATGAGAATAATGGGAGATGGGTAGTTGGTTTTCATATGGAGAAATTAGAAATGAAGGAATTGGAAATTTCTCACATGCTTACAGTTCTGAGCAAACTAGAGCAAAAATCTTTGGAATCAGTACTCATCCAGGAAAGCAAATCGAGCATGACCAATGCCTCCATTCTTGTAGTGAATCCTGCTACCTCTTACATAATGATGAAAAAGAAGTTGAATAGTCCAATACGTGCTCCCAGTATCACCCCGCCCCACCACATGCATGCACGCTCATACACATAACTAGAGTACATCCTCTGAGACCATATTGATTTTTTAATGCTTTCAAGTCCATAGTATTTATAACTTTTTTTGGCATGGGGGTTAGCTTCTTTGCATATGAGTCATGAAAGAGCTAGGACAAAAATGAGACTAGCCATTAGATGTTGGTTAGAGCTCTAAATACCCATACAAAGGAAAATCTACAGTTTAATAAACAGTTCCTTTCACGTGCTGAATATCACTGCCACGGAGATGAGTAACGTGCTCTCTACCATTAAAGAACTCAGGACTCTTGAAAGATTTTGGGGAATGTGTAGCAAAAGAATCACATTTTAAAGGAAGCACCAGCTTACAATACTGAACTGTATTGGCATGTTTGCCATATTTTTCTGCAGACCTGACTATATGTTTGATGTTACGTGAAGTTTAACTTTTTAATATATCCAAATGAGGATTCATGGTCATTGGCAATTATGTTCATATTTTCAGTGAACACCAAATTTTACTAAAGTATATAGATCTATACAAGGGATAATAGAATAGGTGAAACTTATTTGAAATTTTTATAAGGAATATATTTTAACTTTGATGGCTGGAGAGAGGATGGGCTTTTTGGGGCGGGTGGACATCCAAAGTAGTAACCCTTTTCTCCAGTCTGATGTTGTCACCGTAATGTCCTACTCTTAGGCTGGGATTCTTTGCTGCAACAGTGTCTACTTTCCTAGAAGCTTTGAGGAAAGTAGGAATTTAAATAGCTTATAGGCTTAACCATGATGTTAAGTCCACACACACAATAAGCGGCATTTGGTTGTTATCTATCAGTCATCTGTTTCCTCATAAATATATTCAGGTCAAACCCCTATAGCCAGGATACCACATGGATGACCTTGTCTTCCTCTCCTGCATTCAGCGGGGTGGCATATATTGTTAGGTCATCTTACGGGTAGTGACACCAAGCTTGACCACTGGGTCGAGGCAGTGACTGCAAAATTTCTCCATTATGAGGACATATTTTTCTTTTGTGTTTGCTAGGTAAGCCACAGGTTGATAGTAAAGTGGTTAAATGTCTTGTTTCTCAACTTCTACCCAAGAGTTCTAACATCCAGTGAATGTTCTTGCTTGAATTAGTATATTGTGGGTATGAAGTGGTTATTTTCTTGTTGCGCCTTTCTTTTTTCCTCTGATAGCTGGCATCCTTCTTAAAAAGCAGCTTCACTCTCACACATACACCCCAACTTGTAACCTTAGACTTGTTGGTCCTTTCCCCCCCAGTGTTGTTTGTTTAATCTATCAGAGTGCTTCTTCTTCGATCTCCTGATGCTCAAATTGTTCCCACAATGACCAGCAACACTTCAGACCTGCTTCTGTCTTCATTCCACATGTCTTTTGTTGTCTCTGAGGACATCTTTGGTTTTCTGGCACAAAATATCTAGACTCATCTTATACATTCCTTGTGCCAGTCCTGGAATCGGCCACTATTCCTGTTTACAAACTAAGATCAGGGTGCTTGATATATTTATTGCTATTGAGGTATTGATGTTTCTAGGTCTTCTAATCATGAATTCATATCCAAACCTTTTAATTATTTTGTTTTGAGTTGTATTTATGAGGTATAATTTACCTATGATAAAATGTACTCATTTTAAGTGTAGAGTTAGCTGTATTTTAGCAAACACACTCTTGTAGCTATCGCCTTATAACCATTTACAGGCAGTTTTCATCATGGCCTCCAATCTGCTTTCTCTCATTATAGATCAGTTTGCCTAGTCTAGAATTTCATGTAATTGGAATAATACCGTATGTAGCCTTCTTTTCTAGTTTCTTTCACTCGGCATTATCTTTCTGAGGTTCATGCATGTTATGAATATCAATAGTTCACTACTTTCTATTGCTGAGTAGTAACCTATTGAATGGATGTATCACAAATTGTTTATCTGTTTACAAGTTGATGTATGTTTGGGCTATTTCCAGCTTATGGCTATTATGAATAAAGCTGCTGTGAACATTCAGGTGCAGGTTTTTATGTTGACTAGGCTTTCCTTTCCCTTGGGTAAATATCTAGAAATGGAATTGCTGGGTCGTATGATAAGTATATATTTTTCAACTTTATAAGAAACTGCTGCATTGGTTTCCAGAGTGGTTGTACCATTTTATCCTCCCAACAGGAATGTATAAGAGACCCAGTTACTCCACATCTTCATCATTACTTGGTATTGTCAGTCTTTTAATTTTAGCTCTTCTGGTGGGTATATAATGGTATCTTGTGATTTTAATTGCTGGCTTTAATTTGCTAATTTTTATTTTTCATGACTGAGGATAGAGAGCATCTTTTATGTGCTAATAGTTCATTTTCTTTGATGAAATGTCTGTTCAAATCTCTTGACCTGTTTTTTAATTGTTTAAGGTTAACAGTGGTTAAAGCTATTCATCCTTTAGACATTTTTGTTGAGCTGTAAGAATTCTGTGTATTCTGCATATAAGCTTTTTGTCGGGGATAGGTATTGGAATGTTTTCTTCCAGTCTGTGACTTGATTAAAAAAAAAATTGCTAAGAGTATCTTCTGGGAGAGTAGAAAATTTTAATTTCAATTTCTGATTTGTTTTTAAAGTTCACATTTTTAGGTACTACCTGAGGAATCTTTGCCTACTCTAAGACTTCAGAGATTTTCTTCTGTATTGTCTTTTGCAAGTTCTATAAATTTAGTTTTTGTACTTAGGACCATGATTCCATTTTGAGTTTTTATGAATTTGTGAGACATGGAGATTAAAGTTCTTTTCTTTTCTTTTCTTCCCTTTCCCCTTCCCTCTCCCCTCCCCTACCATCCTCTCCCCTCCCTTCCCCTTTCCTTTCTACCCCTCCCTTCCCTTCCCCTCCCCTTTCTTCTCCTTCCATAGATACCCAATTCTTCCAGCATTATGTATTGAAAGCTTTGTCCTTTCCCCCATTTCATTGCCTCAGCATACTACTTAAAAAAAAAAAAAAATCAACCAACCATCTATGGGAAGAACTCCTTTTGAACTCTGATCTCTTTCATTTATTTACTTATCTTTACACTAATATCTCATTGTCTTGATTAGAGTAGCTTTATAATAAGCCGAGCCCAAGCTAGCTCCTTCCAGACAATCCATACCAGGATTCACAAATTCATATGCTTTTAAGCAGGTGGCATACTTAAGTTGGCCATGTGTAAGCATTTACTTAATTGGTATTAAAACTTGAAGGACTGAAACTACAACCTAATTTATTTTCATTTATTAAGGTCTTTAATTATATTCCTTTTTCATGTATTTCTTGTAGTTCCTATGTTTCTAATGGTGTCTTAAATACATACTTTGAATATTAAATGTACAGGAACATCTCTCATTTCCATGAGAGCCAACAGTGTTGCCTCCCTGTTTCTTGAAATGTATGGCCAATTTGGTGTGTTTCTCAGTTTTCCCACTTTGGAGATAAGAACACTTCCTGTGACAGCACCAATTAGTAATCATGGTGATTGACACTCAGCTTTGGGGCTGTGATGGGAGAGGTGGGGGACCATGGACCACAGGGAAGGCTATGTAGTAGCCTTGCAGTGCCAGCGTTGCCATGTGTAATGCTAGCCCAGCTTGCCGAGACACCAGAAATCTTTGGATTGTAACATGTCTCAATTTAAAACACAACATCTCCGTGCAGACCAAACCACACTTTGCTGCAGGACCACGTTTGGACCCGTGCTCCTCTGGTCTTCACAATACCTAAGAACACAAAAAGTGAGAGAAAAATTGACCCCCAAGCTAGAAAATAAGTCGGCATCATCCCTAAGAGGGGTGGATGGAAAAGGAATTATTGCCTTAGAAACTTTTAATTTTTTTTAAATAATGGACTTTATTCTTGTAAAGTAACCAGTTTTATTTTTATTTTTAATTAAACTGTAGTGGATGTACATTAGTTTCAGTTGTATAGCATAGTGATTCAACAAGTACAAACATAGGGGCAACTGGGTGGCTCAGTTTGTTAAGCGTCTGCCTTCAGCTCAGGTCATGATCCCAGGGTCCTGGAATCAAGCCCCATGTCCAGCTCTCTTTCCCTTTCCCTCTGCCTGCCACTCCACCTGCTTGAGTGCTTTCTCTCTGTCTCTGTCAAACAAATAAAACCTTAAAAAAAAAAACAAGTATAAACATAAAATTCTCACCATAGTAAGCGTAATTACCATCTATTACCATACAGTGTTAATACGGTGTTATTGGCTATATTCCCTGTGCTGTATTTTTCATCTCTGACTTCTAACTGGGAGTTTGTATCTCTTATTCTCCTTCACCTATTTCACCCCTCGCCTTACTCCCTTCCCCTCTGGAAAGTACCATTTTTTTCTCTGTATTTATGAGTCTGTGTCTGTTTTTTATTTGGTTGATTGGTTTTTAGATTCTACACATAGGTGAAATCGTAAGGTGTTTGTCTTTTTTGAACTTATTTCACTTAGTGTATTACCGGTTAGGTCTATCCATAATGTCACAAATGACAAGATTTCTTTCTTTTAATGGCTGGGTAATACTCCATTGTATATACACCACATCTTCTTTATCCATTCATCTGTTGATGGGCACTTTGGTTTCTTCGGTATCTTAGCTATTATAATTAATGCCACAGTAAACATAGAGGTGCATATATCTTTTCTAATTAGTCTTTTTATTTTCTTCAAGTAAATATAGAAGTGAAATTACTGGATTTTATGGTACTTCTATTTTTAGTTTTTTGAGGAACCTCCATACTGTTTTCCACAGTGGCTGTGCCAACTTAAATTCCCACTGACAGTGCACAAGGGTTCACTTTCCCCACATACTCATTGACACTTGTTATTTCTTGTCTTTTTGATACTAGCAATTCTGATGAGTGTGAGGTGGTATCTCCCTGTTGTTTTGATTTGCACCTTCCCTGATGACGAGTGATGAGCATCTTTTCATTTATCTGTTTGCCATCCGTATGTCGTCTTCAGAAAAATGTCTGTTTATGTCCTCTGCCCATTTTTAAATCAGATTGTTTGGTTTATTTTTGTGTTGAGTTGTAGGACAACTTTATATATTTTGGATATTAACAGCTTATTGGTTATATCATTTGCAAATATCGTCTCCCATTTACTAGTTTGCTTTTTCATTTTGTTTATGGTTCCTTTTCCTGTGCAAAAGCCATTTTGCTTAATGTAGTTCCCATTGTTTATTTTTGTTTTTGATTCCCTCACTTGGGTAGACATATCCAGAAAAATTTTGTAAGGATGATGTCCACTAGATTACTGCCTATGTTTACTTTTAGCACTTTTATGGTCTCAAGTCTCACATTTAGGTCTTTAATCCATTTTGACTATTTTTATGGTGTAAGAAAGTGGTTTCGTTTTATTCTTTTGCATGTAGCTGTCCAGTTATCCCAACACCATTTATTGAAGAATCTGTCTATTCCTCAGTGTATATTCTTGCTTCCTTTGTCGTAGATTAATTGATCATATAAGTGGGTTTATTTCTGGACTCTTTAGTCCATTGATATGTGTGTCTGTTTTTGTGCTAGTATCATATTTTGATTACTACACTTTTGTAGCATAGTTTAAAATATGGGATTGTGATACCTCCAACTTTGTTCTTCTTTCTTAAGATTACTTTGGCAATTTGGCTTATCTTCTGTGGTTCCATACAAATTTTAGATTATATTTTCTAGTTCTGTGAAAAAAATACCATTGGTATTTTAATGAGGATTGCATTGAATCTGTAGATTGCTTTGGGTAGTATGGACATTTTAACAATTCTTCAAGTCCATGAACATGGTATATCTTTTCATTTGTTTGTGTTGTCTTTTATTTCAACAATATCCTAGTTTTCAGAGTACATGTCTTTCACCTCTTTGGTTAAGTTTATTACTAGATATTTTATTCTTTAAAAAAAAAAGATTGTATGTATTTATTTGAGAGAGAGGGCAAGAGAGAGCATGAGCACAAGTGTAGCAGGGGTGGTGGGGGTTCAGAGGAAGAGAGAGAAGCAGACTCCCTGCCGAGCAGAGAACCTGACCTGGGGCTCCATCCCAGGACCCGAAAATCATGACCTGAGCTGAAGGCAGACATTCAACTGATTGAGCCATCCTGGCACCCGGTATTTTATTATTTTTGATGCAATTGTGGATGGTATTGTTGTCTTAATTTCTTTTTGCTAGTTTGTTTTTAGTGTATAAAAATGCAACAGATTTCCATCTATTGATCTTTTTATTCTTCAACTCTACTGAATTCATTTATTGTAACAGTTTTTTTTTTTTTTTTATGGAGTCTTTATGGTTTCCTATATTTATCATTTTGTCCACAGTGGTGGTGGTTTTGCTTTTTCCTTGCCAATTCAGATGCTTTTTATTTCATCTGATTGTGGTGGTTAGGACTTCTAGTTCTATATTGAATAAAAGTGGTGAGAATAGGAATCCTTGTCTTGTTCCTGATCTTAGAGGAAAAGCTTTCACCTTTTCACCCTTGAGTTTGTAATGTATGATCTTTATTATGTTGAGGTATGTTCCTTCTATACCCATTTTGTTAAGAGTTTTTGTCATGAAGAGATGTTGAATTTTGTTGGTTTTTCTGCATCTGTATGATTTTTATTCTTCACTTTGTTAACGTGGAATATCATGTTAATCAGTTTGCATATATTGAACTGTCTTTGCATCCTGGAATAAATCCCACTTGATTGTGGTGAATGATATTTTTAATGTATTTTTACATTTAATTTGCTAATATTTTGTCAACAGCTTTTGCATCTATGTTTATCAGAGATACTGGTCTGTAATTTTCTTTTTTTTGTAGTGTCTTTTTCTGGTTTTGGTATCAGGGTAATGCTGATCTCATAGAATGAATTTGGAAGCATCCCTTCCTCTTCTATTTCCTGGGATAGTTTGAGGATAGTTATTAAGTTGTCTTTAAATGTTTGGTAGCATTCACTTGTGAAGCATCTGGTCTTAGATTTTGTTTGTTGGGAGTTTTTTTATTATTTATTTAATTTTGTTACTAGTAATTGGTCTGTTCAGATTTTCTATTTGTTCCTGATTCTGTCACAGAAGACTGTGTCTAGAAATTTACCCATTTCTTCTAGGTTGCTTAATTTGTTGGCATATAATTTTTTTGTAGTAGTCTTATAATTCTGTTTTTGGTGTGTGTGTGTGTGTGTGTGTGTGTGTGTGTATTTTGTGTTTCTTTTCTTTCATTTCTGGTTTCATTTGAGTATTTTTTATTCCTTGAGTCTGGTTAAAGGTTTATCAATTTTGTTTATGTTTTCAAAGAACTAGCTCTTAGTTTTATTGATCTTTTCTATTTTTTTTCTAGTCTCTATTTCATTTATTCCTTCTCTGTACTTTATTATTTTTTCCTTCTACCAACCTTGACGTTGTTCTTTTTCTAGCTCCTTTAATTGTAAGTTTAGATTGTTTGAGATTTTGTTTGTTTATTTTTTTTTAAGATTTTATTTATTTATTTGACAAAGATCACAAATAGGCAGAGAGGCAGGCAGATAGAGAGGAGGAAGCAGGCTCCCTGACGAGCAGAGAGCCCGATGCGGGGCTCGATCCCAGGACTCTGGGATCATGACCTGAGCCAAAGGCAGAGGCTCTAACCCACTGAGCCACCCAGGCGCCCCGAGATTTTGTTTGTTTCTTAAGACAGACTTACATTACTGTAAATTTTCTCTTAGAACTGCTTTTGCTGTGTTTCAAAGATTTTGAACCAATGTGTTTCCATTTCAATTTATCTCAGGTATTTTTTTGTTTTTCTCTATGATTTCTTTGTTGACCCCTTGGTTGTTTAGTACCATGCTTTTTAGTACCACATTTGTGTTCTGGTACTTTTATTGTAATTGATTTCTGGTTGGAAAAGATGAATATAATTTCAGTCTTCTTAAATGTATTGAGACTTATTTTGTGTGGTCCATCCTGTATAATGTTACTTGTGCAACTGCTTATGTGGGCTGAAGGAGAGCAAAAAATTGGTGCCCAGCAGCACTTCTGTTCCTGGAGAAAGTTCCCGCAGATCCCTGCCTCTGTGGCACAGGTACTAAAATTAGTAAATCTTCATGTGCTTTTTCACTCCCAGGTGCTTTTAAAACTGTTACTTCTGTGTTGGGTCTTGTGTAGAGTGATACAGTGTGCTAGCTCTTGAAAGCAGAGACTTGGTTTCCCATGGCCTCTCTGGCTCTCCAGGAGTTCAGTCCTGCTGACTTTTAAAGCCAGTATTGTGATGACTTACTTTCCCAGTGCGGGTCCTCAGGGCTGGGCATTCCTGGTGTGGGTCTTGATTCCTTTGCTGCTCATGCTTGTGATGTCCCTTCTGATTGTGGGTAGCCATCCTGGAGGTTTGGCTCCCAGCTGCATCTCTGCCCCTCCTACTCTATTCAATGTGGACTTCTCCTTAGGACTTTAGATGTGGAAGGTTGGTTCTCCCAGACTTCAGGTCATTTTCAGAGTGAGCTGCAGTATATGTAGTTGTCTTGGTTTGTCCCTGGGAGGTAGTGAGCTCAGGATCTTCTCCCATCTCTTTCTGTCTCATCTTCCCTCTCTCCAAAAACCAGAAGTTTTTGATTTATAGAAAAACTGAGGAGATACTAGAAAGTTTCCTATACCTCATATCCAGTTTCATCTTCTATTAACATTTTACATTATTACAGTACCATGTATTACAATTAATGAACCAGTATGAACCAAAGTATATTCTTTATTCAGATGGTCTTGGTTTGTACCTGATGGCCTTTTTCTGTTTTAGGATCCCATCTTAGATACCACATTACATTGAGTTGTCAAGTTTTTTGAGGTTCTCCTTGGCTGTGACAGTTTCTCAGATTTTTCTTGTTATCAACGATCTTGACAATTTTGAGGAGCACTGGTTAAGTGTATTAGAGGACTCCCCTCTATTGGAATTTGTCTGATGTTTTTCCTGAGTAGATTGTGGGATTACTGGTTTCAAGGAAGAAGACCACCGTGGTAAGTGCTACGTTCATAACATCACATCAAGGGTACATAGAATCAACATTATTTTATGACTCAAGTTGTTCTGGTTCTGACCATTGGAACTCTTTCAGTTGGCTGTGTCCTTTTGACATACCTCCATCATTGTGGGTTTGCTTGTTTGTTTGCTTTTCAACACTTCCTTACTTCCTGGTGCTATAAGATGCTTCATGCTCACCTTGTGTCTGATCTGCCCACTCCTATAATCAGCCATTTATCCAAGAAGCCCCTGTTCCTTTTATTGAAGAATGATATTAGAAAAGACCATAGAGGTAGCCTTTCTTGGTACATCATAAGAAAGATGCACTCTATCAACATGATTTACCAATGTTGATGTTAACCTTGATCATTTGTCTCATCAGCTCTCTTTACTGTAAAGCACCTTCCCCACTCCAGACTTCCTTCCAGGCTTTTCTTTTGGAAAGAAGTTACTGTGTGCAGCTCATACTTAAGGAATGCATTCCACCTCCTTGTTGGGAATTTATCTGCATAAATTTTTTGGAATGCTTCTGAATGGGAGATTTGTCTATTGTCCATTTACTTATTTATTCAGTCATTTATATATATTTAGGTTATATTAGTGTTTAGTATTTACTTTAAGGTATAATCCAATGCTTCTTCATTTGTTGCTCACATTTTTCCAGCTTTGGCCAATTGGAGCTCTTTCAGTTGACTCTCCTGCATGTCTTTTTATATGCTCTGATCAATGTGCAGTTTTTCATTTGCTTTTGTTCTTGAGCACTTCCTTACTTTCTGACTGTAAAGATACCTTGGGATATGTCTTGTGTATTTTTTGCCTCAGACCTAGAATCAGCTACTTCTGTGAGTGGGTCTGGTTCCTTCTATTAGAGTATGGTATTAGAAACCAAGATCTGGGCACCAGGTGGGCTCATTGCTACTGGAGTGTCATTATTTCTGGGCCCTGTCTGCTGATAGAGCAAGGAAATAAACATATGATACTAATCCATGTATACATATCTCTCTATCTGTATAACCATCTCAATAACCATCTGTATAACTATCTGTGATACTAACCCATGTAGACACATCTCTCTATCTGTATAGCCATTTCAGTTAAAAATGAGTTCATATTGATGTCTCCAGCTCTAATCTGTAACCACATGGATAATTCTAGCTTTCTCTTCTGTTTGTAAATTCTTACTACAACAGTGAGAAACTTGACTCCTAACAGCCACTGTCCACAATAGATTTTCTGTTTTGTTTGTTTGTTTGTTTGTTTGTTTTAATTAAAGAATGCAGGGGAATATCCCTGTTAGGAGCCCATGAACCTGAGTTCCTTTTCCTGGAATATTTTTGGTCTTCTTGTCCACAGTGGTTCATGCTTCAGGCTTTAGACTTAGCTCATGCTGATGTCCTCAAGGAAACTTCAGCAGACCCCAGATCACATCAGATCCTCTGCATCCTGCTCCTATAGACTGTCTTCTTCCCTTCCAGACCTTATCAGCATAGAAATTAAGTAAATAATTTTGTGATTCGATGTGTCATTACTTTTTCTCTCCTGGAATGTTGGCTTGGTAAATGAGAACGTTGTCAGCCTTGCTCAGGGCCTAGCACAGCACTGGACACACATTATGTGATGGATGGTTTAGTGAAAAAATACAGCAGGAATGGAAGAAATGTTAGACTTCATCTTCTAACCAATAACATAGGAGATGAGTTTAGAATATAACATTAGGAGCATTTCTGCTTTCTAGAATTCTTAGATACTTTATGCACCTCAAAAGTTCATGCTGTGGGAATGGAGGTATAGGGAAATCAGGCAAAAAAAAAAAAAAATCCTAGGCAATATGAAGATACGTGAAGGACTCTGGAATGAATAGCATTGAGCCAAGTGTCCATTAGTTGAAGGAAATTGTTGCTAAAACCATTAGGGGGCAGATGCAAGAAAGAAAACACAGATATGACATTAATTTTCGAACTTGTTCCCAAGGGATTTTATGGGTACATTGGATTATGTAATGTAGTTTCTCTGTTGGAAATATCAGATGTTTATGGACAGTGAAATTGGAGAAGGATCCTCAACTCCAGGTCATCATGTTTGTATTTCTTCCTTGTATTTGTTCTGCTCTTTCCTTGTGTCTTCCGTTTACTGGATCCTTTTGGATTTAGGGCATTTTTCTTTCCCACTGCAGTGTTAAAAAAGCAGGATACAGAGTGTCATTCTTTATGGTAATTCTCCTTAAGGTTGCCTATAGCATTTTAATTTTTATTTATTTATTTAAAAAAATTTTATTTTATTTTCAGTATTCCAAAATTCATTGTTTATGCACCACACCCAGTGCTCCATGCAATACGTGCCCTCCATAATACCCACCACCAGGTTCACCCAAACCCCCACCCCCCTCCCCTCCAAAACCCTCAGTTTTTTTTTTTTTCTCAGAGTCCACAGTCCCTCATGGTTTGTCTCTCCCTCCGATTTCCCCAACTCACTTACAGCATTTTAAATTTCAGAAAATCAAGAACTTTATGCATTTCCCTTTGGAAAAAATAAGAAAAGATTTCACCTTAGTGGTGTGTCTTCAAGAAAGCTAAAGGCTTTTGTTTAACTCTTTCTGCTTTACTCTAAGGGCATTCTGATGATCACTTAGTGTGATCTTCTGAAGTATTCCAGTCCCTGGAGCTGGCTCTTAGCTGTTCCCCAGGGAAGGACCAAAAGGTTGTAAGGCTGCAGAAAAAAAAATAGTTGGCTAAAAAACCCAGGGGCTGATTATTGGTGAGGGTCACCAGACACAGGTGGGGGAAGTAGTTACCTGCCTCCCTCCTTTCCTGGAGAAGATGAAGATGAACAACCACCACCTGCCCTGGGATAGTTTTTCTTGTTGTTTTTGGCTTTTGGTGTTTTTAAAAGTAGTCTCCACAGCACTGGAGAGTGGAGCCTATCGCAGGCTTGAACATACAACCCTGAATTCAAGACCTGCGCTGAGATCAAGACTGCTGCTTAACCAGCTGAGCCAGCTAGGCGAGCCAATGAGGCACGCCTGCCCTTCGATAGTTTAAATGGCATTTAGGAAGAGTGTGGAGATGTACCAGAGGGATCTTTTGTGTCCTTAGTAGCCCTTGGGACTATGGAAATAGTCCATGATTTTGGCTGGTTAACATTGCTGTGCAAGTCCTGTCTATTTAATCGAGGTTGTGGTGGGAGAAATAAATGACAGATTATGACTTTGGCATTGAATAAATAGGAGAATGCCTTGGGGATCTATTTTTAATATTGTAACTCTTAGAAATATGTGAATTGCTTCCTCTTCATCTTCTATCTAGAGGTTTAGTCCTCTGTTTTAGATTGGGGCTCACACAGCCACTTGAGGTTGTGCCCCTTATGTAACTATTATTCTGTGTTAATAAAGTAACAAAACTTTTAAATACCAAGAATATTTCAGTTGTATAAAAGTGCTTTTACTTTTAATAGTAACAGTCATTGTTATCTTCCCCCCTTCTCAGAAAAGGTGGCTGCTGAGCAATTCTTAAAGAGCATAGACTGAGTATAAAGGACACAGAACAAAGGATATCTCCCAGGGGTGAAATGAAGAAGTTCTGTAAATAGCTGTGCTATTTTCCTTTGAAATGTCTGGCACATTCCATGTGATATAGCGGTGGGGTACCGAGGGGCCGTGTGTCTAACTCTGATAGAGCGTTCCACGCTGACTCTCGGAGCCGTGCACACATGACAAGGGCATCTGGATCCTTCCAAAGTATTAAACTACTTAAATGACAAGTTTTTTTTTAATTTTGCATACATAATCCTGCCATATCACCTGTGTTCAGATAGTCACTCCTTCACCTTTGAACACCCAATTCTCTGAAAAAATCCAGCACAAGTAAGTGTTAGCTCTGAGCTGCTCTCATGAATTTGGAGTGTGATAAGCGAAACCTGCATTTTCTAGCAAGAAACTGGCACAGAAATGGGAAGTTTTGTTTCTTGGATTCATCTCATTACCTAGAACCTGAGGCTGTTCTGATGTCTGCAGGCCAAATCCTGCATGTCTTTCCTGGCCCGGCTTAAGTGAAACACCTGCCACAACGCAGGTTTGGCCATGTTTAATTCCCTCACGCTAGTGGTCTCACAGTTATGGTTTATTATTCTTCTTAATGGCGATTTCTCCATTCCTATTTTAAAATCATTTTAAACTTCTGTTCGTTTATTGTCTGTCCTCCTCCTCTTCTGATGGTGAGCTGGTCCCTTGGCCTGCACAGGCACACACTGCTTTCTTGTTACACGTGGTCTTCCTTTCAGTTACTACCTGGTGCTTATCAAGAATTTTTTGGCACCTGACATACGTAGGGCACAACCTATGCATTTTCAAGAGGACGCACAAGGTGGAGAAGGGGTCTGTTTCCCAGTGTTTGGCAGATTTGAAAATTTAATGCTCTGGGCAAAAGCAATTTGGGAGCTGAAAAATCATGCACATTTTAAGGAAATACCAAAAAAGAACAGTACTGTTGTTAATACCTTAGAGATAGATATAAGGCCATTGTGTCAATTTAGGAAAAACACATGTATTTAGATTTTAGTTTTTTCATATGTTTGCACGTTTGATACATAAGACAGATAGAAATGTTTACACTTTCTGCAGTGTGTGAGGGAACAGGAGTTTGAAGGTGGAGTGAGTTGGGGAGAGGGTGATATTTCTGTGGAAATTTTAGTAAACTTTCTGGGTTTTTTTTTCCCCACCTATGGAGATGACATAGGACACAAAACATTAAATGTTAATATTGATTCAAGAATTAAATCATGAAAACATTGCTGAGGAAAATGAAAAATCTACGGAAATGAAGAACTATGTCTTATTCATGACCTCATTTTGTTAAGCTGTCTGTTCTCACCAAATTGATACATAGGTTTAATGCAATCCCAATAAAAATTTGCTAAAATGTTCAAGGTGCATCTGAAACTCATATGGAAAGGAAAAGGAATTAGAACAGTCAAAACAACTTTGATGAAGAAGAACAAAGGATTAATACTGCCGGACTACCAGAGTACTCTAGGGCCACAGTAAATCAGGACAGGGTGTTAGCATCAAGATCAACAAATGAACCAGCAGATTAGAGGAGAATGTCCATAAATAAACCCACAAAGGTGCAAAGACCGTTCAGCTCTGGGACAGTCACATATCCATTCACATAGTGTGGTTGGAACAATCGGATATCCGTATGCAAAAAGGAGAAAGAACATAGCTTCAGGGGTGCTTGGGTGACGACGCACTCAGCCCCTCACAGCATTCTCACAAATTAATGCTAACTAGATCATAACCTAAATAGATCATAAACCTAAAAGCGACAACTATAATACTTGTGGAGAGGTGGAGAGGAGGAGAAAACTCTTGTGATTTTGAGTTAGGCAAAGATTCTATTTTTTTTTTTTAAGATTTTATTTATTTTAGGAAGAGAGAGAAAGAGCGTGTACTTGCAAGGAGAGGAGCAGAGGGAGAGGGAGTTAATCTCCAGCAGACTCCATGCTGAGCACGAAGCTTTGGTGTTGGAGGGGGAAAAAAAGCTTTGGTGTTGAAATTGTCATTACAACAGTCCACCAAATGCAGCTGTGTCAGTTATGCCCAAGGACACCCCCTGCTGAGAGGGTGAGTGGAGCTGAAAGCAGCCTGTACTTTAATGGCCAAGCCATGGGCCCGGTATACGTATGTGCCCGAGGAAAGGGAAGCTTCTAGTTAGCAGGAAGGTGTCTTGTGGGCTGCTTACGGTCCTGTTTCACACGTGTCTTAGAAGGTGATGATGGAGGCTTCCCCCCAGAATGCTGCCCTGCCATCAGCAAGCTTTGTTGTGAACATGTCTTTTCCCTTAAAGAAATCCAGTAAATCACTTTCAGCGGAAGGCTGTCTTTAACCAGAATTCCACAAGATACTACAGTGTGTGCTGGAAGAGAGAAGGCGAGCTTCTCCAGCTGCCCTCATGATGCTTTTCCTCCTCTAGTTGGGCTCAGTTGCCCTTAAAAGTGGAATGTAGGGTGTGGGGTTTTTTTGTTTTTTGGTCTCTCTCGAGGATGCCCAGTATCCCTTCTCCATCTGGATGCCATTAGTAACACCCTCAGCCAATGTTTCTGTGTCTGTATAAATAAACAAGTCATAGGAAAGGCAACTCCTGCAGCTTTTCTGAGTGAACTTTTTGCTGTTACTGAGCAGTCAAGTTTCCTAAAGGGAAGTCAGCCCTTTCACTTCCAAAGATGCCAAGTATGAAGATTCAACTTGGAAGCAAAGAGAAAATATTTTTGACAGTCACAACTTAGCTTCAAATAAGTGATGTCCAGATACTGACACCCACTTCCTTTCTCTCAAGCCTTGAGCCACCAGCGGACTCTGTGACAGAGGGTCACTGATGGTGCCCAGCAGCTGGGCATCAGGCAGCGGTCTGCCCTTAGAAGTGTTCTGTCAGGACCTTCAGCTTCTGAAAAATCTATGCCCCGCCTCCACCCCACCACCCCATTTCTTCTATGTGGTTCACATTTCTTTCCTCCCTTCGAGTTGTTTTCCCTCAGGAAACTTAAACCACGTCTCTTTCCTCTTTTTATAGATGCGAACTACACGCAAAGTCTCTGTCTGGCCAGTGGGCCTGGTTGGTGGGCGACGCTATGAACGTCCGTTGGTGGAAAACGGCAAAGTCGTGGGTTGGTACACCGGCTGGAGAGCAGACAGGCCTTTTGCCATCGACATGGCAGGTGAGGAGTGTGGGTGGTGACCTTTGCTCCTCCCCCATTGCTCTTCCAGGGGTCCTGTTTGTTGTAACAGTGTGCTGGAGGAAGGAAGCCTTGAAAGACCCTATGTCTTATTCTATTCAGCAGATAAACCAAGTAAACCTTCGAAACAGGCTTTTTGATTAATTCAAGTAGAAATGGACCTTACGGGTGCTTAGAAATGATTATTCTGTCCCATTTTAGTCAGCTGTGCATGCGGCCATCTCTTCAACAAGCGTGTATGTGCCGGGTGCTGGACTGAGTGTCCGGTCAGTGGTGGGAACCAGACTTGGCCCCTCCTCACCGGGGCTGCAGCCTGTGCCTTCTGGTTCCCCTCTCTCGGAGTCCAGTTGGTTTCAGTATATGACATGCTTACTGATAAGCTTAATAGTGATGTAAAATTGACAAGCTAATAATTTTCATGCTTAATTGATAAATTCAGTGCTTACTGATACATTTAATAGCTGAAACATAAAATTGGGTTTCTGGTTTTTCAACCATTGCTTAACTGAGTGTACCTATCTTTTAAAGTTTATATCCCCTGGAGCACAGGTGGCTCAGTCAGTTAAGAGTCCAGCACTTGATTTTGACTGAGCTCATGATCTCAGGGTTGTGAGTTCAAGCCCCACGTTGGGCTCCATGCTGGACGTGGAGTCTGCTTAAGATTCTCTCTCTGCCCTTCCCCCCCTCTAAAGAAAATGAAGTTTTTATTCTCTGACCAACCCATTGAATTGAGTAAGACCTATAAGTAGTCCACAAATCCTAGAATGCTACATTATCATAAAGTGACTTCTTTTCAGTGGGTTATATAAGACGATGCCTGTGGTAACTGTGGAAGGATGCAGTTTAAAACATGAGGCTTAGAGGCAAGAAAAATCACTGACATTTATAACCTAGAAGATGGAGGCAGAAAAGCTTCAAGGTTAATCTCCTCCATCTTCAACTCTAGAACACAGCCCTGTCTGTCTGTCTGTCATCCTGTGCTTGGTCAGACCTTTGTGTGTATTTTCCAACTGCACTCAGAATTCTGATGGGACGAAGACTGCATTCTGAACTGGATTCATCACTTTTATTTTGACGATCCTATAAATTTGAGGGAGCAAGATTATGAAGAGTGTGAGGAGTGAGAGTTGTTGGGGTGAGTTCTGGTGCATGACGCTGTGGGGGACCCCTTGCCCTGCATCACGGGAGGGAACAGACTAGGATATTTTTACTCAGTGTTTAAGAAACATTTCCTGAGTGTCAGTTTTATGGAAATGTATTTCATGGTCTCTGACCCCAGGGACAGTTTGGAGCTCTTACCCTTCCCTGGTCACCCTGTCCTGGGCTCCCCTCTCTATTTTCTGACCTCCCCCAACATAAGCCTTACCCTTTGGTCTTCAGTCCCCGCAGCCTCAGGGCTGAGTGCCGTCTTCACCAAGTCTTTCACCTGAAGGCAGACAGAGGTGAGGTCAGTCATACTTGGAAGGTCCTGAGGGTTCCCAAAAGAGGCCTTTCCTCAATGAAATGGGAGTTCATCACTCTGAAATGAAAAGGCTGTGTCTTTGGAGAATCTGGTTTCTTGCTGAGAGGAAGTATAACTCTGAGCAGAAAACTTCGAGAACATTAGACAAAGTCTTTTGCTTCCCTAGGACTTCGTTTCCCCATGTGTAGAATGAGATGTAGTGTGAACGACCACTGAGGTCTTCTCTGGTGTGTTCTTCTTTCTCCAGGCTTCTGTCCTTGGGAAGCTCAAAGAGAAGCCAGGTCCCTGGTCCACCCCCCCTTTTTTTTAAAGATTTTATTTATTTATTCCTAAGAGAGAGAAAGGCAGAGGCAAAGGGAGAAGCAGGCTCCCTGCTCCACAGGGGCAGGACTCAATGCGGGACTTGATCCCAGGAGCCCATGTTTTTTTAACCTGAGTGGAAGGCAGACGCTTAACTGACTGAGCCACTCAGGTGCCCAGGTCCCTGGTTCCTAAGTGAGGAGTTGAGACTGCTAAAGCAGCCAGCTGATAGGTGTTTGGCCCTTACCTTTCCCAGAGCCTTGCTTCACCACAGGCTCGGCAGGCGTGTCTCCTTATACACAGGATCTCTGCCCACAGCCCTGCAAGGTAGCTTCAAGGTGAGGACAACTTGGATTAAGTCTTTCTGGATTTTATTATAAGAACTTTTACGTAGATGATCAAGTATCCGGTAAATCCACTGAATATTTGCATTGATTCCCCCCAGAGTTTGGATCCAAATAGATATATCTAAAATTCAAGAAAGGCACATGTGTTTTATGCATTAGGCCTGGCCTGTGACAAGATATTTGGTACCTTTTTACTTCGGTCTATGACATGACTGATGTTTGGCTTTTTGTGAACATTTCAATATATTTTCAAAGCATAATATAAGGACTATCATAAAATATGAACGATTTGTCTATTTCTTAATTATCCTTGTTTCAAAATAGGAATATAATTTCTGTCTCTAAGAAAATAGGTTTTGCCACACTAAATTATTTTCTTCACACATGCACTTGCTTTTGCAAATTAGTTTTCAGTAAATTATTAGTATATTTGAAAGCCTTTAAGTGAGAGTGATTTGGTTGATCAGGTGATGATTCTGATTTGGAGGGAGTTTGTTCTCCTAAAACTTAAAAAGTCATAGCTTTGTTTACATTTCACGCAAGATTCACGTATTCTCTGTGGGAAGCGGGGCAAGACCTCACAGACCTTCACATATAAACGGTACTTCCCACTTCGTTTTTAAGTTACATGCACTCATAGTGTCTAGAAGGGGAGAGAGAAGCCAGAAGGCCAGTTTCGTGCTGGCTTCTGGACGGTCAGGGCAGCTGCTCAGGAAACGGTCTGTGGGAGAGCAGTGAGAGGACCGCGCTGGAGCCTGGGCCTCTCCTGGATTCCCATGAGCTGAGGAAGAGACTTGACGCCTCACCATCCGGGCACATTTCCACAACAGTCTTGCTGTGGGGGTGGTGAACCCCTTCACTGGAAGCCCGTCATGGTCTGTCCCGCCTGGATTTCTGTGAAGTCACAGCCTCGCCTGTCACTCGAAGCTGATTCGAGTATCAGACATCGGAACTGTAATGTTTGACGCCATTCAGAGAGTTTGACTCTGTGTCCATCTTTATTTTGCCATATTGGACTCGGCAGGGACGATCTTTGCTCTCAAATGAGGAAACGCTGTTCTGGAATTAGCGTGTAGGGGTGTTAATGGCAGAAGTAGAGATTGTCGCACTGGGCGAAAGCTAAAAAAAAAACAACCCAAACTTAGGAATGATGACTACTGAAACCATGAAACCATGGCTCTGGAGGGAGCGCAGCGGTGGCCATCCCTGCCCGGGGAAGCAGCACGCAGGCGGCTTCTGCCCTGGCTGCTGGCCACCCAGCTCCGCCGGGCAGGAAGACCCGGGAACACCTGCTGCGAGCCCGAGCCTTGGGCTTCAGCTCCTACCCCTCGGGCATCTGACCAGCTAGCTCTGACTGATGCCAGCAAGGCACTCCACACAAAGAGTTTAGCTCTCTTTGGAAGTCAGGGTGTCATTTTCAAGTGACAGACTGCTTTTGGCCACTTCCAGGAAGGTGTCAGTAAGAACCATTGCTTGAAAGAACTGAGCTTAAAATAATCTTGAGCCTCGCCGGGAGGTGTGGATTTGTTCAAATTCAGAACTTAAGGCTGAGATCCCTGTTTTGAATTTTCACTGTGTGTGAGGTGGCAGGCAGGGCTCTGTGCTCCTTTAATGACAGTCCCATAGGGTTCCCAGTTGAGTGCCCGGCCCAGAGTAGGGCCTCCATTCCAGTAAAAACCCAGCGGGGTGCACCATTGTTCAGCTCTGCCCTAACTGCCTGGAGTCAGCTCAGACCCCACAGGTTAGTGGGCAGTCCCGACATGACTGCCTTTGCTTAACCAACAACAATTTGGGGGTCCCAGGCCAACTGCACTCCTGACTAGCTGTAAATCTGTTGTTTTTCTCTCAGGTTTGACAATTTGCTAGCAGGACTAGTAAATAAACTCAGGATAATGCTTTATTTATTATTAGAGTCCTTTTACAAAAGGTGCAAATTAGGACCGGTGACATGAAGAGACCCGTGGGCTGAGGTCTGGTAGAGAATGCAGAGCTGCTGTGCAGTTCCTTGTGAAATGAGGCTCTAGCCCCCTCCCAGTGCATTAATGCGTTCACAGCGTGGGAAGTTCCACAGACCCTCTGCCTACAGGGTTTTTAGATAGTTTCATTATTAGGCACATTTGATTGACTCAGTGGCCACACAATGGAACTCAGTCTCCAGCTTCTATCCCCAGAGGTCGGCATGGTCCTGCGGCATGGTCCGACATGGCCCCATGTTCCAACCCCCTAATCCTGTGCTTGGTTTTTCCAGGAACTGGCCCCCACTCTGGAGCTCTCCAGAGACCCTCTGCAGCCACCTCATTAGCACAACAAAGTCACTCCCATCCCTCAGGAAATGCTAAGGGTTTTACAATAAAAGCTCCTGGCCCAGAACTAGACTGTCAGCTTTTCCCCATTGAGGATGATATTCGCTGTAGGTTTTTCATAGATAGCCTTTATAAAGTTGAGGAATGGTCCCTCTATCCCTATACTTTGAATCACTTTAATCAGGAACAAATGCTGTATCTTGTCAAATGCTTTTTCTGCATCAATTGAGAGGACTATGTGGTTCTTTTCTCTTCTGTTATTGATTTGTTCTATCACATTGATTGATTTGAGAATGTTGAGCCACCCCTGCATCCCTGGGATAAGTCCCACCTGGTCATGGTGGATAATCTTTTTAGCGTACTGTTGGATCCTATTAGCTAGGATCTTGTTGAGAATCTTGGCATCCATATTCATCAGGGATATTTATCTGAAATTCTTTTTGGTGTGGTCTTTGCCTGGTTTGGAGATCAGGGTAATCCTGGCTTCATACAAGGAGTCTGAAAGTTTTCCTTCTGTTTGTATCTTTTGAAACAGCTTCAGGAGAATAGGTATTATTTCTTCTTTGAATCTTTGGTAGAATGCTCCAGGGAATCCGTCAGGTCATGGTCTCTTGTTTTTTGGGAGGTTTTTGATCACTACTTCAATCTCGTTACTAGATATTGGTCTATTCGGGTTGTCAGTTTCCTCCTGATTCAGTTTTGGAAGTTTATACATTCCCAGGAATGCATCCATTTTGCCTAGGTTGCTTAACTTATTGGCATATAACTGTTGATAATAATTTCTGATGATTATTTCTATTTCCTCAGTGTTAGTCATGATCTCTCCCTTTTCATTCATAATTTTATTAATTTGGGTCCTCTTTTCTTTTGGATTAGTTTGGCCAATGGTTTATCAGTCTTATTGATTTTTTCTAAACAAACTAAACAAAGCTTCTAGTTTTGTTGATGTGTTCTACTATATCTCTACTGTCTATCTCATTAATTTCTGCACTAATCTTGATTATCTCCCTTCTTGTGTGTGAGGTTGGCTTAATTTGTTGTTGATTCTCCAGTTCTTTAAGGTGTAAAGAGAGTTGGTGTATTCTGGATTTTTCAACTTTTTGAGGGAGGCTTGGATGGCTATGTATTTCCCTGTTAGGACTGCCTTTGCTGTATCCCATAGGTTTTGGACCGAAGTCTCTTCATTCTCATTGGTTTCCATGAATTGTTCTTCCTTGATTTCCTGGTTGATCCAAACATTCTTAAGCAAGGTGGTCTTTAGCTTCCAAGTGTTTAAATTCTTTCCAAACTTTTTCTTGTAATTGAGCTCCAGTTTCAAAGCATTGTGATCTAAGAATATGCAGGGAATAATCTCAGTCTTTTGGTATCAGTTGAGCCCTGATTTGTGACCCAGTATGTGGTCTATTCTGGAGAAAGTTCGATGTGCACTCGAGAAGAATGAGTATTCTGTTGTTTTAGGGTGGAATGTTATGTATATATCTAGAAGATATGGTCCATAAATACAATGGAGTATTATGTCTCCATCAGAAAGGATGAATACCCAACTTTTGTATCAACATGGATGGAACTGGAGAAGATTATACTGAGTGAAATAAGTCAAGCAGAGAGAGTCAATTATCATATGGTTTCACTTACTTGTGGAGCATAAGGAATAACATGGAGGACATCAGGAGAAGGAGAGGAGAAGTGAGTTGGGGAAAACTGGAGTGGGAGACAAACCATGAGAGACTGTGGACTCTGAGAAACAAACTGAGGGTTTGGGAGGGGCTGGGGGTGGGGGGTTGGGTGAGCCTGGTGGTGGGTATTATGGAGGGTACATAGTGCATGGAGCACTGGGTGTGGTGCACAAACAATGAATGCTGGAACACTGAAAAGAAATAAAATGGGAAAAAAAAAAGAAGAATGAGGCACAAAGACCAGATAATTTTTTTTTTTATATACCACGGACTCAAAAAGGATAGCTTTCCTACCCTAAAGAAGGGTGTTTACCATGTCCCTGTTTTACTAGTGCTTTCCTGCACAAAAACAGAGGGCACATTGGTGATGTCTCAGGGTCACTTTCAGCTTTGTCTATGGACGTTTGTGTGACTTGTAAAAACAAGACGTGATTGTGAAGTGATGAAATCATTTTATTTATGGATTATGAGATGGATGAGAAGTCTAGGAGGACTCTCAGTTTTGGGGACTGGAGTCCTGTGGACATGGGTGTGTTGAAGCTCTGGAAGTAGTTGAGCTCCTTGGAGGGCATCCCAGGATGCAGCCATTTCAAGTGGCTGCAGGGGGAGAGGCCAGGGAAGGGAGCAGGACCCAGGCCGAGGGCAGAGCAACCAGAGGCAAGAGGTGGTTGGATGGATGGTCATGGATTTGACTATTGGCTGCCTTGTGTCATGGATGTGAAAGAAGAGGGTGCTTGGTGGGTGTGGGAGTGTGAGAGCCGGGCATCCAGATGGTGTCATTAAGATGGCTGGCAATTAGGCTGTTTCCTGGAACAGGGGATATACGAGAATGGAGGGCCTGAATTCAAGAGGAGTAAGAAGTAGGCAGACTCCTCCAAGGAAAGTTAGATTTCCAGTAGAGCAAGAAGAAGTGAATGTTCAGTCCAGGAGAGGACTGGGGAGGTTCCACTGGGTCAGGACAGTGATCACAGAGGATGTCATGGAAGTAAGTAGCTGGAAGGGCTGCAGGGAGCTATGTGCAAGAAAGACAGGGGGATTATTTCTGAGGTCCAACTCAAAGGTGGCATGAGTTTTGACGGGTTTTGATTCTAAGGATTGAGGTTGTACGTGGGCCACTGTATTTATACTTTTTCTATTGGCACCTACCTTCTGCATCCCTATGGCTTATCCCCATTTCCAGTATAGTCTCTAGAGATGCGAAGGGCCCTTTTTAAAATGAAACTTAGATCCATGCTTTAGAAGAGACCTCTGGGGAAGTAGGATGAATAGTGTGCTCAGGGGTGGGGATGGTGAACACCACTAAGAGGCAGGAAGGTCAGGAACAACTCTTTCAAGAACCGTGGCAGGGTTGAGAAGGGAAGAGAGATGGTAGCCGTTTCAAGGTGTAGGAGAAGTGTTTTTTTGTTTTCCTTTAATAAAAGAAGAGAAGCTGAAGTTTTGTGAGAAAAAGAGATGTGTTGAAGTCCCAAAGAAGAGGAAATAGGGGGTTGGGGGGACTGGGACTTCAGATGGACAAGTTGACTTTGGCAGAATCACCTCTTATTCCTAATAAGGAGGTGAGGTAACTAAGGAAACCGAGACCCGGGAAGGTGGCAATGCTGGTTGTTGGAGGCTGGCTGTCTGCTGGATATTAACAGGGCGGGAGGAGCACCGTGGACTGAATCCCGCTGACACTGCTGACCGTGGGACTGCATGGAGCCTGTGGGGAACACATAGCCCCTGCCCCCAAGTAGTTGGTATCTAGCAGAGAGAGAATGGTTATGATAAATGTGTAACTTCCTGTCCCATGACATAGAAAATGAGGTATGAATGGGAAGGTTTGGGTTTATATAAGAGAAAAGAGAACTGCTGCTGAGGACAGTTTGGCAAGGGCATTGTGGAAGACACAGCATGGGAGGGGTGCCTTAGGTGCAGGCCCAGGTCTGAGCGAGTTCAAGGAACAGCAAACCTCAGGGTATATGCAGCTCTCAGGGGAGAGGCAAGCTCGGGGAAGCCTATGCGGATTGATTGATGAAATAGAAATTTGTCTTCATTTCTGCGGGTATAGGGAGATTTGTGACTTTTTTTTTTTAAAGATTTTATTTATTTATTTGACAGACAGAGATCACAAGTAGGCGGAGAGGCAGGCAGAGAGAGAGGAGGAAGCAGGATCCCTGCTGAGCAGAGAGCCCGATGCGGGGCTCAATCCCAGGACCCTGGGATCATGACCTGAGCTGAAGGCAGAGGCTTTAACCCGCTGAGCCACCCAGGCACCCTGGATTTGTGACATTTTTTAGTTTAGCTAGTTGAACAATGTTGTATGATATGGTGATAGTGGACATGTTAAATTTAATTTTGGTTTTATTATAATTTGTTAAATTATACTTTGAGTTGTAACTTACGTGCAAAAGTATATGGTGATTCAGGTAATTAGAACATTCTGTTAACCAGAATGCCAGCTGTATACAAATAGGAAAATAGTAATAAAAATAGGAATCTTCATATTGGGGAAAAAAGAAAATCCCATTGCTTGACAAGTTTCCAGGCTCTGGATTCATTGTGCGCGTTCTGTCCTTATGGAGGGTTGTGGAGTTTGGGCTCTCAGCCAATCACAGTTACACAGGGCCTTCTTTCTCTAGATATTTGTTGAGAAGGAATTTTGTCTGGATTAATTTCCTTGGCAAAAACCTTTCTCGGTAGATAATATAGTAGTAAACATCAGCCTGGGTTCAGATCAACAAAGCCAAAGGAACATAGCCCGAATTGGCAATACTTTACTTTGCCTCGTGAATATAATTACTGCAAGAAAGAGAGCTATGGGAGCTGGGTGTCTCAGTTGGTGGAGCGTCCCAATCTAGGTTTTGACTTGGGTCATGATCTCAGAGTCATGGGATTGAACCCTGCTTCTAGGCTCCCTGCTCAGCAGGGAGTCTGCTTGGGATTCTCTCCCCCTGCCTCTGCCCTTCCCACCACTTGCACTCACTAGTGCACGCTCGCTTACTCTTTCTTTCTTGCTCTCAAATCTTTTTTTTTTTTTTTTTAAAGGGGGTTAATAACCCTGTTCTGCCACTTTGAGGCCATTTGTAAATTAAATGCGTTGTTTTCCATGTGTTACTGTTTTGTGTAAGGAAGATAAAATTAGTGTTCTCAGTAGAGTGACAGTGTGTCATATGGTTCAGTGCAGAGTCTGGGGACCATCGTGGGACCTTGTCCTTAGGTGGGTGCGGTGTGACCGTCACTGGAGCGGTGTGTGGGCTCCCTGGGACGGAAGCAGAGCTGCAGGGGCATGGTGATTCCGTCCTGAGAACTTAGACGCCACAGGGATGGTGACGGAGTGTTGGGGGGAGGGCAGCCCGTTGCCCGTTTGTTAGATAACAAATCCAGAATGAGGTACATTCTGGAAACCAGCAGGTGTTCGGTGGCCTCATCGACGTGTTCCATTCTGTCCACAGGGACCGCATCTGTGCGGGGTTACGGTGGGCATGTGGGGTGAGGGGCGCTTGCGTGTCTGTGTGCCGGTCCCCAGGGGACTTTGTCCTGGGCAGCTGAGGGCAGGGTGGCTGTGTTCAAGTAGGGCTTGGTGGAAGTGGAGGGGTATCCCTCAGAATTTCAGCAAATAAAGCATTGAAAATGAGAAGTTGTCGCTTCTCTCTGGGAAGCCCAGCCGACTTCCTGATTATCGCTCGCTGAGCGTCAGGCTCGTATCCCAGGCATCAGGCAGTCTTTGGTGCTCTGGGTGCTTTCTTGTTCTATCTTCACTCAGTTCGGCAAGGGAGGTGCTAGTATTCTCCTCCTCCTTTAAATACAAGGAAATGGAGGCGTGGACAGACGAAGTCACTTGTCCGAAGTTACATGGTGACCCGGCTCAGGTTAGCGGGTCTCCAGAGATGGCACTCCCACTGCCCGCCAAGTGACCAAGTTCTTGATCAGTGAGCCTCCGTGCTCTTCATCTGCAGAATGGGAAATGGAACTCCTCACAGAATACGACATCAAGGTCAGGGCACTTGGAACAGCTCTGTTGAATGGTGGGTCTCTTCACCAAGAAGCAAGATCAGACTGTGTCTGTGTTCCCCTCTCCCCTGCATTCAGAGGACTCATAGGCCTGTCTGGGGGAATTGGCCCAGTGCTGTGTGTAGCTGATGACCGTGGGGACCGGAGCGCTGATGAAGATGGACTGTGGAGGAGGGGCATCGCTGCCACCCACGCTCCGCCGGGGCACAGCTTGCTGAGGTTCCCCACCTAGAGATTAGGGGTTCAACCACCTGCCCTCTGGGTTGTGGTGAGGTTGAAAGGAGAACAGATTCTGCAGAAGTTTCTGCTGTTCTGTCAGTGTTTGAATTCTCACCACACAGAGACGCTTTAGATCATCCCTGACGGTAACACCTAGGAGCATGTGAACTCGTTGCTTTGGGCTCATGATGGACTTTGTGTCTGTCCTGGCTAGTGGACCTGTGCTCATCATCATTCAGGGACCGAACTCTGTGTGCAGGATGGCATGTGGAGATAAACACCGTCCCTGGCTTTAGATTAAGTACTCCAAAAAGAGACTGATCAATAAGAGAAAACCAAAACAGAAGATCATTAGAAAGTTGAGAAGTAGATTTATGTTCATTTTCATGATTTCCCAGATGACAAATCATTTCATAATTATGGATGGCATGTGGAGGAAGGATTTCAAAGAATGATTCTCACACTTTCTCATCAGGTCACAAGAGGGGAGAAATGTCCTTTGTCACCACCTTGACTTTCCTAAGAGCTTGTGGGAGAGCGTCTGGAGATAGAGTTTTCATTTGGACTCTGTCAAAGAGGCAGACAGTGTATTAGTGTAAATGAGAATTAAGGGTCGTTGCCATGCGTGGTTGACCTGGGGGCTGGCGAGGTCAAGTCTCTGCACTGGCTTCAGAAGCTGAACTTAGCAGGCGCTCTTCTTGGGCCCCCTGAGCAGCTGTATCACCAAACCCCAGACGCTGTGCACTTGAGTCCACCTCATTTCAAATCACTTCACCTTGACCCACCACCAGGGTCAGCCAAGCACTGCCACCTGCTGCTGGACCCAGGGTAATCCAGACTGGCATACGCTGCCTTCCAGAAAAGGGAATGTCACCTTATCTTCCCAGGTTTGCCTCACCAATTCCTAGTCCCTTTTCAAGACTCAGTAAAGGGATAGCTTTTTCTGGGAAAATTTCCCTGATTTTTCCATGCAGATAGAAGCTGCTCCCACATGTTCCCCTCATGCACTTGTCCTCAGGGTAGTGCTCACGTGGGTGTCCTGCCTGCCCCAGGCTTCCTCTGCTCATGGAGCCGGGGAGCTCCACTGGGAGAGGCGTCATCTCTTCTACCTGCCTGGGCATGGCTGCTTACAGTAGTAGCTTGAACAAATGTTTGCTGAATTCTTGAATTCTCACTTGTCTTTATTTCTGGTTTAAGGGTTATCAGAATTCAAAGTTTTATAGCTTCTTATTCCTTTTGAGCCCTAATTGCCATTCTTTCTCTTTTTAGAAAATAGTTTTATTTATTCATTTGAGAGGGAGAGGGGACAAGGCACAGAGCGAGGAAAAAGCAGACTTCCCACTGAACTGGTAGCCCTAGGCAGGATTCGATCCCAAGACCCTGGGATCATGACCTGAGCTGAAGTCAGATGCTTAACCGACTGAGCCACCAGGGCACCCATGCCATTATTTCTAAATGGTGAGATTTTTTTGAACGTTGAGTTCTACTCCAGAGAGCTCTCTAAGGAGTGTCTAAGTCGGTGGGTCTCAACCTGGCTACACATCAGAATTTGAGAGAACATCTATACGTGGGCTTCTTCACTGATAATTAAACCATAATCCTTGGGTGTGGCTGCTAGTGGGGAGGGTGTCCGTAATTTCCTTTTTTTTTTTTAAAGTCTGAAGTGATGATAAAGCTAGATATAAAGATAAAGCTAGATAAAGCTAGATATAAGAACGGCTCGTGTAGGTGGTCAGCCGCTACTCTTCCATTTCTTCTGGGGGCTCGTAGCTGTGGCCTCTTGCCCTGCCACCCACTGAGTCTCACGTGGAGGTTGGAGGTAGGATAGCCGCTGCTGAAAAAGTTTGAGAATGCTCAGTAAAATTAATTTCCATAGAAAACACTTCCATGGGCCAAGCAAGAAGAGAATTTGAGCATAGGAGAGGAGTTTTTTTAAATTACAACAACTGAAAAGCACCACCAGCAATCTAAAAAACGGTTTTCACCGGGAAGGCACGTTTAATCTTTTTAAATTGTGGTGTAATATACTTGACATAGAATTTGCCATTTTAACTATTTTTAAGTAGGAGATAGTATTAGGTACATTCACACTGTCATGCAGTGACCTCCACTCTGCATCTCCATAAATTCTTCATCATCACAAACTTGTACTTTGTACCCATGAAACACTTAACTAGTGCCCCACCCCCACCCCAGTCCTGGAGTCCACTTTCTAGCTCTATGAATTGGACTGTTTCAGGAACCACATGTAAGTGGAGTTATGCACTATTTGTCCTTTTTAGTTCACTTAGCATGATGTCGTTAAGGTTTGTCCGTGTTGTAGCTTGTGTCAGAATTTCATGCCTTTTTTAAGCTGAATAATATTTCATTGTATATATAGACCACATTTTGTTTACCCATTTACCCATTGGTGGACATTTGGGTTTCCACCCTTTGGCTATTGTGAATAATGCTGTGAACATGTGCGTACAAGTAACTGTAAGCCACTGCTCTGAGTGCTTTTGAGTGTACACCTACAAGTAGAATTGCTGGACCATATGGTATTGTATGTTTGATTTTTGTTTGTTTGTTTTTGAGGAACTGCTATACTTTTTCCCACCATGGCTGCATCATTTTACATTCCCATCAGCAATGCACAGGAGTTCCAATTTCTCCATATTCTTGCTACATCGTTATTTTATGTTATTTGAAAAATTATTTTACTTCTATGTGCTGGGGTCTGAGGAATAGGAATACAGATTCCTTCTTCTCCAGTTCTGCTGTATTTTCTGGGTTGGAATAGAGTGGCTTAGGGGCACATTTGGTAGTATTCATGGATAAGGAAAAGCAGAAAATCTCATAGGCAAAATAAATCATGAGACACTGATTCTTCATCAGACACCATCAACCTTGTTGACTGAGCCATTCTCAACACAGACAACACCTCATGTCCCATCAGAGTCCTTTTGGCTTTTGAGCCAACAGGACCACTTCCCCTTCTGAACTTCAGTCTTAGGCGTGTCTTAGTTCTCTGCCACCAACCTACAAAAAAAAAAATGCATCATGGATATTTTTAGTATCAGTTAATTAAGGCTTCTTAATTTATCTTTGATTCTTTCCATCCTGATTCAGCATCCTGACAGTTTCCTTAGAAGACTTAGGTTTCTGTGATGGTTTGTTTTCAGAGTAAAGATTCAAATGAATTGTTTATAGATTAAACAAAGAATAGGTCTTAGAAATGAAAAGTGTTTTATTTTTTCCACAAGGAACAATGCTAATTGGCTTTTTAGGAGTTTTAAAAACTGGACCAAAAAAAAAATAAGGCTTATCCCGAAGCAATTATAAAGTTTCAGTCTGTATTATGGAGCAGATTAACAGATCCATTTAACAGCCAGGTCATGCTTTTTCATTCCTTTTCTGCACTAGAAGAAAATCGTTCGAAGGTATAATTGGAAATAAATGTGGAAGACCAGAGTTCTGCCTGCCCCCTAGGAGCACACACGGCACACGAGTATTTAGGGTTAGGGCCATGAAAATCTGTAGCTGAACATTTAGGTGAAGTAGTGGGCAATTTAGACACCATAGTCACTAAGTAAAGGACACATTCCTTTTATACAGCCTCCTTTTCTGCTTTCTATTTCTGATTTAAGCATAGTGAAAATGATTCCTGAAACACTACTATCAACGCATCTGTTTTTCAGGTGGATAGTTCACAGATGCCAAGACTGGAAGGTACAAGATTATGGAAAAACAGTACTTACATAGCAGATTTCCATCTCCTAAATTGAGATATAATTGACATGTAACATACTAGCTTTAGGTGTACAACATTTGTCTATATTGCAAAATGACCACCACAGTAAGTCTAGTTAATATCCATCACCATGTATAGTTAAAATGTTTTTCTTGTGATGAGGACTAAGTTCTGCTCTCTTTAACTTCCAAATATACAATATAGTATTAACTATAGTCACCATCCCCAGGAATTATTTATTTTGTAACTGAGACTTGGTACCTTCAGATCACCCTCTATCTGCCTCCTTCTGGCAACCGTTAGTCTGTTCCCTGGATCTGTGAGTTTGTTTGTTTTCTTTTTCAGGTTTTGCATATAAGTGAGATAATTTGGCATTTGTCTTTCTCTGACTTATTTCATTTAGCCTTATGTACTCAAGGTTGATCCACGTTGTTGCAAAAGGCAAGATTTCCTTCTTTTTTTTTTTTTTTTAAAGATTTTATTTATTTATTTGACAGGCAGAGATTACAAGCAGGCAGAAAGGCAGGCAGAGAGGGAGAGGGAAGCAGGCTCCCTGCTGAGCAGAGAGCCCGATGGCAGGGCTCGATCCCAGGACCCTGAGACCATGACCTGAGCCAAAGGCAGAGGTTCTAACCCACTGAGCCACCCAGGGGCCCCAAGATTTCCTTCTTTTTATGGCTGAGTAATATCCCAGTGGGTATATATCTACATCTTCTTATCCATTCATCCACAAGTGGACATTTAGGTTGCTTCCATGCGTTGGCCATTGTAAATAATATCACAATGAACATGGGGCAGAGGGTTGTGTGTGCATAGATCTTTTTGAGTTTTTAATTTTCTTTTATAAATACCCATAAGTGGTATTGCTGTATCATATAGTATTTTTTTTATTAAATTTTATTTTTTATAAACATATATTTTTATCCCCAGGGGTACAGGTCTGTGAATCGCCAGGTTTACACACTTCACAGCACTCATCATAGCACATACCCTCCCCAATGTCCATAATCCCACCCCCCCAACCCCCCTCCCCCCCATTAACCCTCAGTTTGTTTTGTGAGATTAAGAGTCACTTATGGTTTGTCTCCCTCCCAATCCCATCTTGTTTCATTTACTCTTCTCCTACCCCCTTAACCCCCCATGTTGCATCTCCTCTCCCTCATATCAGGGAGATCATATGATAGTTGTCTTTCTCCGATTGACTTATTTCGCTAAGCATGATACCCTCTAGTTCCATCCACGTCGTCGCAAATGGCAAGATTTCATTTCTTTTGATGGCTGCATAGTATTCCATTGTGTATATATACCACATCTTCTTTATCCATTCATCTGTTGATGGACATCTAGGTTCTTTCCATAGTTTGGCTATTGTAGACATTGCTGCTATAAACATTCGGGTGCACGTGCCCCTTCGGATCACTACGTTTGTATCTTTAGGGTAAATACCCAGCAGTGCAATTGCTGGGTCATAGGGTAGTTCTATTTTCAACATTTTGAGGAACCTCCATGCTGTTTTCCAGAGTGGCTGCACCAGCTTGCATTCCCACCAACAGTGTAGGAGGGTTCCCCTTTCTCCGCATCCTCGCCAGCATCTGTCATTTCCTGACTTGTTAATTTTAGCCATTCTGACTGGTGTGAGGTGATATCTCATTGTGGTTTTGATTTGTATTTCCCTGATGCCGAGTGATATGGAGCACTTTTTCATGTGTCTGTTGGCCATCTGGATGTCTTCTTTGCAGAAATGTCTGTTCATGTCCTCTGCCCATTTCTTGATTGGATTATTTGTTCTTTGGGTGTTGAGTTTGCTAAGTTCTTTATAGATTTTGGACACTAGCCCTTTATCCGATATGTCATTTGCAAATATCTTCTCCCATTCTGTCACTTGTCTTTTGGTTTTGTTAACTGTTTCCTTTGCTGTGCAAAAGCTTTTGATCTTGATAAAATCCCAATAGTTCATTTTTGCCCTTGCTTCCCTTGCCTTTGGCGATGTTCCTAGGAAGATGTTGCTGCAGCTGAGGTCGAAGAGGTTGCTGCCTGTGTTCTCCTCAAGGATTTGGATGGATTCCTTTCTCACATTGAGATCCTTCATCCATTTTGAGTCTATTTTCGTGTGTGGTGTAAGGAAATGATCCAATTTCATTTTTTCTGCATGTGGCTGTCCAATTTTCCCAACACCATTTATTGAAGAGGCTGTCTTTTTCCATTGGATATTCTTTCCTGCTTTGTCGAAGATTAGTTGACCATAGAGTTGAGGGTCTATTTCTGGGCTCTCTATTCTGTTCCATTGATCTATGTGTCTGTTTTTGTGCCAGTACCATGCTGTCTTGATGATGACAGCTTTGTAATAGAGCTTGAAGTCCGGAATTGTGATGCCACCAACTTTGGCTTTCTTTTTCAATATTGCTTTGGCTATTCGAGGTCTTTTCTGGTTCCATATAAATTTTAGGATTATTTGTTCCATTTCTTTGAAAAAAATGGATGGTACTTTGATAGGAATTGCATTAAATGTGTAGATTGCTTTAGGTAGCATAGACATTTTCACAATATTTATTCTTCCAATCCAGGAGCATGGAACATTTTTCCATTTCTTTGTGTCTTCCTCAATTTCCTTCATGAGTACTTTATAGTTTTCTGTGTATAGATTCTTAGTCTCTTTGGTTAGGTTTATTCCTAGGTATCTTATAGTTTTGGGTGCAATTGTAAATGTGATTGACTCCTTAATTTCTCTTTCTTCTGTCTTGTTCTTGGTGTAGAGAAATGCAACTGATTTCTGTGCATTGATTTTATATCCTGACACTTTACTGAATTCCTGTACCAGTTCTAGCAGTTTTGGAGTGGAGTCTTTTGGGTTTTCCACATATAGTATCATATCTCTGCGAAGAGTGAGAGTTTGACTTCTTCTTTGCCAATTTGGATGCCTTTAATTTCCTTTTGTTGTCTGATTGCTGAGGCTAGGACTTCTAGTACTATGTTGAATAGCAGTGGTGATAACGGACATCCCTGCCGTGTTCCTGACCTTAGCGGAAAAGCTTTCAGTTTTTCTCCATTGAGAATGATATTTGCGGTGGGTTTTTCATAGATGGCTTTGATAATATTGAGGTATGTGCCCTCTATCCCTACACTTTGAAGAGTTTTGATCAGGAAGGGATGCTGTACTTTGTCAAATGCTTTTTCAACATCTATGGAGAGTATCATATGGTTCTTGTTCTTTCTTTTATTAATGTGTTGTATCACATTGATTGATTTGCGGATGTTGAACCAACCTTGCAGCCCTGGAATAAATCCCACTTGGTCGTGGTGAATAATCCTTTTAATGTACTGTTGAATCCTATTGGCTAGTATTTTGGCGAGAATTTTCGCATCTGTGTTCATCAAGGATATTGGTCTGTAGTTCTCTTTTTTGATGGGATCCTTGTCTGGTTTTGGGATCAAGGTGATGTTGGCCTCATAAAATGAGTTTGGAAATTTTCCTTCCATTTCTATGTTTTGGAACAGTTTCAGGAGAATAGGAATTAGTTCTTCTTTAAATGTTTGGTAGAATTCCCTCGGGAAGCCATCTGGCCCTGGGCTTTTGTTTGTTTGGAGATTTTTGATGACTGTTTCAATCTCCTTACTGGTTATGGGTCTGTTCAGGCTTTCTATTTCTTCCTGGTTCAGTTGTGGTAATTTATATGTCTCTAGGAATGCATCCATTTCTTCCAGATTGTCAGATTTGTTGGCGTAGAGTTGCTCATAGTATGTTCTTATAATTGTCTGTATTTCTTTGGTGTTCGTTTTTTTCGTTCGTGTATTTCTTTGGTGATCTCTCCTCTTTCATTCATGATTTTATTTATTTGGGTCCTTTCTCTTTTCTTTTTGATAAGTCTGGCCAGGGGTTTATCGATCTTATTAATTCTTTCAAAGAACCAGCTCCTAGTTTCGTTGATTTGTTCTATTGTTTTTTTGGTTTCTATTTCATTGATTTCTGCTCTGATCTTTATAATTTCTCTTCTCCTGCTGGGTTTAGGGTTTCTTTCTTGTTCTTTCTCTAGCTCTTTTAGGTGTAGGGTTAGGTTGTGTACCTGAGACCTTTCTTGTTTCTTGAGAAAGGCTTGTACTGCTATATATTTTCCTCTCAGGACTGCCTTTGTTGTGTCCCACAGATTTTGAACCGTTGTGTTTTCATTATCATTTGTTTCCATGAATTTTTTCAACTCTTCTTTAATTTCCTGGTTGACCCATTCATTCTTTAGAAGGATGCTGTTTAGTCTCCATGTATTTGGGTTCTTTCCAAATTTCCTCTTGTGATTGAGTTCTAGCTTCAGAGCATTGTGGTCTGAAAATATGCAGGGAATGATTCCAATCTTTTGATAATGGTTGAGACCTGATTTAGGACTGAGAATATGATCTATTCTGGAGAATGTTCCATGTGCACTAGAGAAGAATGTGTATTCTGTTGCTTTGGGATGAAATGTTCTCAATATATCTGTGATGTCCATCTGGTCCAGTGTGTCATTTAAGGCCTTGATTTCCTTGTTGATCTTTTGCTTGGATGATCTGTCCATTTCAGTGAGGGGAGTGTTAAAGTTCCCTACGATTATTGTATTATTGTCGATGTGTTTCTTTGATTTTGTTATTAATTGGTTTATATAGTTGGCTGCTCCTATGTTAGGGGCATAGATATTTAAAATTGTTAGATCTTCTTGTTGGACAGTTCCTTTGAGTATGATATAGTGTCCTTCCTCATCTCTTATTATAGTCTTTGGCTTAAAATCTAATTGATCTGATATAAGGATTGCCACTCCTGCTTTCTTCTGATGTCCATTAGCATGGTAAATTCTTTTCCACCCCCTCACCTTAAATCTGGAGGTGTCTTCAGGTTTAAGATGAGTTTCTTGTAGGCAACATATAGATGGGTTTTGTTTTTTTATCCATTCTGATACCCTGTGTCTTTTGATTGGGGCATTTAGCCCATTAACGTTCAGGGTAAGTATTGAGAGATATGAATTTAGTGCCATTGTATTGCCTGTAAGGTGACTGTTATTGTATATTGTCTCTGTTCCTTTCTGATCTACTACTTTTAGGGTCTCTCTTTGCTTAGAGGACCCCTTTCAATATTTCCTGTAGAGCTGGTTTGGTATTTGCAAATTCTTTCAGTTTTTGTTTGTCCTGGAAGCTTTTAATCTCTCCTTCTATTTTCAATGATAGCCTAGCTGGATATAGTATTCTTGGCTGCATGTTTTTCTCGTTTAGTACTCTGAATATATCATGCCTGCTCTTTCTGGCCTGCCAGGTCTCTGTGGATAAGTCTGCTGCCAATCTAATATTTTTACCATTGTATGTTACAGACTTCTTTTCCCGGGCTGCTTTCAGGATCTTCTCTTTGTCACTAAGACTTGTAAATTTTACTATTAGGTGACGGGGTGTGGACCTATTCTTATTGATYTTGAGGGGGGGTTCTCTGMAYCTCCTGGATTTTGATGCTTGTTCCCTTTGCCATATTGGGGAAATTCTCTCCAATAATTCTCTCCAATATACCTTCTGCTCCCCTCTCTGTTTCCTCTTCTTCTGGAATCCCAATTATTCTAATGTTGTTTCGTCTTATGGTGTCACTTATCTCTCGAATTCTCCCCTCATGGTCCAGTAGCTGTTTGTCCCTCTTTTGCTCAGCTTCTTTATTCTCTGTCATTTGGTCTTCTATATCACTAATTCTTTCTTCTGCCTCATTTATCCTAGCAGTGAGAGCCTCCATTTTTTATTGCACCTCATTAATAGCTTTTTTGATTTCAACTTGGTTAGATTTTAGTTCTTTTATTTCTCCAGAAAGGGCTTTTATCTCTCCGGAGAGGGTTTCTCTAATATCTTCCATGCCTGTTTCGAGCCCGGCTAGAACCTTGAGAATCGTCATTCTGAACTCTAGATCTGACATATTACTAATGTCTGTATTGATTAGGTCCCTAGCCTTTGGTACTGCCTCTTGCTCTTTTTTTTGTGGTGAATTTTTCTGCCTTGTCATTTTGTCCAGATAAGAGTATGAAGGAGCAAGTGAAATATTAAAAGGGTGGCAACAACCCCAGGAAAATATGCTTTAGCCAAATCAGAAGAGATCCCAAATCGTGAGGGGGGAGAAAGGGAAAAAAAAAAGGATCAGAAAGAAGAAAAAAAAAAAAAAAAGAAAAAAAAAGAAAGAAACAATTAAAAAAAGAAAACCAATAAAGAAAAAATATAAAAAGGAAAAAAAGAATATATATATTAGATAAACTAGTTAAAAAACGTTAAAAAAGGAAAGGGTAAAAGTTAAAAAAATTTAGCAGAAGAAGAAAAATAAATTGAAAAAGAAAAAAAAATTAAATTAACTGCAAGGCTAAAGAATCATGGGGAGAAAGCCATGAGTTCCGTGCTTTGCTTTCTCCTCCTCTGGAATTCCGCTGCTCTCCTTGGTATTGAAACTGCACTCCTTGGTAGGTGAACTTGGTCCTGGCTGGGTTTCTTGTTGATCTTCTGGGGGCGGGGCCTGTTGTAGTGATTCTCAAGTGTCTTTGCCCCAGGCGGAGTTGCACCGCCCTTACCAGGGACCGGGCTGAGTAATCCGCTGGGGTTTGCTTTCGGGAGCTTTTGTTCCCTGAGCGCTTTCCGTAGAGTTCCGGAGGGCGGGAACGAAGATGGCGGCCTCCCGGTCTCCGGCCCGGAGGAGCCGAGAGCCCGGGGCCCCACTCCTCAGTGCGCCCTCAGAGAACAGCGCCGATTTACTCCCGTCACCCTGCCTCCGGCCGCGCTCCGAGCTGACCGAGCCTGCGACCGGTTCAAGGTAACCCCGAGCTGAGAGTCACTCCTCGGCTCTGTCTCTGTAGCCGGCTTCCCTGTTCTAATACCTGTAAGCTCTGCGACACTCAGACACCCCTGATCCTTCTGTGACCCTGCGGGACCTGAGGCCACGCTGACCCTGCGTGGGCTTCACCCCGGTTAAGCCTCTGGAGCGATGTCCCTCAGAGGAACAGACTTTTAAAAGTCCCGATTTTGTGCTCTGTTGCTCCACCGCTTGCCGGGAGCCGGCCCCTCCCCCCGCGGCCTATCTTCCCGTCGCTTTGGATTCACTTCTCCGCCCGTCCTACCTTTCAGAAAGTGGTTGATTTTCTGTTTCTAGAGTTGCTGTTCTTCTCTTCGATCTCCCGTTGGATTTGTAGGTGTTTGCAATCTTTAGATAAGCTATCTAGCTGATCTCCCGCTACCTGAAGTAGTCTCAGCCTGCTACTTCTCCGCCATCTTGACTCCTCCCCTCATATAGTATTTTTAATTTTGGGGGGAATCTCCATACTGTTTTTCTTAGTGGCTGCACTAATTTGCATTCCTACCCACAGTGTGCATGGATCCCCTTTTTTCCATGTCCTTGCCAACACTTATTTCTTGTCTCTTTGACTCTAGCCATTCTAACATGTGTGAGGCGATATCTCATTGTGGTTTTGATTTCCATTTCCCTGATGGTGAGTGATGTTGAGCATCTTTTCATGTCTCTGTTGGCCATCTGTATGTCTTCTTTGGAAAAATGTGTATTCAGGTCCTCTGCTCATTTTAAAATCAGATTGTTATGGGTTGTTTTTTTTTTTTTTTTTTTTTTGAGTAATAGGAGTTCTTTATATATTTTGGATGTTAACTCCCCTAGCAATATGATTTGCCAATATTTTCTCCCATTCTCTTTTTATTTTTGCTGATGGTTTCCTCTGCTGGGCTGAAGCTTTTTTTATTTCGATGTGGTCGCACTTATTTGTTTTTGCTCTTTTTGCCTTTTCTTTTGGTATTAGATCTAAAAAATCATCACCAAGATTGCCATCAAGGAGCTTACAATGTATGTTTTTGTGTAGGAGTTTTATGGATTCCAGTTTTAATATTCAAGTCTTTAATCTGTTTGGAGTTAATTTTTGTGTATGGTGTAAGATAGTGGTTGAGTTTCATTCTTTTCATGTAGTTGTCCAGTTTCCCCAAGACCATTTATTGGAGAGTCTGTGCTATCCTTGTTGTATAGTCTTGGCTCCTTTGTCATAAATTAATTGAGCATATATTCATGGGTTTATTTCTGGGCTCTTCTGTTTCATTTATCCCTGTATCTATTTCATGCAAATACTGTACTGTTTTGATTATTATAGGTTTGAAATCTTCCTTATATTTTATTCTTTCTGAGGCAATTGTAGGTGGGGATGTTTCCTTAATTTCTCTTTGTGATATTCATTACCAGTGCATAGAAGTGCAACAAATTTTTGTGTATCAATTTTGCAAATACTATCAACCAAGAATGCTATATCTAGCATAAGAATCCTTCAAAAATGAAGGAGAAATTAATATATTCCTGATAAACAGGGGGCGCCTGGGTGGCTCAGTGGGTTAAGCCGCTGCCTTCGGCTCGGGTCATGATCCCAGGTCCTGGGTTCGAGCCCCGCATCGGGCTTTCTGCTCAGTGGGGAGCCTGCTTCCTCCTCTCTCTCTGCCTGCCTCTCTGCTTACTTGTGATTTCTCTCTGTCAAATAAATAAATAAAATCTTTAAAAAATATATATATATTCCTGATAAACAAATGCCAGAAAATTTATGACTAGCAAACATGTCCTGTAAGAAGTACTGAAGGAGTCTTTCAGGCTGAAATGAAAGGATACCAGACAGTAACTCTGATCCACACAAATATGAGTACCAATAAAAGTAAAGTATAGATAAATTTTTAAGAGAGTACAAATGTAATTTTTACCTCTCTTTTTCCCCCACTTTTTGATTTAAAAGACAACTGCATAAATAATAATTAGAAATCAGGGTTGAGAGATACAAAATATAGACATAATTTTGTGATAGTAGCACAAAGTGAGGAGGAATAATGGAGCCTACTATTTTTGTAAAGATTTTATTTATTTATTTGAGAGAGAGAGAGAGAGAGAGAACATGAGAAGGGAGAAGGTCAGAGAGAGAAGCAGACTCCCCATGGAGCTGGGAGCCCAATACAGGACTTGATCCCAGGACTCTGGAATCATGACCTGAGACAAAAGCAGTCGCTTAACCAACTGAGCCACCCTGGCACCCTTAGAGCCTACTATGGTAAGAGCAAAGTTTTTGTGTACTCTTGAAATTGATATCGATTTAAGCTCAACTGTTAGAAGTTAAGATGCTAATTATAATCTGCAGGGCAACTGCTAAATAAGTCACTCAAAAAATATTATACAAGAAAGGATAACTAACAAAAGGACACACTAATAAATATCCTTTTAATGCAAAATAAGATGGTAGTGGAGGAATAGAGGAATTAAAAGATATTAGACATATAGGAAACAAATAGCAAACTGGCAGATGTAAATCTTAATTTACCAGTAATTCCATTAAATATAAATAGATCAAACAATTCAGTCAAAAGACATATGGGGGGCACCTGGGTGGCTCAGTGGGTTAAAGCCTCTGCCTTCGGCTCAGGTCATGATCCCAGGGTCCTGGGATCGAGCCCTGCATCGGGTTCTCTGGGCAGCGGGGAGCCTGCTTCCCCTTCTCTCTCTCTCTGCCTGCCTCTCTGCCTACTTGTGATCTCTGTCTGTCAAATAAATAAATAAAATCTTTAAAAAAAAAAAAGAAGAAAGAAAAGACATATGGGCATAATGGATTTAAAAAAAACAACAACCACAAATTGAAAAGCACCATGATGGAAGTATAATGCTTTCCATGGAAAACATTTTGTATCGAAATAGGTTGAAAGCAAAAGAATGTAAAAAGACTTGCCATGCAAACAGGAACCAAAAAAAGAGCTAGAGTGACTATATGAATACCAGACAAAATAGACTTTCAGAATTGCTACCAGACACAAAGAGGTTATTTTATAATGATAAAAGTGTCAGTCACTTACGAAGATACAACAGTTGAAAATATATATGCTTCTTACAATGGAGCCCTAAGATATATAAAGCAGAAATGACCACACTGAAGGGAAAATACAGTTCAACAATAACAGTTGCGAACATCAGTATTCCATTTTAAATAACAATTAGAAGACAAACTAAGAAGCCTTGAAAAGTACTATAAATCAACAAGACCTGTGACATCTAGAGAATACTTTACTCAACAAGAGAATATGCATTCCTTTCAAATGCACAATTGAACATTCTCTAGGATGGACTATAAAGTAATTTTTATGTTGGGCCATAAAACAAATCTTAATAAATTAAAATAGTTGAAAGCATACAAAGTGTGTTCTTGGGCCATGCTGGAATGAAATGAGAAATCACTACCAGAAAGGAATTTGAAATTTAAAAGCATATGGAAATTAAACAGCATACTCATAACCACTTGGTCAAAGAAGATATCACAAGGGAAATTGGAAAATATTTTTAGATGAATGAAAATGGAAAGACAACATACTAAAGCTTAGGGAATGCAGCTAAAGCAGTACTTAAAGGAAAATTTACATTTACAAATGCCTCTATTAAAAAGAAAGATCTGAAACCAATAACCTAATCTTTTACCATAGAGACTAGAAGCAGAAGAGCAAACTAAACCCAAAATAACAAGTGGAAGAAAATGAAGATTAGGCTAAAATAAATGAAATAGGGAATAGAAAAGCAATAGAGGAAATCAGCAAAACCAAAAGTTTGTTCTTAAAAACATCAAGAAAATTGACAAACTTTTTACTTAAACTGCCCAGGGAGAAGGAGGCAAGCCTCAAATTACTAAAATCATAAATGAAAACAGGAGCATTACTACCATTTAAAAAAGACTGTAAGAGAAAAGCATGAAAAATTGTATGCCAACAAATTAGATAATGTAGATGACATGGACAAATTAATGGAAAGACTATTAAAACTGATTCAAGGGGCACCTGGTTGGCTCAATTGGTAGAAACATGCAACTCTTAATCTCAGGGCTGTGAGTTCAAGTTCCATATTGGATGTAGGTATAGAGGATTGCTTAAGAAAACAAAACTGACTCAAAAGGAAATAGAAGATATGAATAGACCTATAAAAAATAGATTGAATTAATAATCAACAAAACTTCTATAGAGAAAAGCCCAGTTCCAGATGGTTTTGCTAGTGAATTCCAACAAACATTTAAAGAAGAGTTAAAACCAATCCTTCACAACATTTCCAAAAAATGGTAAGGAGAGAACATGTTTGAATAATTGTATTAGGCCATTATTATCCTTATACCAAAACTGGTATAAGAAAAAAAAAAAAACCCATAGACCAATATCCTTCCTGAATATAGATGCAGAAATTCTAAACAAAATACTAGTGGAGTTAATCCAGCAACATATAATAAAAAGGATTATATATCATGAGTAGGTAGGATTTAACCCTGTAGTATAAGGTTGGTTCATATACAAAAGTCAGTAAATGTAATATACTGTATCAGTAGAACAAACAAGTGCCATCTGATCAAATCAATAGATGCAGGAAAAGTATGTGACAGAATTCAACATTTTTTCTTGATAAAAACACTAGATTGATAAATGGGGAATGGAAAAGAATGTCTTTTATCTGATACAGGGCATCTATGAAAAAAAAATAATAGCTGAAGATGAAAGCTTTTCCCCTAAGATCATGACAAGGATAACCCCTCTTCACAGTTGTATTCACTGTTGTAGTGTAGGTTGTTGCAAGGGTAATTAGTTGAGAAAAAGGAACAAAAGATATCCAGGTTATAAAGGAAAATATCTTCAGTTATCAAAGCATGATTTTTTTACATAGAAAATCCTCATGAATATATATACAACTTGTTCCACTCCACGCTGGGCACGGAGCCTACTTAAAAAAAGGAGGGGATGGGGCACCTGGGTGGCTCAGTGGGTTAAAGCCTCTGCCTTCGGCTCAGGTCATGATCCCAGGGTCCTGGGATCGAACCCCGCATCGGGCTCTCTGCTCAGCGGAGAGCCTGCTTCCCCCCTCTCTCTTTGCCTGCTTCTCTGCCTATTTGTGATCTCTGTCAAATAAATAAATAAAATCTAAAAAAAAAAAAAAAAAGGAGGGGAGGGGCATGCCTGGGTGGCTCAGTTGGTTCAATGTCCAACTCTTGATCTCAGGATTATAAGTTAAAGTCCTGTATTGGAGCCTACTTTTAAAAAAATCACAATTATTCATGCTAGTAAATAAATTCAGCAAGGTTGCCAGATACAAGATCAACACAAGAAATCAGTTGCGTTTCTACACATTGGCAATGAGCAGTCTGAAAAATGAAACTTAAGACAATTTTATTTACAACAGTGTCAGAAACAATGAAATACTTAGTAATAAATTTAACAAAAGTATCAGACTTGTATAGTAGAAACTATAAAATGTTATTCAGAGAAATTAAAGAACTAAACAAATAGACATCTTCTGTTCCTGGATTAGGAGACATTGTTATGGGTTAGAAGATCTATTACTCAAATGGCAATATTCCTCAAATCTATAGATTCAAGGTAATTCCTATCAAGATTCTGGCTGCCCTTTTTGCAGAAATTGTCAAAGTTACCTTAAAATTCATATGGGAGGGGCACCTGGGTGGCTCAGTGGGTTAAAGCCTCTGCCTTCGGCTCAGGTCATGATCCCAGGGTCCTGGGATCGAACCCTGTATCGGGCTCTCTGCTCAGCGGGGAGCCTGCTTCCTCCTCTCTCTTTCTCTGCTTGCCTCTCTGCCTACTTGTGATCTCTCTGTCAAATAAATAAATAAAATCTTTAAAAAAAATTCATATGGGAAAGGAAGGGACTCAAAATAGCCAAAACAATTTTGAAAAAGAACAAAGTTGGAAGACTTAAACTTCCTGATCTGAAAACTTAGTACATAAAGCTACAGTAATAGTATGGCACTAGCACAAAGATAAGCATATGAATGAATAGAATGGAAATGACAGAGCACAAATAAACTCTTATATTATGGTCAGTTGATTTTTGCCAGGGGTACCAAGATCACTCAATAGAGAAAGAAGAGTTTTAAAAGGTGCCCAGAGTTATGAATATAATAAAAGCCACTTAACCCCATCCTTTGAAAAGGCAAATTTGAGTATCTAAGAATTATATCTCAATAAAGGGGTGGGTAGATAAGGAAGATTCATACACACACACACACACACACACACACACTCTCTCTCTCTCTCTCTCACTCTCTTCGAAAGACCAGATGGCCTCTGCTAGGAAGAGCTATGAGAGTGGATCACCTCAGAAAGAATTACAGAAGAGAGAAGTGCCACACACACATCCTTCTTTCTAAGACAATTCCCTGAGACAATTTATGTGTGTGTATATATGTTTTTAAGATTTTATTTATTTGAGAAGGGAGAGAGCAAGTGAGCTTGTGCTCAGGAGAGGGGTAGGGGCAGAGGGAGAAACAGACTCCCCACGAAGCAGGGAGCCTAGTTGCAGGGCTCAGTCCCAGGACCTTGAGATCATGACGTGAGCCAAAGGCAGACACTTGACCAACTGAGCCACCCAGGCGCCCCTACATGTACATGTATATGTTTTAATTTGGAAATTTTTTTTTTTTTTTTTTTTTTTTTTAATTTCAAGTGAGTAGAGACCGACTTCTGAAATTACCTGATACCTAATGCCAGTAGTGGAAGTGTGTCAGGAGCCCAGCATTCTAATACCATTATCCAGAGTGGCTGTCAGGACAAAAATATCATTAGTATCTTTCTTGTGACCAGACTGGTATTGTTGCCAAAATCTATCCTTTGGGAATTAGGAAAAGTTTTGGCTTTTAACAGTCTTGCTTGAGATTAGGTCATGTGTAGTTAGAAAAGAGAATATTCTGGTGGGACAAGTATATAGAGATGAGACTGATACACAATAGAAGGTACTGGTAAGCACTACTGATGCTTTTAACTAGGGCTGGAAGGAGGAAGAGATTTGCTGGACTTGCTTTTTCCTTTCCCATTTGTCTGGTTTTTGTTTTTTCCTTATTGCAATGACTAGGACCTCCAGTACACTGTTGAATAAAAATTAAGAGCAGACAACCTTGCCTCATTCCAGTCTTCAAGGGATTAACACTGTTTTTCACCATGAAGCATATATACTATCGGCCATAGGTATTTTGTAGATGCCCTTTATCAAGTTGAGGAAGTTCTTTTGTTAGTTTGCTGAGTAGCTTTTAAAAAATCTTAACTTGATATTGGATTTTGTCAAATTCATTTTCTCCATCTATTATAATTTTTTTTCTTTTTAAGTCTAACTTGGTGAATTATACTGATTGATTTTGAAATGTTAAACCAATATTGCAGTTTTGGAATAAACCTCAGTCATGAAGGAATGCCATGAATCCAACCAATTGAATCCAGCAAGATTTAGAGCTCACGACCTGAGCCAGAATCAAGAGTCAGATGCTCAACGGACAGAGCCACCTAGGCGCCCCTTCAGTACTGTTTTAGATGCATCCCACATTCTTGTTTTTGTTTTCATTCAGTTAACCACTTTTTTCATTTCTCTTTTGATTCCTCCTTATATCCTAACTTATTTAGAATTACATTGTTTGGTATCCACATATTTGGAGATTTTCCAGATATCGTTGTATCATTGATTTCTATTTGAATTCCATTGTGGTCAGAGAAATACTTTGTATGATTTGAGTTCTTTTAAATTTATTAAGATTTAATTTATGACCCAGACTATGGCCTGTTTTGACAATGTTCCATTTGTACTTGAGAATATTGTGTATTGTTTTGTTAGATGGAGTGCCCTAAAATGTCAGGTCAAGTTGGTTAAATCTTATATATCCTTATTGATCAAATTCGTAAGTTTTCTGTTATTTTTTGAATTTTTATTTTCTATCCCCTTTCCACCTTTCATTCGGTTTCTGTGACTCGTGTGTTACAGAAAAGGTGACACACCTTTGGTAGTTTTGGTTGTTATGTCTTCAGGTTTACTGGTCTTTCATTCTGCAATGTCTTATCAGCTGATAATACCAGCCAGTATATTTTTTACAACAATGGGATACTTTTGGGTCTTTTTTCTGTCTTCTGTATCTCCTTAGCATGCTCAATCTTTCCTCTACCTTTTTGAACATATGAGGTTTATTTATGTTTTAATATCTTTGTTCTGTATTATTTCTGTTGACTGATTCTATTGATTTCTGTTGACTGTTTTCATTACGGGGTTGTATTTTCCAGTTTATTTGTGCATGTGCTAATTTTTGTAGCTCAGGTATTTTGAATTTTATGTTGCTAGGTACTAGAAAATACATGTATGTTAGGTTATGTTTATATAGAGTATGTGTAACATGAATTTATTACATACATCCATATATTTATATGCACACACATGCATACATATACACACACAGGTATACAAACATACATAAGAGAGTTATCTCCACCCTATCTCTACTTCACCTGAAGTCAGGAAGTCCTGTGCTAAGATTGGATAACCAGTTTTAATTTGCATTTTATTTTTTATACATCCGTAGGACAGAGAATCCTACTCCCATGATTTTTGTAAGGCTCCTAGTATCTCAAAAACTACTGCCAATATCCTTAAAGCTAAATTAATTTCACTAGTAAAAAGGGTACATATAATACTTGAGGCATAAATACTTGGAAATTAAGAAAACCCAAAATATCCATCTTGGGTTGGAAGCACTGGTTTAAGGAGCTACAAAGTCTTTGTGCTGCTTTTAGAAGGAGAACTCTCTAATTCCCTGTTTCATAGCAGGTCAGATGATTCCCTGAAAGGCAACCCAGAGTTTGGGCCTAGTTAGTGTGTGGTTCCTACATGCTGGCTGTGACCTGCTTCCTTTGAAGCGCTCATTGAGCAGGGGCGCAGCAAAGGGGGTAGGAGACTGAAGAGCGTCTGAATTGCCCACCTCCCCCTTGTGTGTTAGAAAACAGAAAACCACTTTGTTACTGTGGTGAGCCACCCACTACCATCTCTTCCCAGGGTGCTGGCCTGCCAGGTGCACCCTTTCCTCCAGTGAGGCCAGGAAAGGGCCAGCCATCGGCTTTGCTTGTGGAAGTTGTACACTGTGCTATGTAAGTTTGCTTGTAAGAAACAGAGGTTGTTCCTGAACCAAGGAAAGCAAGAAAATACACATTCAGTGGTCACCATGATGAATGTGTTAAAGACAAGGGAAAATGAAGAGAATCAAAGTGGGTTCATAGCATTTTCTGACAGACTTCTCTACGTTTTTGGGTTTTGTTTTTTAGTAAGAATGGGGAAAGAGTACCTTGAAGCCATGTGAAAAATATACCTGAATCTTGAGTGATTGAGAAGGGCAGTCCTCATCTATAGAAAAAGAAGGCATCATAGGACACGAAAGTCAAAGTTCACCTATTAGAAAAGTCACTTTTTATGTGTGAATTTGAACCTTTGGCTTTTTGCTGAAGAGGTCTGTGGCTGTTTAGCTGTCTGAGCTGTCAGACTTGTTAGCCCAGCGGTGCGAGATGCATGCAGGTGGCCTGATTCTGCCACCACTTTCACAGGCCCTTTTCCTGTCATCAACCATTGTCCAGCCGTAAGACACCTGCCCTTCATGATATTTATAATGGTGTTTTTATTTATATACTGTGTTGAACACTGCTTTGCGGTTAGTGGGGTCTTTCCATTCACGAATTTTACAGTGAGCTGAAAAGGTGTCACACCTCTTGCAGATGAGGAAATGGGGAAGTTTCAGGATCAAGAAAGTTTAGGTAACTTGACCAATGTCCCAAGTACAAGGATCCAGGCAAAAACAAAAGGCTTCTAATTCCAGATTTAATGTTCCTTCTGCTAGAATGTGCTGCTTCCACCCAGGACTTGTGGAGGATACTGGGGCAGCCAGTCCTCAGGTTAAGGCTTTATTATGTGTCACTCAGCATGTGATGTGTTTGTAGGTGGCTTTGCGGGAGGTGTTCCTGTAGAGGAGGCAGGGCCTAGATGTGGGACTGGCCCAGTCTGGCAGGTGGAGAGGTGATGAGAATGCTGGTTGTGGTTTTCTCACAACTCCCCAATTACTGCCTGAGATCATTTGGTACTTAGTTAACTATACTTTGGGAAAAAACAACAACAACAACAACACACAAATCAACTCAGTTAATGAAGGGGGCAAAATGTTGCTAAGAAGTGCTCCTGGGGATTGGTCCTCACAGCTAATTCTGGGAAGGTGTCTGACTTTAGAGTGTCTGCTTAGTCATCACCAGCAGAGGTCTAGGGCTTCAGACTTTCAGAACTACAAAGTTTGTAGCAGTTGCTTACTTAGATAGCTTATAGAGTGTTTAATGGCTAAGCCTTTAAAACAGGGTTTATTAAACTACAGATATAAATAGTAATAATTTTTATGACTAAACCATTGAAAGAAATTGACAGTCATTTGTTTCCTTAAAGAAACTAAGCCCCCAAACCAAATTTATCAAATGGGACTGATATCTCCTGCACTGATTTCCAAACCCCCCCACCCTTGTCAGGTTGAACCAAACTGGAAATTTAAACCAAATGACTATATACTTTTCATTTCCTACCTACCTGACTTCTATTCCCCAATCTTCTAAATTTAAAGTAAATCACAAATCACAGCAGCACTGTTCAGATAAGAGCACACATAAAAAACTTAAAGAATAGGCAGGAGGACTCGGTGGGCACACTCACACCCAGAGGACAGTTAGGGTAAGTCTGTGTGCTCTTCAACTACACGTAGTTCTTAATTCCCAGAGAGCCGAGTGTCGGGGCGTGATGACCTCTGTGAACGAGCAGCTGATTAGCAACAGCCTAGACTTCGTATTTTACGGTAGATGTTGTCCCTGCTCCCACCCCGCACATACACCTTTGTCGTGGCCCTGAAGGTACTACATTGTAATGACTGGTTTTCCTTTTGAGACTGTCACATGTGTAATGCTCCTAATTCAACTTCGTGAACCAAGACCTGGCACATACTTGGCATTTAGAAAAATTTTTGATTTGTCCGAATTTTTAAAGAAAAAAGAGAAGTACACCAGTATTTTATTTTAAAGTTTTTTTTTTTTTTTAACTTTTCACAAAGGATTTGCTGTAAGTCTTCAAGTCATCTTGTCCAATCCAAAAGCCGTATTTAAGCGTCGTGGATCCCAGCCAGGGATGCAAGAATCTGATTTTCTAAAACAGATAACAACAGTTGAAGAACTGGAACCAAAAGCAAGTAACTGCACCAAGGTATTCATTTCACTTGTGCTGCTTGACCTTGTTGAGTGTCAGCGTTAAGAAGTGTGGCTACCCAAAAGATTTCCCTCCCCTCCAGGTCCTCGTGTGGCACACTCGGACAGAGAAGGTCAACCTAGCCAACGAGCCGAAGTACCGCCTGGACACAGTGAAAATTGAGGTATAAACTGAAGCAGCAGCTGGTGCAGTTTGCCGGCTAGTGGACGTGGGAGAGGAGCCCCGAGGTCAGGCTGCAGAACATTCAGGTATTGTTCGCTTGGCTTCAGGACGACAGCCCATGTTGGCATCTGACAGACATCTGACAAGGCGTCTGTTTCAGCAGAGCTGGTCAGTTCACACAGCTGATGGGGTGGCAGCAAGTGTACGTTTTGTTTTCATTTGTTCTGCGTGTCTTCCCTACAACTGAACTGGTCTTTGTACAGTACAGCTAGTGCCACTGCAGGGTTCCGTTGTGAGTACCTTACGTACTTTTTTTTTTCCCATTTGGCCTTTTAACTGGTAGAACTTAGCAGGTTTTAGAAACAAATAACAGGCATTTTTGTCAACTAAATGTTCCCAGTTCCTCACTTTGCAATGTTAAGTAAGTTCTGTAAGGTTGGTGGCAGTATACACTGTAGGAAATAAAACCCACAAAAATAAAAAGGTCTATGGATTCATCTGTTTAATATAGGGATATAACATTTTGTCAATACTAGGCACCATAAGATGTAAACACAATTACTGTCATAAACCTGGATCTACCTTCAAGGATTGAAAGTGGCTTTGTTTAGTTACCCTGTTTGCATATAGTGCAGAGAAAGGTCTTCGTGTCATTAGCACTATGTACATAAGAAGAGCTCCAAATTACAAGAGAGGCAGATAAAATTTGAGTTCTTTAAACATTTGTTAAACTAAGTTTTGTAGTAACATCCAGGTTTATCTTCCTTTCACTAACCACGTTCCCTGTTAAGCACATCATAACAACAGCACAGTGAAGTGAATGATGAAATAAAAGAATTTTGATACACTAGAAAACAGTGCTCAGTGATACATTTACATTCTATTTATATGATTAAATGTTCGATCATACAGTACCTTCCTACAGGATTACTGGCTAATTTGGGGGTGGGGTTTATACTGTTAGAGGTATTACTAACATGATAACTACTTCCCTTATATGCAGACATTAGAGCTATAATTTTATTGAGAGTAAAACTGATTACGCAAGTTGACTGAACAGCTTCTCAAATAATGTGGTCTAAGAAATCATGGGAAAGGAGCTAAGCTGCCCTTGACATAAAATGGTTTCTCAACCTGCTTTCACATCAAATTTAATCAGTACAGACCAACACGGTCAGTCAGATAATTCTTAATATGAACAAATGGGGGAAAAGAAAAAAATATATGTACATGAATAAACAGGGGAACTAGATGCGTTTTAGCAAGGAATGTCAGGTGGTAGTTCTGGATGAAACTTGCATTGCAGTTTTCATTTCCACAGCTGTGTGCTGAGAGTCTGACCCGATGAGCTTCCAGACCATCCTGCTGTTGTGTTGGGGGGCTGGCCGAAACCCACTGTTGGGGTCGCACTACTGATACTCATGCCAGCCATTTGCTGATTCATCTGTGAAACATAAAAATCTTATTTTAAGAGGCTTACTTCACTTTTAATTCTTGTTTCTTTAGCCATAGTTAGACATTTTTAAGTTACCCTGTTGTATTAGAAGCTGCCTTTGAGATTAATTTATCAGATAATGAAGCTTAATAGCAAATGTAAGTATTTTTCATCAATGTGAAAATCAGTCAAAGCACAGGAGTAAAAGCAGACTACCAAACAATATTTCCCTAGAGAAAGCTACTTTGTTCCCTTCCTGTTCATTTCCTTCCACCTTTTTTAACACTGTCCATAAAATGATCTCAATTATATTCTATTTATTCATTTTCAAGACTTCATTTTTTTGTCTGCCAAAGATTAACCTCAAATTGGAAAAAAAAAAAAAAAGTAGCAAAGCAATCTTTGAATTTGTATCTGAGTCCACTATCCTAACTTTCAACTCTACCAGCATGTCGTGCTTTAACGGTAAGGATTGGGGAAATTTTAGAAAGTAAAATATTCCAAAATTATACGTTGTGTATGACAGTTATTATTCTGTCTTCATTAAAATGTTAAATGGTTCTGTTTTCTAAATATTAAAAAAGATCATAATGCATAACTTTAGTTCAGTTAACCACTAAACATCTAAAATTAATTTTCATTATATAAGGTGTAAGATTACCTGTATTTTTATTCCAGACTGGAATTATATATGTATAGAAGCATCCTAACCTTCTCCCTTCTAAGATTGATGATAAGTAAAGGAAAGGTAAGATTTATCACAAAGCACAGAGTGGATTCAAAATCTATGCTCAGTGTTGGAATGTATTCTTAATAAAGTTCATTTGTTATTTTGCAAAAACACTAATACCCCACATTGCTGATAAGGCGTAAGTGTCTAGTTCCTCATACCTACTAAAGGATGCTATAACAACCTTGCACTGAGAGGCTTCTGGAAAACAGCAGGACCCCTCAGCATGCCTGGAAGTAAGGACCTTAACCTTAACTTAAGGTTAAGTACCTTAACCTGAGCTGGATGTGCTTCAGCACTTTGTCTACACAAAAGCTGTTACTGCCATTTGGTACTGGAGGTTCCCAGAGGAGAGATCAAGAGTCCGATGCTCAACCAACTGAGCCATCCCCTGGTAATTCCTTTAAATAGTGACTAGAGGGGTGCCTGGCTGGCTCAGTCGGTGGAGGATAGAACTCTTGACCTCAGGGTTTTGAGTATGAACCCCACACTGGGTGTGGAGACTACTATAAATAGTGACCGTAAAAGCATTCATGTGATATACAGTGTTTTGGTAATGTTAGTTATCACTATAGACTGTTCCCAGAATGTTCTCAAGGTAAACAACTGACCAGAACCGAAACCAAGATCCCCCAAATGCTAGAGGAACATCAAATAAGAACTGTGAAGGGAAGAGTTGCTGGAGCATGAACCCAAGTCTAAGGTCAGAATAATGGAGCACTAAAACAGAAACTGATTTGAAAGAAGGTATACTAAAATGTCAGCTTTTGGCTTTAAACTTACATACAAAGCGATGTCTGAGACAAATGTGGACCTGTCCCTAAGTAAAAAGGAAACCCAACATTATAAAGGTTTTTAAACAAAAGTATTTCTTATAAAGCCAAGGGCAGTAGTCAAATGACATAGAGAACAGCCTAGATCCCTCATAAAATAGTGCTTTTGAGAAGAGGAGGCTGGTCTAAGTGGACTATTAAAATATTCCACCAGGGAGCTGGGTTAAAAGCTTGATGCTAATTTCCATGGGGGGGGTGAGGGGGCGGGCGTGGAACAGACAAGAAGTCTCTCAAGATGCCCAAGATAATTTCTAGTGATTACAAATAGGATGTTCGCCAGTGTTACAACCTGAAATGAAAAAATGCTTAACATTTCTTTACAGCATATTCTCAATCAGTCATTGACAGCTCATTTGTCTATGTGATGTAACTTCGTAATACCTATGAACAGTTCTCACCTTATACATTACCCCTACTCAAATCTTTCTGCCAGGTTGTTAGATTAAATAAAACCATTTAGAAAATAAACCAGTCTCTTTGATTTTGGAAATGACCCCTTACCTGTGAGAGGTTCCATTGGGGCTGCTGAGCTTGTGGCAGGCCAAACTTACTCTGGGGTGCACCCATCTGTCCCACCATTCCTCCTTGCGGGCCAACCACATTTGGAGGAAGTGGCATCACACTGGTTTGTGCGTTTCCCATAAACCCATTGGGCATGGGCATGCCCACCATCATGCTCGCGCTCTGTCCCATCACATTTCCAAGAAGGCCAGGAGCTGCAGGTGTAGGCACAGGCACGCCCATTGATGGAAAACCTTGAAATGCAGTCGGTGCTTGTGAGGTAAATGGTATATTTGTGGGTCCCATAAACACACCTACATTTTTAAGAACCGTGAAAAGAAAATGAGAAAACAGGACTGTTGTATACAACTGCACTTACCTCTGTAATCACAGAAAAAGGATCACCATCTTTCTGAACTACCCACGGCAAAAATTTTAATTCCAGTCTGCTCCTACTGCTCAAACTCATACCAATACTCTCATAACTGGTTACTTCCAGAAGGCAGTTATAAACCTGAGCACATTTAATTAGGACAAATAAATCTTATGCAATAGTTATAGAAAATACCCAAACTACGTAGCATAAGATTATATGCTGTTCGTGTAGATGTGTACCACTGGGCTCCCCCTATCAAACACACAAGTGAGAGTTGATGGTGTCTGCCTTTAATAGAAGCAGGTGGGATGTTCTCTAACTTCAGCTCACTATTTAGAGGAAAGGGGTCTAACAGATTATGTAAACAACAAATCTTACTGTGCAGTATTTCATTTTAATTATTAAAAACTCGAAGTTTTGGAATTCTTGTGATAACCCTGCTTGTTGTTTACTAACAGAAAAATACTGTACACAAAAGTTGTAAACTTCATGCAAATCAAGGTAATTCTTCAAAAACCATGTCCTGTAAGCTTGTGAAAGAATATTAAGTGATACATGAACAGCTTGTTAATTCTAAGTGAATAAAGTTTTGTGAATCCTGTAATATGCTTAATTCTAATGATTCATTTCAATTTTGTATTTGCACAAATTGCAACAAAAGCACTCATTACATAGAAAAATAACAACGGGTATATTTCTAGTCACTACAAGTTGTTGACAGCAGATTTTAAAATGAATTACCAGGAGTACTCTGTTGCTGAATGGTTCCTGTACCATACAAAGATAAGATGGAGTCTTTGGAGAGTTGTTTCTTTGCCACCTCTTCTGACTTTGTAGCTTGCTCAGTGAACAGATCCAGATCCCCAGATATTACTGTAGACAGAGTGGCAGCTGCAGGTATAGAGGGCGTCCCCTGAGACAAAAACCAAACAAGCTGACAAATTCTGCACGCTACAACACAGTTCATCTGTTACTTAAAATCTAAATGAAATTAGAAATTAATTGAAGAAGGTAATATGGTGACATTACAGGGGATCACTCATTCACAAGTCCACACAAAAACAACATCTAGGGGGCGCCTGGGTGGCTCAGTGGGTTAAAGCCACTGCCTTCGGCTCAGGTCATGATCCCAGGGTCCTGGAATCGAGCCCCACATCTGGCTCCCTGCTGAGCAGGGAGCCTGCTTCCTCCTCTCTCTCTGCCTGCCTCTCTGCCTACTTGTGATCTCTGCCTGTCAAATAAATAAATCTTAAAAAAAAAAAAACCATCTAGGACAAAGGTACAATGTTTCTTATTTTGAATCTGTTACTCTAAGAGAGGCAGGCTGAAGCTCTTTCACAATGAACTGCGTTTACTTGCTAAACTGACACTGAGTTTTTGCCCATCACATCCTGACCACAGTGGCTTCAACAACAGGTTGTGATGGCCTTGTGAGGACCACCACTCCTGGGAGATACTGGGGCATCCCCTTTGGCAACCACTACTCCAAGGAACTGGTATCCCTTGGAATAAAGAACAATGCTACAATGACAGCAGACTCCAAGAAGATCCTGCAAAGGCTGATCTTGTCATCTTTGAAAAAAAGAAAAGGCTTTTTCAAAAGCTGCGTCAAGATTTTTTTTTTTTAAGATTTTATTTATTTATTTGACAGAGATCACAAGTAGACAGAGAAGCAGGCAGAGAGAGAGGGAAGCAGGCTCCCCGCTGAGCAGAGAACCCGATGCGGGACTCGATCCCAGGACCCTGAGATCATGACCTGAGCTGAAGGCAGCGGCTTAACCCACTGAGCCACCCAGGCGCCCACGTCAAGATATTTTTATAAACCTAACCTAGATCAGCTTTAACCACAACATTAGGATATTTCTAGTCTATCCAGAAATGAAGCACAGCAAAACTTCAACCACCTATACTCTCAACCATATCTTCAATCCCACTTTCGGACAAGTAGCAAAGGAACACAAATAAAGATAAACATGTAGATATAAAAAATTTTTTTCACTTAATCTATATCTGCACACAGATTAAAGTGAGGTTATTATAGCTCTGACTGTATAATGATCTCTACAGACATTAAACATTCAATCACATTTGTTTACATGAAATTGTTTTAAATATGAAGAGTTTCAAAGAATTCTAAGAACAGTAAAAACTGGGTAAGAGCCTTAAATTATAGCACGAAGTGAGAGTGGTAGGTACAAGTTAAAGATCATGCATATGTTTGTCTTAATTTTTTAAAAATTCAGACATTTAATAGCTTGGCTAAAAAACCTAGCAAAAAATTGCCATCTTAGCGTATACGTAAATTCAAACAGATCAATATGTTGAATCTATTGTGACAAATTAAGCAAAAATTTTGAAACAGAAAAGCCACTTAATTTTGCAAAAGATCTAAAATGTGTAAGGCACTGGACATAATGGAATATCAAATAAAACAATATGCTTGAATAAAGTATTATCTGAACTACCAATGATGCAACAGAAGCTCACAGAGGCTATAAGCAAGAGCTCTGGAGCCAGCCTGTCAGGATTAGAATTCTGATCCCACTGCTTACTGAAGAAAACAACGTATCCTTATATTGTCACTGAATCTCCATTGTCTCACTTCTCTGAACTTGGGGATAATAAAGATTTCCTACTTTACAGAGATGCTTGATGACCACAAGAAGGACTCTGTGGCAGGGTTAAGCACACAGTGTTTATTTACTATTAATGCTGTCAGGTAATGAAGCAACCATCTCACTGATCTTTTCATCATGTTTAGTTTCTGTTCAATCTAAGAACCTGCTCAAAATTCCAAAATGGCTGGGAAACCTATTACAGTAGTCCCCCCATTTCCACCCCTTCCAACATACATTCCAAGTAACCCGTGGATGCCTGAGACCACAGAAAGTACCAAAACCTATATATGCTGTTTTTTTTCCCCTATACATCCCTACCTCTGATAGTTTAATTTAGAAATAAGGCACAGTAAGGGATTAATAATAAACATAAAATAGAACAATTATAACAATATACTGTAATAAAAGTTATGTGAATGTGGTCTCTCTCAAAACACACCATACTTGGGCGCCTGGGTGGCTCAGTGGCTTAAGCCTCTGCCTTGGGCTCAGGTCATGATCTCAGGGTCCTGGGATCAAGCCCCGCATCAGGCTCTCTGCTCAGCGGGGAGCCTGCTTCTCCCTTTCCCTGCCTGCCTGTCTACTTGTGATCTCTCTGTCAAATATAAACAAATGAAATCTTAAAAAACAAACAAACAAACAAACACACACACTGTACTCACCCTTCCTGTGATGATGTGAGATGATTAAAATGCCTATGTGGTGAGATGAAGTGAGGTGAATGACAAGTGAGGCATTGTGAAGACTGTTAAGCTACTAGTCATCACCTGGCGATACATCAGAAGGAAGATCATCTACTTCTGAACTGTGGGCAAATGAAAACTGTGGAAAATGAAACCACAGTCTCCTCCTAGAGCAGCCTAATATTCACATGCTCTAAACATGTATATTTTTTCTGATGAGGGTAGATAAAATAGAATATCTACCTCAACACGGTCACAGTCTAAAAAGAGCCAAACCAAACAGCATGATGAGCAAGCACTTGTACGTCTATTATTATTTTTTGGTGCTCCATTTGAGAGCAGTACAACTCAACAATAAAATAATAACCTTTGCCTATCAATTTACACTTCGGGATGCTGCAGAATCCCTAACCAGAGGTTCTCGGGCTGTCGGGATCCTAGGGCTGATACAAGGAGAGGGCACAGCACTTGTGCAGGTCTAGATACTGTTGGTATATGTATATTATAGATAGAAGGAAAGGGATGGCTTCTACAAGTCCCCTTTGGGGACTCTGAACTTCTAATACGCATGTACATTCTGGTCAGCTGAGTATATCTAACCCTCTTCAGAAGACTACATAGCCAAACTGGTAAATCTCATTTTCATATGAGTGGGGAATCTCTCTCTCTCTTTTTAACATTTTATTTATTCAATTGAGAAAAGAGCACAAGCAGGGGGAAGGGGCAGAAGGAGAGGGACAAGCAGTCGTGGGGCTGATCCTAGGACCCTGAGATCATGACATAAGCCCAAGTCAGATGCTCAACCTTGACTGAGCCACCCAGGCGCCCCTGAGTGGGAAATCTTTAAAAAATAATAATAATAATTAATTATGAATAAAATCAGCACTGAAAGAATTATAGGAGTTCAGAGTAATTCCTATTTCTGTCCAATCAATTTTACATAACAGAAACCCACCAAAATTAGTAAGTGACATAAAAGGAGTATATGTATAAAATGTGTACTTTAACCTGCCTTTCCCCTTTCCCCATTTTGAAAGACATTATTTGGAAAACATATCTGGGTTTTAACCATTACATGTAGTTCAGATGAAAGATAATTCTGTTCCCCAAATATTTTATAGGGCTCCATACAACGGGCACAGTTTTGGTCCAAAAACAATACTCTAAAAAAAGAATTAGGTGTGATTTTAAAAAATCAGTCCTGTTACTCTTAGTTATTGATGCAGAATGCACAAAGCATGAAGGTCAGACCAACCCCTCATAAAGGCAGGAGCTACTCTCCATATTGCTTGTCACGGTCATACTTAAGAGTTAAATGAAGTCTGCATTGTTCTACTTGCTTTGATACTGAAAAGAATACATGAAGTAGTACACTGAAGCCTCAGATGTGGGGTCTAATTCTCCAAGCTGTTGCAAAGCAACTCTCGTAGTCCAGCGGAATCGAAAGAAGTCTAGCAGATAAAACAGCCTCACTAGAATGCCAGACCACAGAAATTGCTTTTCATGCTCAAATTGTCAAATATTCTAAATGCTTCTTTTTGAAGCCACAACTGTCTAATTAGCATTAGACAACCTTTATCACCACATGAATACCCCTACCTGCACAAATTCACAAGATGCTTAATGTTAACTGAAGCAACAGTGGTAACAAACAGTTCCTCTTACGTGCTGGGGGAGGGGAGAAGGAGCAAAGTCATAAAATAACGCTATCTTTTCTGAAAATAAACATTAACGCTGCAGACAATTTTGATAAATCTTTATCAAATAAAAAGTTATTTGATAAAGATAATTTAAACTAATTCCTCACATTTATTTGCTTAATTCTATTGGTAATTATACAATGACTATCATAATAACAAAACTATGTGTAATAAAAGTATAAGTAGTAAGACACAGATTCTTATTAAAACTCTCCACCCAAACAATATACATTTGCCTCCGGTTTTCCAGAGAAAAGGGAAATATTTTACCTCAAAAATTATGCTGTACTGAAACAAACTGTTGTTCATTTATAAAGTATAAACTTAAAATAGAATCTTAAAGCTGTATCCTTAAGAGTAACCTATATACCTAAAAAGTTCATATATTCACCTTAAAGAAAGCGAAATATTTCATGGGATCACTTGCATGTGGAATCAAATAAATAAATAAATAAATAAATAAATAATTAATTAATTAATTGAATTCGCAGAAAGCAAAATGGTAATTTACCAGAGCTCAGGAGTAGAGGAAATACAGGGAGGTTGGTACAAATTCAGTTATACAATGAATAAGCTGTAAGGGCCTATAATGTGACGACAGTTGATTATACTATACTGCATAACTGAAATTTGTGAAGAGGGTGCTAAAGTGAAGAGAAAAAAGAAGTAAATACATAAGGCAACAGATGTGTTAATTAAATAAACACCTTAAGTATTTACCATTTTATTTGTCAGTTATACCTCAATAAAGCTGAAAAAATATTTAAAGTATTGTTTAAACAATTTACAATTTTAAAATAGGAATGAAGGCAAAAAAAATTCCATGTAAAGAACACAATTCAAAATTTTTCCCATCAACATGTAAAAAAATATTCTGATCATTAATAATATCCTAAATAATTTTTTAAAAATCATTTTAAAAAGTAAAAATATTGTGTGTCCATTATACTTCAATTTTTTAAAAAGATGGGTTGTTTTTTTTTTATTAAAAGATTTTAAGACTAACTTAAAACAACTAATCTTCTTAAAAAAGAATATGAGTACTGAATTTGCTTGAATTTCTTATTCTTGGTTTTCCTGTAGCCGGAATTAAACACTACCTTGGGAATGGCTCAACAGAGCATAGAGAAAGTACTGGCTTGTAATCAATACTTAAACTCCATGGTTTAAAACCTCTGAAGTGACCTTGTTAATCTCAGGTAAGGTTGAAATAGTCTGAGTTTTCCCACTGGTTCACTCTAAACATCACTGTTTGCCTAAAGCAAGAGTCAGCAAACTTTAAACAGTGACCAAGTAGGGCTTGTGGGTCAAGTGTCTGTTGCAACTACTCAACTCGCTTTTGTAGTGTGAAAGCAGCCACAGACAATATAGAAACAAATGGAATGGCTGTTTCAATAAAACTTCATTTGCAAAAATGAGCTGCAGCCTTAATTTGCCAACCCCTGGCCTAAAGAACAACGCTTTCAAATCAGAAACTGCTCAGAGACAATTCTTTCAAAATTGAAATTTTGAGACTTTTCTTTTTTTTAATTAATTTTTAAATTTTTTATAAACATATAATGCATTATTAGCCTTGAGACTTTTCAAATAGGGAATAAGCAGTAATCATGTAAAACCATATTCTTACTACATACCTGAGCTGGGGGTACGACAGTTGCAGGTAAGGGATTAGAAATCATTGGTCCAAAGATGTCTAGATCATCATTCAGGGATGGCACTGTGGTTGCATTCCCATTGGTCACTGGTGCCTCAGCAGGGCCATCTGAAAAGAATACAGATTCTCATCCTAAAGTAGATTCTCTTAAATTACTAGAAACATGGCATTATTTTAAAAATATATGGTTTTAAAAAAAAAGTTCAAAAGTCGGCAACAAAATATATGTCCCCCTTCTACCCCATACTCTCTCCTCTTTCCCAAAGAAACTATTTCCAGTTTTATTATCCCCAAAATATTCTTTACTCACTGGTTTCTAGGTATAATATACCCAAGTTTAATATATACCGTTTTAACAACTGGTATTACACTTCATGTTATTCTATATCCTGGTGCTTCCTTATGTGCTAGGCACTGTTCTGAGTACATACATTAACTCATTTAATCCCCATTACATTATGAGACAGACACTACTTTTGAGATAACTGGCTAAACTGGCATCTGACACCATGTTCTTACAAATAATGTCTCTCCATAAATGTGCACATGCTACATGTGTGTATTATGGACATCACGTCACATTGTTTACCTACACTGGAATTAATTTTGAGTATTTAAAATGTCTTAAATGTTTAATTTTCAAGTTACAAAAAAGGGAAAAAACTGCATAGAAAGAAAGAAAACAAACATACACTATGTAAACTGATTCTATAGGAAATATCCATAAAACTTTGAAATAAACCCTTTTTTACTGGAGAATGGCCCCCTTCAGCAACAGCAGTACCACGCCACTCAACTGTACTAGGGAAGGAAGTCTGACAATGACAACATCCTGTATCAGCTTCCTACTTATTCTCCATTCAAAAAATTTTCTGTCTCCTTTTTACATTAGTGCAGATTATAAAATGTAAGCGGTGAGACTTGGGAGTGGGCTGCAGTAGAGAGAGTTTGAGAGCACAGTCCAAGGAATGGGACACCTCACATAGTTTACTGTGGCCACAACCAAATAATAGTTCAGAGTACCCCAATTCTAACCTCTTGGGACTTACATCCTAATTGAGCTTCTAATTTAACAATTTACAATCTCATTTGATCTCTCTTTGATATACTACACACTCCCTAAAGATTAATCAGTCATCATTCAAAATTTCTTCAACATTGAACGGGATGTCTTATACACGGCAGGCTTCAAATATTTGGCAAATTTAATGGAAGGTCTACCATATACTGGGTCTTTCTGCCACAACCCATGGAAACTCACAGGTTTCTTCTCTTTTGTGAAATATAACTACAGAAACTGGTATATTTTATGTCCCCGTTTAAGCTTCAGTGAATCACAGGTTATCATTAATTTCAATGAATAAATGGTCGTAATTATGTATTTTTTACTCCTTAACTTAGAAAAGACAGTGTAAAATTCATAAAAGATTAATTTTTCAGTGATGTCACATTATCATAACCACAAAAAAATGTCTGTTTCCTATATATGTATTTTCTATCTGTATTAAGCACTACGGACACTTTTTAAAGGTGAAGCAACTAAACAATGTACAGATTATTACCAATTTATATAGAATTTTAAGCTAAGACACAACTATAACACAAAAGAATTCAAATATGACTCATGAAAGCATTTTTTTTTTCATTTCTAACCACAAATTGCAACATTCGTTTTGAAGTCAGAACACTTGAAAGAGCTATTTCATGTTTTACAGTCCATTCCGCATTCCACTTAACATCGTGTGTAATACATCACATAAATACGAACCAGAAATAAACTATTTTAGAATGACAAGATATTCTAGATTAAAAACATAATTAAAGGAACATCTTTGTGGTATCTGTAATAGCTCAGTAAAGAAGCTCAAGTAACAAGGACATGTGAGCCAGTAGTGCCCATACGCTGCAGAGTTGGGGACAGGAAAACCTCATCAAACAGACATGTTTAATTCTATCATATGAATAAGGAAGCATTTTATTAGTAGAAAATACAACTATATTTTATATATGTAGTTTAAATTCACACAAAAAAGCACAAGTCCTGTAAAACAGACTATGATGAAGAGGAACAATGGTAAAAAAAAAAAAAAGCAAAAACCTGACAAATTGAGTATAAACTTGTATTTCTAGTTTTTTACAAATGTATTTCTAGTTTTTCAGTTAAAATTCTTTGCTTCTTCAAGTAATAGACAACACTAATAAGTAGGACAAATTTATGAAAAAAGTACCTTACAAAGGAGAAAATATCTTTTTTTTTTTTTTTGGTGAATAGAGAAAATGTCATTAATTGATTTTTACCACAGGTCATGTCAATCTAGTTTTTAAGACACCAGTGAGCCCAGGATACACTGTGTGAGAACCAAGAGGTTCACCTACTCTAAGTGAATGATCGGTTTCCATACTTTATTTATAAACTAGATATCTTTCAGAAACTTGTGTCTGTTCTAAGTAGTACACTGTACTTCATTAAGAATATTTATTTATACTTTCAAATCTAAATTCTATTCATTATCTAGGAGTACATTATCTAAACTATAAAACAACACGCAGTACTTTGTTTTTGAAGTCTCATCCTTCAGACCCTTCATGTATCCTTCACAGCCTTCACCCTTCATATGTGTGACTAATAAAAATAACAGCCAACCCTCAGTATAGTGCTTGTTTCGTGCCAGTCTAAAAAATACAAATACACAAACACATACATGCACTTCTTTAGTCTTTACAATGATGCTATGAGAGAGGTACTATTAATTATCCTCATTTGCAGATGACAAAACCATTAAACTTGTCCACAGTCATAGAGTTAGAGTACAGCCTTGGAAACAAATGCTTAAAAATATGCTTAAGAATGTACATATAAAAGTCATTTTCTTTAGATAAAATTGTATATGTGTGGGTAAGGGTAGACAGCATTCTATATTGCATGGGCTTAAACTAACTTATTTATTCAGTCCTTCACTACTGTAATTTAGGATTTCCAGACTCTCACCACTACAGAAACAGTAAATATCCACAGTCCTTAACATAAAGCCTACACAGCTCACTTCCTTCACATGACTTCATGTTCTACCACTGTAATGTAAACAGCTTCATTTTCTCATTCCATTAAAAATATATTTGCATTTAAAATCTGACTTTCTGAAATCTCAGAAAGGCATTCCACATAAACCCCACCTACCAACAGTGGGCTGCCATGAAAGTCAACTCATATTAAGTCCAAGGAACTGTGGAATCCTTTAGAATGAGGTAGATGAAGCATTTCCTTAGGGATACTGATCTTAATGGCAAGGTTGCCACTGTTTCCAAGTGATTAAGGAAGATACTGTTTTAATTCCAAAAACCCAAGATGAGAAACTTTCTCCCAGGTCTGACCAAGATTTCCAATCCAGCCTCATGACAGACATGGTGACTCTTCTCTGCTTTCACATCTATAACACAACTGTTCCCTTTTTCTTTCCCCTGGTTTTCTCCTCATATAATCCCCTAAAAATGACGGATTCTACCCCCATCAATTTTTCTTATACTACAAAAGCTAAGCATTCACAGAATTGTTGAAAAACAATCTTTAACCTAAACAAAAACTTAGCCTTGTATAATCAGTAAATACAAATTCTCAATGGTTTTTCCCTATGGGTTTTAATGTTTGTGAATTTGACTTCCTACCCTGGCGTGCTGTTTAGCCTTCTTTATAAAGGATTGTTTCAATTCATTTTGAAGGTTGTGTTTTTGATTTTCAGTATTTAAAAAAGACAGTTAAAGACTGTCATTATCATCACTATAAACATCATATTCCCTGGACATTTTTAAATATTTACAGGTTATCATTTTTGTCTCTAGGAAAGACGGGAAAGGCATCTCCTTCCACTGTCTCCAGTTACAGAAACCAGGGCACCAACAGATTAAAAGACTTGTTCAATGTCACTTACCTAGTTAAACAGCAAAATGTGCACTAGAATTGAGTCTTCTGGCCCCTAGGTTAGTGAGTGCTCTTTACTTTAAACCACATTTTATCAGAAATCATGTAATCAAAGCTATACCTAATTATAAAGACGTCATTTAAAATTCTGAAATTTAAAAGCCAACTTTTAAGTAGTTTATAATTATTTGCACTAAGAGCAGCAGTGATGCCAAAGGCTCAAAAGCCATTCAGCACCGCATGCACAGTTCCTCTTCATCTCCCCATTCCACTGTCCTACCAAGCCTAGTATCTTCTCAATTTCTGGGGAAAGACACAGGTGGATGTGGTCATCAATGAGCAAACTGGGCTGAGGGAAGCAAGCGTGGGGTATAGTCAGCCCCGGTCAACAGAGTATTTACATACCACAGTGAGTTCAATGAATCCTTTTGATCAAGGGTCCACTAACAGCTCAGTCTTTGCTGACTGAATAAAAGCTCAGAGGCCACAAAAGCAACAGAGAAATGGATGTCTGTACAAACTAATCAGAATTCACCACAGACATGCACCTCGGTGTGAGTGCTATGCTCCTTCCTCAGCTACAGAATGGTGGTGGGAGCAGCCAGCAGCAGGAGGAGGGAGCAGCCCCCTTTCATCAGTATGCAGAAACAGTAGTTTGTGGACAATAAAAATAATGGGAGATCCAGAGTACAAGAAAAGCCTAAGGCAAATGGAAGAAATTTAGCTGGGGACAACATCATAAAGAACGATAATGAAGCACAAAGGACCTCTTGAAAAGGCAATGAGCAAACTGAAGAAATTAGGACAATGCAGTAAAATGAAGAAGGAATTTCAATCTTAAAGGCAAGGGATCAAGCCTTTGAGTTAGCTGCCTGTGGGTAACTATTTTCTTTCAATGTTACCTTAAGGTTTCAAACCAGTGTTTTATCTGAAAACTGAGTTTGTAGATGACTGCTTTAAATTACACACATACCATAAATTTACAAGAAAATGTTAAAATGTTTTGAGCTAAAGAAAAAAAAAAGTTGTTAAAATCAGTGCTACATCTCACATGAACATAAGGCATGCCCAGCATGCATTTACCGGCCTACTTTGCATCATGACACTGATAGATGCCTAGAAAGAAGGTAACATTTCAAATATGACAAAGTCATGAAGGCCAGTCTCTGTCTTCTAGAAATCCTCAATCTGGTGAATAAGACTGCTGATTCTATTAACTGTGGCTATACCAGAACTTACCTAACACCAATAATCCAAAAGAGTACGGGTAAAAAACCAAAAATGCCAGGTACTTTCATCATTGCCTTACATAAAGTATCTGACTTTAATCATATCACCTTTAGAGAATTTTACACATTAAATCTAGGATTTCAACAGAAGTCTGGTGGTATACCTAGAAAACTCAAGTGCCATAACCAGTTTGAGAAGCTTTTTCTGGAGCACCCAGGCAGAAACATTTTCCCATCTAGGGTTAAAACAGTTAAGTGGAAGTTGCCCTATGTCTCTAATAAAACCACATGGAGGGGAGGGTTGGCTTTACTACTGCCCCGCCCAGGCACAGTACTTGACCTGAGCTCTCTTCTAAGGCAACTGATGACTCCTAAATCCAGAAGACCCAATACCACTTTCATTATAGACTCATCACCCACATCTGGTCAGTCAGGCCTACTGATTTTTCCACCCCAAATCCAGGGGCTGCAAAGTGGTGGCCTTCCCAAGTACCTCAATATTTTCATTTATAGGGTTTTTAAAAAAAGAAGATATTTATTTATTTATTTATTTGAGAGGGAGAGGCAGGGGGGGAGAAGCAGAAGAAGACAAGCAGACTCTGCACTGAACATGGAGCCAGGTGTGGGGCCCCATCCCATGACCCCAATATCCCGACCTGAGCCGAAATCAAGAGTCAGACGCTTAACCGACTAAGCTATCTAGGCGCCCGTCATTTTTAGTTTTTAATGGCATCTGAATACACTTAGATTGATAGGCAGCCCCAATATGCCACAGGCCTCATTACTGTACCCTGGCACCATGTTTATAGCCCACAGCCCTTGTCCATGCCCTCTTGTCTTACCAGGAAGAAAGCAGAGCCACCTTCTGAATTAGATGCTTGACACAAAGCCCCATCCTGGGGCTTCCTCTCTCCAGTTCAATGACAATGAGGCTGGAATTATCTCTCCAAAGCAGAAATACGTCCTCCAGAGTCTCTCTGTCCACATGCCAGTGGATCCCTGCTGCCACAGCACCATGCACAACTAGTCACACACAGGTTAAGTCTCTTCCACCAACCGTTACACCTTGTGAGCCAGAAGCACATCTTGCTCTGCTCACCTACAGATCTGTTCCAAGCGTGCTATCACAGCACCTGACAGGTAGTACTCCAGAGCTGCTGCTCAATAAGATGCAGATGGGTTTTAAGTCATAAGATGCCTTACAAAGGTGCTAAGACACTAGGAGACATGTTTACTGAGTAGCTGGTTATGAGTAGTAATAAACACATTAGATCTCACTTGAAATAAATTTCCACAGAACAAAACAAAACAAACAAACAAACAAACAACTTCTTTGGTCCTCCTCTGACCAGCAGCAGCAAGAAAATTAACCTTTGATTTGAGGAAGATAAAATTTAAGTTGGGAATTTTAGCATTGTTCCATATTTCAAACTGAATTCTCTCAACCAATTCTCTTACATAATCCCACTCTTCCCTTAGCAATAATTCTCTATCCTCCAGTTTCCAGACTGCAATCTCATCCCTAACTCATATTACTACACACAGACAAAAGTTGCATTTTCTGGTATTTACTAGAGTTCCATGAACTCTGCTGGCACTCAATAAATATTAATTGAATTCTTCCTTTACTTGAGTATCAGATGCATTAGCAGGTCATAATCTATTTGTACAAATAATAAAAAATGTCAAAGAGCAACATGAGATTTTATGTATTACTAATCTAGTTTAAGGCAGATAAGAATATGATAAGTAAGTGGATGTTATGTTTTTCATTACTGTTTTTGACTAAGCATGAGTACACCCTTGCTACAACGAACACTGCCAAGTCTAATTCTTCATCAGTAACTACTGAGGCGTCATCCTAAGAAGGAATGAGTTTAAGTGGAAACCGTACTGATTAAAAAAGGCCACTTCCATGAGATGTAGTAATGTTCTCCTTCATGGCAAAACTTCTTAAAGCTTTATACATTTTCATGTTACTCAAAGAACCCTTTTTATTTTCTACACAAGAAACCATCTAAAGCTCTTTCCCTAATAAAAGTGTTATTTGGAATTTCTTTGTATTAAAACACATGAATTGCTTTATGGAATGAAATAAACCATGTGTGTTACCTCGTAGATTCAAGTCACAAATGTCCATTTGATGCATATTAAAATTTTCAAGCTTCAAATTCTTTTCAAATGCTTTTAAAAAAGAAAGAAAGAAAGAAAGAAAGAAAGATAGGTGCCTGAGAGTTAAATGGAGCTATTTGTTTTTATTTTTTAGTCAATAAACTAAAAATGTAATATTTAGGCTACTTTAGTAAAATGACTGAAGTGGCCTTAAAAGATGACCTTAATCCTCTCATTCTATTTGTTCTCTCTTTTGAGCCCCTCCATGCATGCTACCCATCCCCACACTCAGGCCAGCTCTGGAGGAAGGGACCCCTTTAAGAGTGGGGACTACAGTGCTGTGCAGCAAGCCCTGCAGTGTTGTACATCTTTCAGGAGACCCACACACATCGATTTAGAGCTGCTGCTGTCTGAGAAGTGCTTTAAGGAGTAAATGTCGTAGAACTGTTTAAATAAATAAATATGTGTCTGTATATTTCTGTACCATTTTTCTAGCCTCAGAAGACAAGAAATACATAAATATAAAACCAAATTGTATAAAACAAATTTCTTTCTAAATGTTTAAAAACATGGTGACAGACACAATTTGAGGCCACCAGATTTCCTCAGTGCTTTTAAGGGAGCTACAAACCCTCTATTAGTCAAAGACCATGCTGTATGACAACAGTCTGGAGGTTATCCAGCATAATTTGACTCCCTCTTCTGCACATCCCTTCAAAGGCTTGAGCTATCTCCTACTCCTCTCCTTTGACCCAATATTCAGGCTACAATCTCAGCACAGCCTTGCTTGCAAGTTACTGTGCTGTATACCTCACATTTATTTATTCATTTAGATTTGGCCATCAACCCTGAGTTCTTATTTCCATTCCCCAGATGAAATCACTAGAGCCCACATAAACTACAGGTTATTGCCTCTAAATTCAGTGCTGTTTTTTTATGGCACAAGGTCACCCTTGTGCCTTGTGCCACTTCTCCTCAGCATGGACTCAGGACCACTTGCAAGGATCTGCCTATTGCCAGTTCTCTAACAGCAATATATTCATCTACCTGCATTTTCTTTCCTCCACAGTTGTGCTTATACAGAAATAAAACCAGTTCCTCCTTTTTGATAGGGTATTTTAAGAGTTTACAATAGTTCACTGAACATACTCTTCTGAGCAGAAGCAATGGAAGTCTTCACTAGGTTTAAAACTGTATCGGAAAAACAAAACAGACTACAAAATTATTTAGGGCACTTATGCTACAGTATTCTTTCTCTTTGCCCCTCTCCTTGGAAAAATGGGTGTGTATCTAACTACACAAACATCCTGCTGATCTGGGCAATGCAACAGGACGCCAGTGGTTTTCGAGGGCCACTGCTGCTATGTCTAGCATTTAGTCCACTCATTCGCAAACTTGTTTCCATCTACAACTTATGAACTTTGAAAAACAGAAGTTTCCCTGTAGGAATTTTCTGCTTTAAAAGTTAAGTAAATGCTTTCTTTGGGGTTTTCATCCCTTAGTTTGTTTCTGTCCAAAAAATCTTTTAAAAACAAACAAACAAACAAAAAAAAAAAACTGAAGAAAAAAAGGGTAATGTATTCATTTCTCTCATCAGAGAAAACTGGAATGTATGTTACTAGAAAATTAAGTAGGTTATATACTGGTAACTACATTTAACTAGCATTGTCAACACATTTGAACTAGGCCATGATGTTAAGTTAAAGCTTTTATTTCCTGAAACACAAACAATGAGAAAACTTGAAAACTTGCCTAAAGCTGTATGTTCCTTTGAGCTTTTGAATTAAGAAAAAACTGAAGGAAACTTTCTACCTACTTTCCTCTATAGAGTTCAGTATTTATAATAATTTAAAATGAAACTTAAGAACTTAAGAAATGTTTAGGCAGAAATTTCCCTAAATTAAAGTGAGTAAGCATAAAAATGATTATTTAAGCACTTGAATATACCCTGAGCTAGATTTTCATTACCAAGATCATATCCATTCTTTGTACAATGCCTTTTTGGGCACTGAGGATATAATCCTCTCATACACTTTCTGCAGTCCACCCCAGCCACAAACACCCCTCTGTGCCTGGCAGGACTGCAGGTCAAGCCTCCTGGCAAGAAGCTAGGTTATGCTGTGGTGTTCCTGCAGTGAATGGACAACCACAGACAGAAACCCTGCAGGAGGGCTTTCTACCTTTGGTGACATATTGAACTGAAACCTGTAAGGTCACGTTTAACACGTAATTTATGATTCCTCTCAAGCCTTATGCTTAAAGCATTTGCTCAGCCCTGAAGCAATTCTCAAATGGGGTTTTCTACTAAAAAAAAATTTAAAAAAAAGAAAGAAAGAAAGAAAGAGAAAGAAAAGACAAGACAAGACAAGGAAAGGAAAGGAAAGGAAAGGAAAGGAAAGGAAAGGAAAGGAAAGGAAAGGAAAGGAAAAAAAGAAAAGGAAAGAAAAAGCAAATAGCACTACTAAATGAAAGTATTAGTCTGGGAGGGTTATCCTAACCAACTGCTAAGCTGTCAGTTTTTATCATGTAAAAACTAAGCAACAATCAACAACAACAACAACAACAAAATGGAGACTAATGTAACAGCATAATGCCCAGTGCCAGAGTAACTACACAAGTAGGGACCATGAAGACCACCCCCTAACCATGCCCTAGAAACTGACTTTAATTCTCTTCTAACAGCAGGTATACAGTCAAGTCAAGATGGATCTGAGTCTGGAGTCTGATTCAGGGATTTTCAGTCTGGCCCTCAGTGAAGAGGAACCCCTCAGACATTGGGTTATTTCCAAGATTAGAGGACAGGTAATAACCAAGTATCTGCCCCCACTTCCGGTATTAGCAAAACACTGTATAAATCATATATTTACAGGCTTCAGACTCTAATTAATACCTAAATATGAAGCAGTTCTTACAGGTAAATTGGGAATGTAAGGCAGAGGTCAGCAAACTATAGTCCACTGCCTTTTTAAAAATATTTTGGGAACACAGCCATGCTCAATTGCTTATGTATGTGCTATTACAATGGGAGAGTTAAGTAGTTGCAGATACCATGTACCTTGCAAAGCCAAAGTATTTGGCCTTTTCCATAAAAATCTTGCGGACCCTTGCTAAAAAGCATATTGAGAGCGTTTCATGTTTGACCTTGGGATGGGGAGTAGATCAGGAAAGGTGAGCTGAAGAAAATAGGTTAAGCCTGAGTCAGTAAGTTGAAAAAAAGACCATGGACTCACCAAAGTGCCATTTAAAGGGAAGATCAAATTACTAAAAAATTATCTTAATGGTTACCCTATTATGAGATTAAAAGTGATCCCAGGGGCGCCTGGGTTGCTCAGTGGTTTAAAGCTTCTGCCTTCGGCTCGGGTCATGGTCCCAGGGTCCTGGGATCGAGCCCCACATCTGGCTCTCTGCTTCATGGGGAGCCTGCTTCCTTCTCTCTCTCTGCCTGCCTTTCTGCCTACTTGTAATCTGTCAAATAAATAAATAAAATCTTTAAAAAAAAAAAAAAGTGATCCCAAATACAAACAGTAAACTTTAGAATTCACGGGCCCTCCGTGGTTGTGTAACTAAACTAATGGTAAGGGTTTTCTCTGTATTTTCTGCAAACACTTTAAGTTAACGCCTGTTCCAGTCTCAGTCACATGGGGATATAGTGTCATCTTTGCATGACCATAAATCATACTTCAGGGCACCCGCTCCCTACACTTTTCCATGTTTCAATTTACAGGGGAAAACCAGAGCCCGCTTAGGGGACAGTGGTACGCTTACCTTGGGAAACAGAAAAACAAACAAACTGCTGCCCAAAGTAGATACCAATAATCAATTCTGCTTTAGGGTCACTGTTTGTTTTGAGCTGGAAGGGACCTCTGATTCTCTGTGGTCTCCTGGACTTTCAGAAACTCATTAAATGTCATGCTTTGTAGACCTTTAAAAAAAAAAAAAAGTCTGAAAAGATTTTTAAAAACAACTTAAGATGTTGATAAACCAGCAAGAGTGAAGAGTTGTACGTACTCTAGGTAAGATAACCCCCAATTCCTGCTGCTAAAACTTCATCAGCAAAATAACCCTCTTTCTAGTATTAGCTCCTATCCCTGCTATCTTTGGAACTCTCCCAGTATATGATCTAAAACTGGTAGTCACCAGCAAAATCCCCTATATATCCTTACCTTCTTCAAATATTCTCTTCACTTTCCTATCCTAAATGAACCTTGGTTCTCCCCTAAATACACTGTTCCCCGAAACTCTCCCACTTTCAAAAAGAAAGCTGTGTCAGGAAACCCAGAGACTGTGAGTGAGAGAAAGAAATGTTAACTGCTACAAGCCAAGGAGATTTTGGAGTTGTTTGCTCCAAAGCTGTGTAACATGGGCAGCTATCACAGAAAGTGATACCAGAAGAGGGGTGCTGCCATCACCAAATCCTAAAATCTGTGGTACTGGCTTTGATGGTGGGTGGTAGAGGACAGGGAAACACTTATAGGATCTTGAAAAATGGAGACACTTCTATGCGACAGTGCAACATTTGGTAAGCAGTCCCCAGCAATCATTTGGAAAGTAGGAAACACATCAGAAGTTCTAGCAGAGATGCCCCCGCTGACCACAGAGGAGAGTAAGAACAAGAGATGTGTACTGATGTAAGCTGCTGAGCTCTGGTGGTTATTACTACACAACATTGTGGCAGCAAGAGTGGAGTATTTAAGGCCAGCCACCCCATTGGTTTACTAGATCCCACTGGCTAGTTAAGACATTGTTAGAGCAATTTTCTTGTCCTGAACCAGCAGATTTGCCTGTTCTACAGGTTCATTCCCAAAGGTAAACATTCTATAATTTCAGTTGGTCAGCAAATCCTATTGGTTCCACCTTCAAAATATATCCAGAACCTGATGACTTCTTTTAACCTCCAATGACACCACGGACTCTAAGCCACTGTCATCTCTTACCTGTATTATTCTAACAGTTTCCTTTTTGGTCTCCCTGCTTCCAGCCTTGCCCTGCTACAATTTATTCTTAACAGAGTAGCTACAATAATTCTTTAAAAATGAAAGTCAGTTCATGTACATTTTTGCTCAAATCTCTCCACTGTATTTCCAGGACACTCAGAGTAAAAGCCACACTCCTATTCAATCTACCTGCCTCTCTTCTCACCTGGCACACTCCCCTCCTCTGTCACAACTCTTCCCAGAAATCATTCTGCTCTGGCTACATAGTCATCCTTGCTGGTTCTTGCACACATCAAGTAAGCCGCTACTGCAGAGCCTTTGCACTTGCTATTCTCTCTGGTTAGAATGTTCTGCCCCACACATCCAGATATCCACAACTTCTTCAGGTCTTTGCTCCAGCAATACTCAGTGAGTACCTTCCATGCCCTGGCCACCCAACTTAAAATTACAACTACATAACTTTACTTGACATATAGCACCTACCATATATGACCCATAATATACCTGAAGTGTTATTTACTGTTTCCCCAGATAGAATGAAAGCTCCAAAAGGTCAGGTACTTTGATATCTGTTTCCTTTCACAGCTATCTCCCTAGTGCCTACAATGGCACCTGGAAACATGGTAGACACTTAATCAGTATTTGTTAAATCAGTGAATGAATCTGTAGGATAAGAGGTCTAGTTTATATTATATACTTCTAAGTTATAAAGTAATAAACCAGACACTTAGACTGGAAAGGAAATGCTACAGTGAAGATAAACGTTCATATAGTTTTAGTAAGATTTTGGTATTAAGTCTTTTTTTCTTTTCTGTCATTTATAGAAAAGAAAATAAAGAAATTATATGAACTAGAATTCAACATAATTATTTCAGAGCCCCTGGACTAAAGCCCTATTTTCAAAATTACAGTTATATATATATTTATTTTAACTTATACAGTTACATATACTTATTTTCACCACCACAGAAAATTTTTATCTACAGGGATATATTTCCATGATTTACCAGTTACCTAAGAAATGAATAAAACAGTCAACTATAATTCTTAAAACAGAAAACAATATAATTAATAAGAACAAGTATCAATTTTTAGAAAAGCAGTATATGAAGTTCAACTTTAAGTATCTTTCATTTTTTCCTGTTAATCCTTCTCCAAACTAAAAACAAACAACAATAAAAAAACCATTTATATTAATTACTAAAGGCTCAGATATTATTAAAAAAATAACCATTTATTTAAAGCTATTTTTGTAGGAAGAGAAGAAAGATATAAAAAGAGCTGACAGTATTTGTAGATAAGCACATATAAATATTCCTTGAATGGAAGCTTGTTTATTTACCAAGCAGACAACATGTATCTGTCAGCCATAAGAATAAATACATTAAATTAAAATGAGCACTTCCTATTGTCACCTAATAAATGAAATGAATTTAGCCACTAGACCTAAGTGTAACGTGCATTGCTTCAGTTAACCAAAACTAAATTTTGTTTTAAACCAGCACAAATTTCAATAAGGCTACCCCATAATTATTTTGCTAAGGGAATCCCCCCAACAAAACTAAAGAAAGAGAAGTGGGGCAAGAGGGCAGGAGGGAGAGAAGAGAAAAAGAAATCTACTCTTAATTTTAAATGTTGAAATGTCAGTCTACTAAGCCTCTGAAGATTACTTTGATATCTCTTCTTTTCCCTAAGGAAGTCATTACTTATATTTCAGTGGAGACAGTGCTGGCAGACACCAGCTCCCTTATTAAAGATTTCCCTTTTTGTGGGAACTGAGCACACTAATCATACCATTTTCAAATTCCGTTAACAGGTATCTTTTGGCATACTGATGACAAAGCCATTATATTCATTTCAAGTAAAGATTTCAATTATTTTATAACTTGTATTTTTTGTTACTTACCTAGTCCTAAAAGATCAACAGTGGGTTCTGCAGCTTTTTTAGGGCTGGTACTTTTTTTGGGCTCCAATTGCTGATCTTCTTTCTTCTGCAGCTTTAAAGGAAAGAATCAGATTAATTAATTTTTCTTAAATAAATTGAACAAGCCTTTTAAGCCCCAATTAATTACACATATTTTGATAGAGTGTAATGAAATGTATGAAGCATAGTGTAATGAAGCCCAAAGAATTTATTACTTTATAAAAAACAAGTAAGCATGATCACTGAACTTGAAATGACAACCCTTACATATCAGAATCCCAAAACAGTAAATATACACACTTAATGCAATTGTTTTTAATCATCTAAATCCTTTATATGAAATTACACTTTTTAAAAGAACTCCATTTCATATTATTTGCTAGCTACTCTTAACATGCTCTGTTAACTGGAGGCTGGGGAGGCCTTAGAACCTTCAGGAGCTTGCCATTACTTCCCTCATCCACTGCTGACCTGGGAGCCACCTCTGCACCAAGAAAATGTTGATGAAATGTTACCTGACAGGTTTTCCTCCTGAGTCTACGTGATCAGTTACATTTTTAAATATAATGTTCTTCTAGTTCTCAGAAACCCAAGTCACAGTTATACATTTTAAACTTTTTCTCACTTAAAGAGAAATGTTCTGTAGGACAGGATGAAAAGAAGCACATCCACTGGATCATCAACTCAAAAGCCTACCTCTCTTTTCACTTTTTTTATGTAGATATAATTGGCATATAATGTTATATTAGCTTCACATGCACGGCATAATGATTCCGTATTTGTATACACTGTAAAATCATCACCACACAGTAAATGTAGTTAACATCACCACACATAGTAATGGAATTTTTCTTCTAATGGTGAAAACTTTTAAGGCTTGTCTTAGCAAATTTTAAATATACAAGACAGTATTATTAACTATAGTTACTATGCTTTACATTACACCCCTAGGAATTACTCATTTTATAACTGGAAGTTTGTACCTTTTAATCCCCCTTCACCCATTAGCCCACCTCCCACCCCCACCCCTGCCTCTGGCAACACCCATCTGTTCTCTGTATCCCTAAAGTTGTTTTTTTTTTTTTTTAATTTGTTTGGAGGTTGTTTTTTACTCTATGTGTAAGTAAGATCATATGGCAGTTGCTTTTCTCTGACTTATCTGACTTATTACTCTTGGCATAATGCCCTCCAGGCTCATCCAAGTTATCACAAATGGTAATATTTCATTCTACTTTACAGCTGAATAGCATTCAATTAAATATACAGCCTACTTCTCTTACACCAAGAAAATAAAACATTCATTCACTCACATTCATTTCTCAAACTATTACGACAAGATCATTTCTTCTACAACTATCTAAAAAGTTCGTAACTTAGTTGTTATAGAAGTACATTTCTGTTAGCTATACAGACACATAATTTCTAAGAACACATATTTACTCTTAACTTTTTACTATTTACTCTTAATTTTTTACTCACAACTATCTCCCTCAAAATTATTTATTAATTAATTTATTTAATTGATCTATCATCACGGATATCGATTCTTTAATAACCTTCTCAAATACAGAATTATCAGCCTATAACAATACATAATTCACAGAAGTTTAGCATAATTCATTTCACATTTTCTTTTATTTTTCACCCCCAACAGAGGTAAGACTTACTTTGTTTATAGCAAAATAATTTCAAAGAAAGCATAATCTATAGTAACCATGGGGTCAATTCCAACTAAATACTTAAAACACTAGAACTTCCCTCCTTCCTTTTTCCTGGACAGTCTGTATTGAGTGCATAAGCACTCAACTCTCCAAGAGAATTGAGGATTCAGTGGACATAAAGCACACAAACTTCAAGTAACAACTGAGCAGGATTCTAGCAACTTCCTCAAACAGGTCTTCATTGATCTTAACTCATACCCTTGTCTATAACATTCTAAATGTTAAGATGTAAGTGTCTTATGCCTAGTAGGCATTTAAAAATTCAATTCCAGATTTAACTTAAAATCAGAAAGCCTTAAAGTTGAAAATAAACTTATATAATCTGACCAAACTCATTCACTTTGCAAATTAACTCAGGCTCAGATACCATTGCTAAATAGGGAAGAGTAACTAAAACTTATTTTCTGTCCCTCAATTTAAAAATCTTTCTTGATATATTTTATTGAAACTTCTTTCTGCAAAAGAAGCATGAAATAAACTTGTAAGGAATTCCTTCCTATTTACTTTCTGCGTTATAATCTGAAATCTCCTCAGGACAAAATGACTTCTTTTTAAAAATTCAAATTCTGGTTTATGAGTTATTTTCCCACTAAATTAGAACTACCTTTAAAATATTTCTAAGTAGGGGCGCCTGGGTGGCTCAGTGGTTTAAAGCCTCTGCCTTCGGCTCAGGTCATGATCTCAGGGTCCTGGGATCGAGCCCCGCATTGGGATCTCTGCTCAGCGGGGAGCCTGCTTCCCTTCCTCTCTCTCTGCCTGCCTCTCTGCCTACTTGTAATCTCTGTTAAATAAATAAAAAAAAATCTTAAAAAAAAAATTTCTAAGTATAAAATTACCCATTGTTTGCAAAGGAAAGAAAAAGCCAAATCAAACAAATAAAAGCTCCTCTGGTAATCCTGACTCCCATGCTCAGAACAACTGCAGTCCAGAAAGTATCTTTCCTTCCAGATGCCACACATCTATATGGGTTCCCAAAGTTTCTCTTCTTCTTTAGATTGCAACAGCATCATAGTTTAAATAGGTGTTTATCAATCATCTCCACAGAAAACTATATAATATAGAACATGTGTACAGTGGTGCAAGGTAAAGAAAAACTTAAAAGGTAAGAATAAGGGACATATCCTAAACATAGTTTATCAAACAGCAGACCTGGCCTACTACTCAGTTTTGAAATCTGATTTTGGGGTAACACTTAGAATTTTTTTTTTTTCGCATTAAAAAATGAAATAGAAAACAATGTACTGTACAAAGTAAAGGTAAGTATTCATGAATTGCTTTGCATATTTGTGCACCCATGTGAGCATATGCGGGCTGGATCATAAAATAACCCGTATTTCTTACCAGCATCACGGGTTGAGAAACACTGCTCTGAATATAGTCTGCTCCTTTGCTCCTTACAGTGGATTATCCTATATGAGTGAAGAACATCTATGGCATAAACCTTACAAACTATTCCAAAAACAAGTGGCTATTCGAGATGGATTTCAACAATTCAGACATGAATTACTCTTAGAGTTGGCATTTTATAGGTTGTCTCACAAATTAAAAAGGCAAGAGCTGATCACTTTAAAAGCTACCTTGTATCTCTTCATCTTCAAATCTTGCTGAGGTGAGGTAGTATCACAAACACACTGATGTGTGGGAGAGATAATTTTAGAGATCACTCTTTCATATATTCATAGTAATCCAAGTACTACCTTATATACATTAGTTAGAGCTACAAAGATTGAATTGAGATGATACTCTGTTCGTAAAAGTAAACTGAAGAAATTAACCTCATTACTTTTATTTTGAAATCCATTAAAGAGAAAATTCAAGGACAGATACACTAAAGCAACAAACTACATAGGTAAGAAATCTTGAAATTCTAGCCAGAATACTATTTAATCTTTCAGAACTTAAATATCCATAAAAAATATTAATTTTCTATTCAATTTCTGTGACATTCTAATAACTAAAAATTAATTCATTTACACTTACAATTATTTTTACAGATCTTTGTGTAGAATGACAGAAATAAAGCATTTATTTTCCTAGTCTTAGATGAATTATAATATCTAAGAAATAGAGCCTTGAGGAGTTAAAAAAAAACTTTCCTTATACAGTGTCATTATGAGGGTTTGGAAAAAACCTCTAAAAAACCATCTAAATTAATGCAGCCCTCTAAAATAAAGAAAGACTTGATTTTTTTTATTTTAAAGTTTTAAAAGATTTTATTCATTTACTTGAGAGAGAGCACAAGGAGGGGGAGCAGCAGAGGGAGGGAGAGAGGCAAACCCCCCACCCCCAATGAACAAGGAGCCCAAAGGAGGACTCGATTCCAGGACTCCAGGATCACGACTAGAGCCGAAGGCAGACACTCAACTGACTAAAGCCACCCAGGTGCCCAAGACTCAGTATTTAGAAAACAAACAAACAAACAAAAACACCCCACAAACTAAAAATATCACAGTATTGCATTTTATTCCATGATAATGTACATTTAAGCCCAATGCCATTACCAATAAATTGAGAGGCAAAGCCTATATTCTAAAAGCTGACAAGGCTAAAGAGGAAGCTTACAGAAGGCCTTGGACACTGAACTAGAAAGACAGTGTCAAAATAATAAATCTTCTTTCTTTACCACCAAGCACAATCTAGCATTTCAAAAATGAAACATTTAAAATTATTAAAATCAAATCTCAAGAAATAAAACAGGAAGTTAGTAAAAGTTTTTTCTTTTCCCCTCATTATAATACCCCTGGCAACAGGGCAATGTGACCACTTTTAAATAGCCTGGATTTATCAAGAAGGAAGCAGAAGCACCCTGAGTTTATCCTGAAAACACCATTCATGGCCACTCTGAAGTCTACTTAGTTTCTATAGCAAAAATTTATTTTTCACTATTTATATAAAAAAAACTATACACACACATATACATACATGTATATGTATGTACATGTATCTCACCAGATTAATGTTAGAGAAGAACTATATGTGGACTCCCAAAATATATTCCAGTTAAACATTTTGATTAACAAACAGATGTGTAATAGATTATGCCTTCCTGACAATCTCTTCTAAAATAAAAAAATCTTTAAGAACATATCTGATTTCTACCAGACTTAGATATAACACTAAGTACTATTTGTCAAATATTTTCAGGATATAAAGATAATGAATCTTAAATCAAAGTATTAAAACACAAACTATTATTTGTCCTTTTGTTCTACAGCATTATCAATCCTGTTGAGCTCTATAAAGAATAACAAGTTAAATTATTAAAGAGATCTGAAATGTAGTTCTCATATAAATTATATAATTTCTTGAAGCCAAATTTTAGAAGATTTTGGAATAAAAATGCTATCATCTTCTTGGATTTGGGGGAAAGGATATAATAAAGTGTGATAATAGTAAATCAACATTTTCCCAACCTCATGTAACTGTCACAGCTCTGACACTACCCATTTAGCTTAGATATGTCAATCAGTATATACAGAATCATTCCACTTTAAAACATTATGCAATTTGTCTTTTAATAAGTGAGGAATGCAGTCAACTCTCAATGAATAAAATTAGGTAATTTTTAATTTATTAGACACAATTTTCTAACAAGCAGGAATACTATAGGTCTACTTAGATTAAGGAATTTTATAAGTTCCTTAGACATATACTGAGCAGATGTCTCATTCAAATTATTATCCACAGATTATAAATGAATAAAAACCCTACTTCATTTCCAGCTCCTACATTTACCAACCTTTTAAATAACAGAAATAACAGCTAAGCCCCTAAAATGTGATTCACTATGCTTAAGGTGACCAATTAATGTAGATAATAGCATTAATACATATTATAAGAATAGGGAATCTATACAATTTTCTAAGTGCTAGAAGTAACTAAAAACTTTTTTTTAAAGCTGACTACATCTCAGGGAACCTGGGTGGTTCAGTTAGTTAAGCATCTGACTCTTGATTTCAGTTCAGGTCATGATCTCAGGGTTGTGAGATCAAGCCCCTTATGGGGCTCCCAGCTCAGCAGGGAGTCTGCTTGGGATTCTTACTTTCCTTTCTTCTTGCCCCTCCCTGCTACTCACACACTTGCTCTCTCTCAAATAAAATCTTTAAAAACAACAACAACTAAATGAAACAAGATGGGATTGGGAGGGAGACAAACCATAAGTGACTCTTAATCTCACAAAACAAACTGAGGGTTGATGGGGGGAGGGGGGTTGGGGGGGTGGGATTATGGACATTGGGGGGGTATGTGCTATGGTGAGTGCTGTGAAGTGTGTAAACCTGGAGATTCACAGACCTGTACCCCTGGGGATAAAAATATATTATATGTTTATAAAAAATAAAATTTAATAAAAACAACAACAACAACAACAACAACAACAACAACAAAAAGCCCAAACCTGACTACATCTCAAATATGCCTTAACTAGTTTATGTATATTCAGTTTCCTTTAACATTTATAGGATCATACAACCAGAAGGGATATAAAATATAGTATATGTTCAACTCTCTCATTTTTAAAATTAAGGATCTTAAAGAGATATGATTTGTCCAAAGACTCCATAAGTGGCTGAAGTAGCTGTTCTCCTGATAGGGCTCCTTTCCCAGTACTATTATGCCTTTTCCTTAATAATTTCTATTTATTACAAATTAGATTCAAAATTGCCCAATGCTTACATGGATACTATTGTTCCAATGACACAAAGAGAAGCTGCAAAAAAGGAACCACAATCTGACAGATAAGGCAAATACACAAATAATTTCACATAAGGTAGAGTATAAAGACCATATGAAACGTGTAAAATGCAACTTATACCCATGATGGTGGTCACTGGATGTTTGACTTTAAAAAGACAATATATTTACATTGAAGTCTGTAGGAGAGATAGGAAAGAGTCCAACAGGGAGAATTTGGTTTGAAAAGTACCAAGTAAGAAAACAAAATACGGGAAAGCAAGAAAGACAGTGGATATGTATCACTAACCTATGGGTCTAAGTGTATAGAAACAATAACAGATAAATTAAAAAAATAAGCTAGGGCCACATTGTAGAAGGATCTGAACAACCAACTTGAGCTAGTGGTTAGATAGGGCACCAATTTTCAAAGACGGTAGCCAAAGCAAAGACATTACTCCTAAGGGAAGTGTGTTATGCATGCATATGAACCGTACTGAGAAAGAAAATGATCACTACCACTGTAAGCACAGAGGTGTGTTGTCTTGTGACATGATCAGAGCAATGGAGTGTGAAGTAGAAACCAGATGATGAGCAGTGAAAGGAACACCCCAAGAAACACCTTTACAATTAAGAAAACCAGGTCATGTTCCCCTCGCAATAGGTTTTAACAGCCTAGAGAAACTGTCCCTAAAAAGGTGCATGCATAGTGCAAGGAAAAGTGTCTCCAGCTTGACCTTTAACTATACAGTCATTTACATACATTTGTTTTGCAGTCAAAAGCCCCCTTATGGGCTTTTCAGATACATTATGGAAATGGGCATGCATAGTAGGAAAATGGTTACATAATCTTAGCTGTCAGTCAAGGAGCCCTCAGGACCACCCCACTGCAAGTCACACATCTTCCCAGCCCAGAAAAACCCAATACATATCCAACCCCCAAACTACCTAAGGGCCAGCTGCACCTTGCAGAACCTGACCACTCTCCCCTAGAGAGTGTACTGTTGCTTTAATAAAACTATTCTCTGCTTTCTTTTGGGGCACCAATCTCTAATCCTTTATTGCTTCAGGCCAAGAGTGGACACACAACACTCTGCTGGACAGGAGGATTAATATTAATTTACTCCTTCATTACAACTTGAAATCTGAAATGTAATTTCTAAAAAGCCACTCAATAACATACAAGAATACTATTCTCATCTGGATACATGTTGAAATCTTTATAGCAGGAGTTCACCTTTACAGAATTTTTAGTAAAAATTTATGAACAACGAGTTACTCAAAGGCTATTGGGTTGTACTTCACTATATATTCTACCATAAAGTAGAGAAATTGCAAAGACTGAATCATCTTTATTGTTTACCCAGCAGTCTCAATTGTCTAAAACCAATCCATTAACAGAATTCACTATCTTGATTCTGAGGATATACTGACTGTTATAATTACTATATATGTGTGTATGTGTATGCTGTCACAACCGAATTATATACAACCTTGTCTAAAACTACTTTATGTAAGAAATAATCCTGCACATAACTTATTTCCAACATCTTATTTTGTTTTACTTACTCTGAATCTTGTTAAGGTTTCCTTTTTTCTTCTTTGCCATTCTTTATAATGTACTTATAAGTCCTTTTCACATTAAACTTATCAATACATAGTGTACTGTTTTTGAATTTAATATTCTTTGATAAGTTGTATTTTTAGGCTTCAATTTAGAAGAAATATAATTTACATTTTACAATTTAGAACTGTAATCTACATTTTATTTCCCCACCCATACAGACATCTTTCAGTAAATGGCTCTTTATATGGCCTAGGGACATTGTAATTCCAAACAACTTTTTACTGGGCGGGAGAAATATGAGACATATAAATTTCATAACAGGAAGGAGCCTCAGAAGACATTTACTCAATTTATTATGTGATGCATAAAACACCACTGTAACATCTCTTACATGGCCAGTCTCACTGTAAGAAAATTTTTCAGTATTATGGCATCACTGGATATGGTGATATAGCTTATTCCATATTTGGACAGTGGTAAATATTATAAAGTTTCCTCTTCAGGCAGCTTGTAACATCTCCTCACTTATCCCTATACTCCATGACAGAGCCATGCAGAAAACAAGTGAGAAATTATTAAGTGGAGCCCTGACCCTCTCAGCAGCCATAGCAGACCACTAATTCACATCAAGCCCTCAGTCATCTAAAATTCCCTGACATTTTCCCTTGTGATACTATATTTAGGGCAGGTGAGGTTTGGATACACTTATTTTGGAATTTACTTTTGTTCAGTTTGTTGGAATCCTTGTGTTTAAGATTTTTTGAGGAATTATTCTATCATGCAATGTCTTAACTAATCTTTGTTGGTTATTTGAAAATTTGAACAATATTGACATTGATGTGCTCCGATAATAAAAATGCTTCAAAGAACAAAGTACAGGATTGAGCCCTGAAGAATGCAGCAAACTCCCTTGGTACTAATATCAATTCTATTAACTGGATTTCTCTGGTATAGCTGTGCATCCAGTTCACGATCTATCTACAATCTGCACATAAGGCCTATCTGTCTACATCTTGACCAGAAAGTATCAAAGAATCTCAAAAAATAAGCTTAGCCTGAACCTAGTGACTGCTGTTAATATTTTGAGAAAAGTAAGCCATTAAAAAAAAGTCCCATTTGAATTTCGCATAGAATTCATGTCAAGCTCAATGATACAAGCATTCGTAATTCATGTAAATTTTCTTTCTAAGAATCTGGATATTTGCCTATCTCTAATCTAGTTCCTGTCTCACTTTGTACAGTTTCTCAACGAATGAACTATATAGTGCTTTATATATGAGGTCTGCAAGGTTTCCAATTATGTAACACAAACATCAAATGCCTACATTGGTAGGCATACACTGCAAGATTTTTGTGAGGATTAAGTAAAATAATATATAGAGTCGCTTTCATAGTGGGAGGACACATAACAGGTACTTCATAAATGGCAGTCAGTGGTGATTGTGGTGGCAGCCTTTACAGTTATGTGCCGGGTGTATAAAGCACTAGGAATACAAAGAAGAAGAAGACTTGGTTCCTAAACTCCAGAAGCTTATATTCTAGTCAAGCAAGCAGACACAATCACATTGTGGTTCTGAGTGCAATGATGGTGTTAAAAACAAAACAAAACAAAAAAAAGGAAGTCTTCTGGAAGCTCACAGGAATGTCATGCTTAGGCTTAGCATGTGTCTGAATAAGGCATTAAAAGGTAGGTGACATATAGCCCAGTTTGCTCAGGCCACCTGCAATTAATGCCTGTCATTCCAACTTAACTGTTAATAGTGCCTAGTTTCACTCTTAAAAGTACCAATACTCATCAATAGTCATCACTATTATTGAAATACTCATCACTATTATACTTAGAGCCTTTGCCTGAAGAGAGTACTACAGTACGGCTGGACTCAGGTATAAAGGGGTTCCTCTCCTTCTACCAGTGGTAAACTTCTTAAGGGCAGAACGATCCTTCAAAGTTCTGTAAGACTGTGGACTGCATCCATATGTCCAGTCAGCCTCTCAGTAGTGAATCAGCAAGACTGAGAAAAAAGTCAGTAATTATAATACAAGGAGTAGGCTGTATCTATTCCTATGTCTTTAACATTCATCTTACTCTTTTATTCTTGCTTTACATAGTAGTCTGGAGGTTTACAGAGAAAGAAAAAGAATTTTTTATAATTACTACTTAATAGCAAATTATAACTGAAAGAAAAAAAATAAATGGGGTGCAGCTGGAAAGGTGCCACCCCCTTGCCCACAACACAACACACATTCATGGGGAACCTGGAACCAAACTATTCACAGATGACCTGCTTCTAGGTCAAGGTTTTATACGTGGCTGAGAAGCTCCCTTGCTGCAATCCATTGAAAGTCAGCCCTCAACACAAGCATTTGTAAAAGTAATAACAAATACAGAAAAAAAGAAAGAGAGAAAGAAAGAGAGAGAGAGAGAGAGGGAGGGAGGAGGGAGGGGGAGGGCAGGAGGGGGGGAAGCAAGCAAGCTAGAAAAACATTAGCCAAACACCTAAGTTTAAACCCAGCTTGGACACCTCCCAGTTGTGTGGCTTTGAACAAGTCAGAGTATTTCTGAGCAGGGCCAGCTTTGTGGGTGTAACCTGTGCACCTGTGCAGTCCCACAGAATCCCACAAAAGGTTTAATAACTATTGCATCCTGAACTTCTTCATTTTATCTTTGAACTTGATTTTGTAAATCCAATGAGACAATGAAACCAAAGCTTCATAAGCACAGAAGGTATGTGCAACATGTGCCCTTGCTTCCCATTTGCTTACAGGAGTCATGATGTTCCATGAGCACAGAATTCCTGTGTAAAGTCCTAAGTGGGCACAAAATAAGCATATTAGTTCTACATCAGGGTAAGCAGAGTATTAACAGCCCGAAGAGGCCATGCTTTCTCCTTCAATCAGGACTTAAAAGCAGAAGAGGGCAGTAGTACTGTAAGAAACAAGACGGACCAAAACCTCCTAATCCTTTCTTACTCATGTCACTTCCCTGTATCAGCCAACCATTTACAGTGAAAATGATGACAGGGGAGAGAAGGACAGAACAATGGATAGTACTTTTCCTTTCAGTCCTTCCTTATTCATTAGTTAATCAAAAACAAAGAATGTTGATGGAATACATGCATATTAATAAGTGAAATAAAAAGTACAGTTAGTTTTGTGCAGTATTCCCATTATTCTGGTAAAAACAAAATATCCATGCATGTACAAGCTTAGAAATACAGGGTGTAAATCTGACCATTCTACATATGAATTAAGTGTTCTTATGACTGCAGTTAAAACTTACATTACAATATAAAGATGAATGATAAAATTTGTTATGTAAATTTTAAATTTTTACTTACTTAGAACATTATTTTTTACTGGGGGTAAACTCTACCCCCAATGTGGGGCCTGAACTCATGTACTTAGAACAACATTAAGTAGCATATAAAAGACACCCTGACAGTTGAGAGAATGTACAAAAAAGAAAAAAGCCTTTATATTTTTAGTACCTTTAATGATACTTTTTCCTTGGTTTTTGAACAAGGGCCTACAGATTATGCAGCTACCCTTCTTCTGAGCCTCAGTTTTTGATTAGCAAATTAATAGTAATAACTACGATATTGACCTTATGACTGCTAAAATAATAATTGAGATAAATAAAACAATACTTCCAGTTTCCGGTCTGGCAGATAAGCAACTTGAAAGTCGCTATTTCATCCTAACAAGTAAGAATTGAACAAACTGAAAAATTAACAACTCCTCTTAAATTCAAGAGAAGTCGGGATGCCTGGGTGGCTCAGTTGGTTAAGCCGCTGCCTTCAGCTCAGGTCATGATCCTAGGGTCCTGGGATAGAGTACCGCATTGGGCTCCTTGCTCGGCAGGGAGACTGCTTCTCTTTCTGCTTCTGCCTGCCACTCTGCTTGCTTGTGTGTACTCCTCTCTCTGACAAATAAATAAATAAAATCTTAAAAAAAAAATTCAACAGAGAAGTGAGGTTGCAGGGCAAACAATAGCCCCTAAAACTGGAGAAAAAGAAGGAGAACAGAGAGAATTTCAATTTACTGGAGCAAAAACCCAGCACCGGGGGCGCACTGTGGCTCAGTGGGTGAAGCCTCGTTAAGTGTCTGCCTCAGCTCAGGTTATGATCTCAGGCACCTGGGATCAAACCTGGCATAGGGCTCTCTGCTCAGTAGGGACCCTGTTTCCCCACTCTCTCTCTGCCTGCTGCTCTGCCTACTTGTGATCTGCCAAATAAATAAAATCTTAAAAAAAAAAAAAAAACCCAGCACCAGGGTAGAAACCTGAATTGTATGTAACTGACAAAGTGCTGAGAAGATTCTTAACCTGAACATCAAAAACTGCAGGATCCTGTCACATGGGGGCCTCTCATTTCTGTGAGTTTTATGTTCAAAAGCATTACCAAGCTTCTCTTAGTGAAGACTGGAGAAAAACTCCTTTAGGTTTTGTCATGGGGTGAGGAAAAGAGAGCCCAATCTACTGGAGTTTTAGCAGTACCTAGCTTACCTGGGGGAAGAAAAATACTCAATTTCAGCCCCCCTCCAGCCACCCTGTTCCACCTAAGGTGGGGAAAAGAGGCACTTGAGAAGTTTGAGGCACTTGAGAAGTTCACTGCCGAGGGAAACAAGCTCACTAAAAGAAAAGACCTAATCACAGACTACTGAATGCTTGCTTCTCTTCTTTGCATACTTCACCACTAAATTACTAAAGCCCTATTTAACAGAGTTCCTTTCACCCTGTATGCTCATACTTAGCTTTCAACAAAAAAATTAAAAGGCAAACAAAAAGGAACAGTTTGAAAAGACAGAGACCAAGCATCAGAATGAGACTCAGATATAGCAGAGATGTTGGAATTATTAGACTGAATTTAAAACAACTATGACTAATACGCTATGGGCTTTAAAAGAAAAAGTAGACAACATGCAAGAACAGATGGATAATGTAAACAGAGAAGTAGAAATTCCAAGAATCAATGCTATAGATCAAAAACACTGTAATATAAATGAATAATGCTTCCGATGAACTAATTAGTAGACTAGAAATGGCTGAGGAAAGACTCTCTGAGCTTAAGGATGTGTCAATAGAAATTTCCAAAATGGAAAAACAAAGAAAAATAGACTGAAAAAGAAAAAAGAAACAATACCCAAATGGGACAAAAATAAAAGGTATAATATACATGTTTTGGGGGTATGAGAAGGGGAAGAAAGAAAAAGGAACATAAGAAATATTTGAAGCCATAATGACTGAGAATCTACCCAAATTAATATTGAATACCAAACCACAAATCCAGGAAGGTCAGAGAACACAAAGCAGGATAAAAAACACCCTGCTAAAAAACAAACAAACAAAAAAAACCCTCCACCTACCACACAATTTCCAAACTATAGAAAATAAAAAAATAAAGAAAAAATTCTGAGGGGAGAAGTAAGAAGGCAGAGGAGTAGGATGATCCTAAGTTTGCCTCCTCTCTCAAACACAACTAGATAAATATCAAATCATTCTGAACACCAAGAAATCAATCTGAAGTCTTAGAGAACAAAGTTGCATGTCTACAAACTGGAAAAATGAATCATGGAAGGTAGGATCTGTAGAGGGTTGATTTGTGAGAGAAAAGAGCTATTGGTGCTCCCCAGAGGAAGGAGCCCTGGTCCAGAGGGAGCAGAGAGAGAGAAAGAAGAGAGAGAGAGAAAGCAGAGGGTGGGGTGGGGGGTGGAGAAAGAGGTAAAAATAGGCACAAGGACTACAAAAGAAAACTAGTCCTGAAAACCACTTACAGGGAAAACAGAGAGGGCTACAATACTGCTAGTTTTCTATAAACAGGAGAGCACAGAGTCTGAAGTTTCAGAGGTCTGCAATATTGTCAGGTTCACGCCAGGGGATCTGAGTGGTGTTCCAGTGGGAGGGTAGGGTGGGACCCCAGCAGCAGGTAGCCTGAGGATTCCCAGGATCACACAGGTAGAAGTGGTTCCCCTACTTGGAGTTCCTTTGGCAGAGGCGATCCGGCCTCTGCAGGGGGCAAAGGACCCTGCAGGTATCATCACCTATCCCGCTCACCAGTATAGGAACAAAGACACCTGCAGAGGGCAGCAAACCCTGCCACCAGCTGTATGTTGTGATTTACCACAAACTTTGAACCAAGACGCAGTCGCATGACTGTCTTCTGGGATATGCCGGCACCTGATAGGGTGCAGGGAGATCCTATCCCAAAGGATAAATGAAGGTCCCCTTAGTCGGGGATCTTTGAGGTATGGGGTTTTGAAATTCAACTGCACCTGACATAAAACAAGAGTCCTATTCCACTGGACAGGCAGAAAGCTCAGACACAGACAGGATAAAGGCAAGGATCTGACAAAAACCAGGGACATAGGAAGGGTTATTGTTTGCCCATCTGTGACTGTACTGAAAAGGTGTGGCATACATTTCCTGCTCTGAAGACAACCCGGGGAAGGCATTTTCTCCCAAAGCCTACCACATTGATTCACCTCAGTGAGCTAAACAAGGCCACTATACCAAGCCCAGCTCCACTGTACTCTGCAGGCACATCCCCACGAAGGCAATTTCATCTAAGAACTGGAGCAACAGGACCCTCCCCTAGAAGAGCAGCACAAACCCCTCACCCACACCAAGTCTACTGATCATCCAGTGCTACAAAGCTTCAGCTCTAGGGGAAACAGGATCTAGTATCCTTTGGGGTTGTTTGTTTTGTTTTTTTGTGAATACAGAAAAGGCAATTTTTAAAATATTTTTATCTTTTTAAATGTTATATATTTTTTAATTTCAAATGTTTTTCCTTTACGTTCTACCTTTTCTCTATCAAGCTTCTCATAAAAGGCAGATAAAAACACACCTAGGATCTAGCTTCCTTTATGTAATTTATTTAAAAATAATTTTTAATTTTTACATTTTTATTTTGCTTTTTTCCCCTCCAAAATGATAAGATGGAATTCAACCCAAAAGAAATAAGAGGAAGAAATGACAGTCAGAGACTCAATCACTACAGATGTAAGTAAGACGTTTGAACTAGAATGCAAAGCAACAATCAAGAGCTGGACTTGAAAAAAATCATAGAAGACACTAGAGAATCCCTTACCGCAGAACTAAAATCTAGTCATTGCGAAATTAAAAATGCTATAATGGAGATGCAAACCTGAATGGATGCCATAAAAATGAGGATGGACAAAGCAGAGGAACAAATCAGTGATACAGAAGATAAAAATATGGGAGTGTCTAGGTGGCTAGCTAGTTAAGTATCAAACTTGATTTTGGGGGAGGTCACTGATCGCAGAGTTGTGAGATCAAACCCCATATTGGAGCCCAATGTGGGGCCTGTTTAAGCTTCTTTCACTCTCCCTCTTGCCCTTCCCCCTCACTCCCAACCCATGCTGTCTTAAAAAAAAAAATTAAAAAGATAAAATTATGGAAAATAACGAAGCTAAAAAGAAGAGGAAAACAAAGGTAATGAATCAGGAAGACAGAATTAGGGAACTCAGTGACTTATTAAAATGGACTAACATTCATATCATAAGAGTCCCAGAAGATGAAGAGAGAGAAAAGGGGGCAGAAGGTTTATTTGAGTAAATTATAGCTGAAAACTTCCCTAATCTGAGGAGGGACACAGACAACAAATCCAAAAAACACAGAAAACTCCTATTAAGTTCAACAAAAGCTGACCATCACCACGGCATATCATAGTCAAATTCACAAAATATACAGACAAGGAAAGACTCCTGAAAGCAGCAAGGGAAAAAAGGCCCTTAACCTACAGGGAAGATGGATCAGGTTGCAGCAGATCTGTCCACATAAACTTGGCAGGCCAGAAGAAAGTGGCAGGAAATATTCAACATGCTGAATGGCAAAAATATGCAGCAAGGCCAATATTCAGAATAGATGTGAGAAAGAAATAGTTTCCCGAATAAACACTAAAGTTCAAGACCACTAAACCAGGCCTGCAAGAAATTTTCAGGGGGACCCTTTGAATGGAGAAAAAAAGACCAAAAGCAACAAAAAGTAGAAAGGACTAGAGAACATCACCAGAAACACCAACTTATATAGGCAACACTATGACACTAAATTTGTATCTTTCAGTAATCATTCTGAATGTAAAATGCTCCAATCAAAAGACACAGGGTGTCTGAACAGATACAAAAAATAAGATCCATCTATATGATCTATACGCTGCCTACAAGAGGCTCATTTTAGACCTAAAGACATCTGCAGACTGAAAGTGTGGTGAGAGAGAATCATCTATCATGCTAATAGAGGTCAAAAGAAAGCCAGAGGAGTCATACTTATACCAGACAAACTTAATCTTATTTTTTTAAAGACTTTATTATTTGACAGAGAGAAACACAGTGAGAGAGGGAACACAAGCAGGGGTGGGGGGTGGGAGAGAGAGAAGCAGGCTTCCTGCTGAGCAGGGAAGGGCTCGATCCCAGGACCCTGGGATCATGACCTGAGCCAAAGGCAGACGCTTAACAACTGAGCCATCCAGGTGCCCAGACAAACTCAATTTTATTTTTATTTATTTTTTTTTAAAGATTTTATTTATTTATTTGACAGACAGAGATCACAAGCAGACAGAGAGGCAGGCAGAGAGAGAGGAGAAAGCAGGCTCCCTGCTGAGCAGAGAGCCCGATGCGGGGCTCGATCCCAGGACCCTGAGATCATGACCCGAGCCGAAGGCAGCGGCTTAACCCACTGAGCCACCCAGGCGCCCCACAAACTCAATTTTAAAACAAAGACTATGACATAGGATGAAGAAGGGCATTATATCAAATTAAGAGGTCTATCCATAAGGAAGGTTTAACAATTGTAAATATTTACACCCTTAACTTGGGAGCACCCAAATATATAAATCAATTAATAATAAACATAAACTCATGGATAATAATACAGTAACAGTATGGGACTTTAACACCCCATTTACAACAATGAACAGATTACTGTAGCAGAATATCAACAAGGAAACAATGATTTTGAATGAAACACTGAACCAAGTGGACTTAGGAGATATATTCAGAACATTTCATCCTAACAGCAGAATACACATGCTTTTTGAGTGCACATGGTACATTCTCCAGAATATGTCACACACTGGGTTACAAATCAGCCCTCAAAAAGAATAAAAAGACTAAGAGTATACCATGCATATTTTCAGACCACAACACTATTAAACTTGAAGTCAGCCACAAGAAAAAATTTGGAAAGATCACAAATACATGGAGGTTAAAGAACATCCTACTAAAGAATGAATGGGTCAACTAGGAAATTTAAAAAAAGTATATGGGAGCAAATGAACATGAAAACATGACAGTCCAGGGGTGCCCGGGTGGCTCACTCAGTTAAATGCCTGCCTTCAGGTCAGGTCCTGATCCCAAGATCCTGTGATCAAGCCCCACGTTGGGCTATCTGCTCAGCAGGGAGTCTGCTTGTCCCTCTCCCTCTGCCTGCCACTTCCCCTGCTTGTGCTTTCTCCCACTCTTTCTCTCTCTCTCTGTCAAACAAATAAAATCTAAAAAGAAAGAAAAGAAAAGGAAAGAAAAGAAGGAAGGGAGGAAGGAGAAAAAGAAAGAAAGGGAGAAAGAAAACATGACAGTTCAAAACCTTTGGGATTACAGCAAAAGCAGTCATAAGAGGGAAGTATACAGCAATACAGGCCTACCTCAAGAAGCCAGAAAAGTCTCAAATATACAACCTAACCTTACACCTAAAGGAGCTAGAAAAGAACAAATAAAGCCTAAAACCATCAGAAGAAGGGAAATAACAAAGATTACAGCAGAAAGAAATGATATAGAAATAAACAAACAAAAAACCCCAATAGAACAGATCAATGAAACCAAGAACTGGTTCTGCTAAAGAATTAATAAAATTGATAAAACCCTAGCCAGATTTATCAAAAAGAAAAGAGAAAGGATTCAAATAGATACAATCATTAATGAAAGAGGAGAGATCACAACCAGCACTGCAGAAATACAAACATTTATGAGAATACTATGAAAAATTACATGCCAACAAAGTGGGCAATCTGGAAGAAATGGATGAATTCCTAGAAATTTACAAACTACCAAAACTGAAAGAAGAAGAAATGTAAAATTTGAATAGATCCATAACCATCAAAGAAATTCAATCAGCAGTCAAAAATTTCCCAATAAACAAAAGGTTTGGGCCAGATGGCTTCCCAGGGGAATTCTACCAGACATTTAAAGAGAGTTAATACCTATTCTTCTCAAATTGTTCCAAAAAATAGAAACGGAAGGAAAACGCCCAAACTCATTCCACAAGTCCAGTATTACCTTGATTCTAAAATGAGACAAAGACCCCACTAAAAAGGAGAATTACAGGCCAACATCCCTAATGAACATGGATGCAAAAATTCTCAAAAGACAACAAAAAATCAAATCCAACAGTGCATTATAAGAATTATTCACCATGATCAAGTGGGGTTTCTCCTGGGCTGCAAGGGCGATTCAATATGTGCAAATCAATCAATGTGATATACCACATTAATAAAACAAAGGGATAAGAACCATATGCTCCTCTCAATTGATGCAGAAAAACTATATGACAAAGTACAGCATCCATTCTTGATAAAAACCCTCAACAAAGGAGGGACAGAGGGAGAGGGACCATACCTCAACAACCTCAACATCATAAAGACCATATATGAAAGACCCATAGCGAATATCCTCAATGGGGAAAAGGGTGAGAGCCTTTCTCCTATGGTCAGGAACAAGACAAGGATATTCATTCACACCCTTACTATTTAACATAGTACTGGAAGTCCTAGCCTCAGCAGTCAGACAACAAAAAGAAATAAAAGGCACAATAATCAGCAAGGAAGAAGTCAAACTGTAACTATTTGCAGATGAGAATATCCTCTATGTAGAAAACCCAAAAGACTTCACCAAAAAATTGCTAGAACTAATACATGAATTCAGCAAAGTTGCAGGCTATAAAATCAATGTGCAGAAATCTGCAGGCTCCCCACTGAGCAGAGAGCCCAATACGGGGCTCAATTCCAGGACCCTGGGATCATGACCTGAGCCAAAGGCAGAGGCTTTAACCCACTGAGCCACCCAGGCGCCCCTGCATTTCTATACACCAATAACAAAGCAGTATAAAATGATACAAGGAATCGAGCCTATTTGCAACTGCACCAAAAACAATAATGTACCTAGGAATAAACCTAACTAAAGAAGGACGTACAGCACCAAGGTAGCACAGCTGGTTAAACGTCTGACTCTTAATTTTGGCTCACGTCATGAGGTCAAGTCCTTCACTGAGCTCTGCACTCAGCAGGGAGTCTGCCTGACAGTCTCTCTCCCTCCCCCTCTGCCCTTACACTCCCATTTAAAAGATAAATAAATCTTTTAAAAAAAGAGGGAAAAGATCTGTACTTTGAAAACTATAGAACACTTATTAAAGAAATAGAGGAGGACACAAATGGAAAGGCATTCTATGCTCACAGACTGGAAGAACAAATATTGTTAAAATGTCTATAATAGGACATCTAATATAAGATTTTTATAATATATGTACATTATATATCATAGTTATATTATTATTATAATTATTATATAATATATAACAATATACAATATAAAATAACTACTATAATATATAATTAATAATAATATAGTTATAAGACATTTTATATAAGACATTATATACAAGATAGTCTATACATTTAATGCAATCCCTATCAAAACACCACCAGCATTCATAGAGCTAGAACAATCAATCTTAAAATTTGTATGGAACCACAAAAGATACCTACTAGTCAGAAGAATGTTAAAAAGAACTGGAGGCATCAAAATTCTGGATTTCAAGCTATATTACTAAGTTGGAGTCATCAAGACAGTACTATACTGGTACAAAAATCAGTGGAACAGAACAGAGAACCCAAAAGTGGACCCACACCAGTCAACTAATCTTTGACGAAGCAGGAGAGAATATCCAATGTAAAACAGACAGTCTTTTCAACAAATGGTGTTGGGAAAACTGGATAGCAACATGCAGAAGAATGAAAATGAACCACTTTCTTACACCATATACAAAAATAAATTCAAAATGGAATTTTACCTAAATAGACCTAAATATGAGGCAGCAAATCATCAAAATCATAGAGGAGAACATAGGCAGCAACCTCTTTGATTTCAGCCACAGCCAATTCTCAGTAGGCACATTGCCAGAAATAAGGGAAACAAAAGCAAAAATGAGTTATTGGGACTTCATCAAGATAAAAAACTTCTGCACAGTTAAGGAAACAATCAACAAAACTGAAAAGCAACCTATGGAATGGGAGAAGATATACACAAAATGATATATCTGACAAAGCATTAGTATCCAAAATCTATAAGGAACTTAACAAACTCAATACTCCAAAAAAACAAATAATCCAGCTAAGAAATGAGCAGAAGACAGGAATAGACACTTTTCAAAAGAAGACATCCAGATGGCTAACAGACACATGAAAAGATTCTCAACATCACTCATCATCAGGGAAATACAAATTAAAACCATGATTAGATATCCACCTCATGGCTACAATTAACAACACAAGAAACAATAGGTGTTGGTGAAGATGTGGAGAAAGGGGAACCCTCTTACAAGAAACAATAGGTGTTGGTAGGAATGCAAACTGGTGCAACCACTCTGGAGAACAGTATGGAGGTTCCTTCAGAAAGTTAAAAATGGAACTACCCTACAATCCAGCAACTGTACTACTGGGTATTTACCCAAAGGATATAAAAATACAGACTTGAAGAGGTACCTGCACCTAGATGTTTAAAGCGGCATTATCAACAACTGCCAAACAATGGAGAGAACCCAAATGTCACCAAATGATGAATTCATAAAGAGGTGGTGTGTACACACAGACATGCATGCATGCGCAAGAATATTACTCAGCCATTAAAAAGAATGAAATCTTGCTATTTGCAACGGTATGGATGGAGCTAGAGTGTATTATGCTAAGTGAAATAAGTCAGTCAGAGAAAGAAAAACACAATATGATTTCACTCATATGTGGAATTTAAGAAACAAAACAGATGTACATATGGGAAGGGGTTAAAAAAAATAAGGAGAGAGGGAAACAAATCAAAGAGAGGGGATGGGTTAGATGGGTGGGTACTAAGGAGGGCACTTGCTGTGATGAGCACCAGGTGTTGTACGTAAGTGATGAATCACTGGATTCTAATCCAGAAAGCAATATTGCACTGTATGTTATCTAACTAAAATTTAAATTTAAAAAAGAAGAAGAAGAAAAATTTCTGAAGGAAGCCAAAGGGGGAATGAATAATACTTATCTACTGAGGAACTTACACTGAACTTCTCCTCAGAAGCCAGGCAAGCAAGAAAAGATTGTAATCAAATATTTTAAAGTACGGAAGGAAAAAACCCACAAACCTAGAATTCTGTAGTCTGCAAAATTACCCTTCTAAAGTAAAGGAGACATAAAAGATTTTCTTAGACAAACAAGAATAGAGGGAATTTGTTGTTGCCAATAGACTTGCCTTACCAGAAATTTCAAAGTTCTTCAGAGTGAAGGGAAATGATAAAGGTGAGAAACTCACAAATGCGTAAGTGAAAACTGTAAGTGGATAAAAGGTAAAGGTAAAATAAAATAAATACTACAATAGTGCTCTGTAAACTATAAAAATAAAAAACTACATAAACATTTCAGATTAAAACTCTTCCCTCTTTCCTTCCTTCTCATCATCTCAGAAGCTGATGGCTCTACATCCCATCTTATCATCAGGTACTATGATCAGAACACAGGGCTGAGAAACATCCCTGACTGCTACTATACCCTCTCAGCCTGCTTTATCAGACACCTGACACTGTTTCAAGGTTTCCTTTATAGCCACAGTCATGAGCTCTAGAGACTGTAGCAACTTACTACTAGATCACAAGAAACCTAGTAGAGAATTTCATCCTTTCACTGTTTGCATTAATATGGGCCAATAAGTCTACAGTGAAAACAGAAGTTCAGTGTCAGAAACTATTCACTTAATTCTCAGAGAATGTTTATCTATTTAAGCTCTTGATTTTAATAAAGCAAAATATCTAATAATAAAACAAAATCACTGTTAGTAAAGAACAGAACCAATAGTTTATAGCTACTTTATTTCAGAATGTTATTTTACATAGTTATTAGTAAGACAACATTATTTGATAATTAATATGTCTAAATTCATGAGGGGCTGTTTTGTTTTGTTTTGTTTTTAAAGATTTTATTTATGAGAGAGAGAGAGCACAAGCAGGGGGAGAGGCAGAGGGAGAAGGAGAAGCAGACTCCCTGCTGAACTGAGAGCCCGATGTAGAGCTTGATACCAGGACCTGGAGATCATGACCTGAGCCTAAGGCAGACACAACCATATGAGCCACCCAGGCACCCCTCTAAATTCATGTTTTAAGCATTCTAGTAGTTTGGTAAGAAGTCCATCCAAAGGTATAATTTGATATTACCACAATACAGCCACAATAACAATTTCCATTTATGGAGTTCACATGTAGTTAACATGTTGTCACATATAGTTAACCCATGTTTTTATTTTTTACTTTTGTTAATGATACTTGGTCTAAGAATCATATTAACATATACGGGTTTGGAGATTGTGCTCTTTCAGACAAAGCACGGTGAATTAAAGTACTGAACTACTAGTATAGATACTACTACCATTATCAGACCTACTACATACACTACTACTATTAATTACCTCAACCTAACCTACTCTCCTCTTCTGAACAATGGAAATTCTCTTTGGCACTTAGTGTGGCTACTTCAGAATAATACAGTGCTATCTTCTAATACTTTACTTCTAGTTTTTGCCTTCTTTTTAGACTAAAGAAAAGGCAGATAACCCCAAGCTCAGGTCTTCTTGCTCTGCCAGAGAACTATGGGCCCTTAGCTTGGGGATAATAGGGAAGAGCTTAAGGAAAAACTTTTAAGACAACTGAACACATCACACAAGATATCAGATATTTTACCACCAATGAACAGATTACTTATATGAAAAATCGTTTAATTTCTAAAGTCAAAGACAAAAATGAAAGCTGCAGAGTATTTCCTCAGGATTTGTGTAAGCACAAATAGTCAACTACTAAGACTGCTTCCATCACTGGATACACAGCCTTACTGCTGGTTCCTAGTGCATCATTACTAATTAAAGATTGCTATTAAAAAGAAGTTATTGTTAGGTGGTAGGAGCTAAAAAGGAGCAGTGGAAGGAATGCCCCAAGGCAGAGTTCCAAGTCCCTGAGAAGGAATGACAGAGACAGGAGCTGAAGGCAAGGATTACACATTAAACGGGGGTGGGGGTGGGGAGGGTGGGGGGGTGGTGTACAACATTTTGAGGTAGCTTCCAAGACCCTGGGGAAGGCAGATCAAGAGCAGAAAAATGCTACAGGTGTTGAGAAAGTGTACTCCTCTTCCACCTCTGCCCCAGAGAAACCCAGGCTGATTATAATACATTTGCATTGCGGGTACAGCCCCTCCCCACCCCCTACAGAGAAAGGCAGCCAGGAGGCTCTGGTACAAACCTAATAGGGTCAAAACTCCCCCTCCCAACCAATGGAAGGAATTCCCCAAATGACTAGAAGCAGCCTCCATTAGAGACTACCCCAATGTAAGTCACTGCTCCTCCCAGCCTAAGAAAGACCAAATAATATCCAGTCCCAAAACAATCTAGGGGCTGGTTCCACTTCTGAGAACCTGCCTGCTCTCCCACCTTCCAACTGTAGTTTTGCTTTAATAAACTGCTTTGTGCTTGCTACTTTTCTTTTTTTTAATTTTATTTATTTTATTTATTTGTGTGAGAGAGAGAGACAAGGAGCAGTGGGGAGGGGCAGAGGAGAAAGAGAGAAGAGAGAAGCAGACTCCTTGCTGTGCAGTAAGCCAATGTGGGGCTGGATCCCAGGACTCAGAGATCATGACCTGACCAAAAGACAGATGCTTAACTCACTGAGCCACCCAGGGCTCCCCCTTCTGTCTGTCTTTATTAGAACGCAAATCCCCATGTAAATCTTCTCGTGGGGAAATCTAAGGACAAAAAAACTCCATTCATACAAGGCAGACTCTCCCACTGGTTACTGGCAGAGATTCAGGTCAGAAACTACGGTATTTGAATCGTGGCATTACTTACAGGCTATATAATCACACTCAGCTCCCGTTTCTTCATTTGAAGAATAAGGTGGTTGGATTAGACTGCTTATGTCCTGACCAGCTCTAAAACATTAACAGACTACAAATAAAGTCTACTGTGGGCTCTAAATATACAAATAAAGTCTACTGTGGGCCCTAAATAGCTCCATTCTATATGAATGCATGTATGAGTATGATGAGGGAGCAGAAAGCAAGCTGAGGGCAAAGTACAAGCTGACACCACGCAATCTCCCTTCCTCCCAGGTGAGACCTCCTGTGTGACATTCCTCAGGCACTCACAGCTGCTCTAAAGTTAAGGGAAGGAAAAACAAATGGCTAACTTATATAGAAATCCCAGTACTTCAGGGCATGAGTCTCCCTCAGTTAAAAAATGTCATAGTGATTTATAAGAAGCATTCTTTATCAATAGCCTAACTTCCAGAGACCCATAACTCAATTTCCTGGAGCCCTAACATCACCCTCCTTTCCATGAGCGACATGGGAAACTGAGGCAGAATGGAAAGTAAACAAAGTTAAATTTCTGATCTGCAGCCCACTGACAAGGTCCTGAGATAAGCAGAGTAGAACATTCCTCCAGGAAGCTCCCAACTGTTTTTAGTTAAATGCCTTACCAGAGGGAATAACAACTTTAGCTTGACAAAAGCCAGGCCTCTAGTTCCTGATCTTCTTTAGCAAATGGAAGTCCTTTTGGACACCTCCCTTTGTCCTTACCTCCCCCAACTTCCAAATATAATAAGCCATTCCTCTCAACTCCACAGCAGCAGCTTTCCGCCCATGGGTCCTGTTGCTGTGCTTTAATAGAATCACCTTTTTGCACCAAAGAACTCCAAAGAATTGTTTCTTGACCATTGGCTCTGGACCTCACCAACTTCAAAACTACATCAAGTATGGGTGCTGTTGGGCCTCACCAAGGGCTGATGTATACATTTCCATTCAGTCTATCAGCTACTGCACTGGAAGTTTTAGTGCAGGGAAACATCTTCCTAAATGGCAAGGCCTGTATAAATATCCTAAGATATGTCATTTAGATATTAATCAGTTTAGCTATTACTGTATTAACTAATCCTCTCAGAACTGCAAAGATTTATTAATAATTCATTTACCAGGAACTTTTGCTATAATAGCAACAGCTGTTAATTTTAAAAATACCTTTTGTATTTTGGATAAACAATATTTTCTAGTATCATAGATGTAGTTTTTACCTCTTTACTTTTTTAAAAATTTCCCTAAGGTAGGTTATTAAAAGTATCAGCTAAAGGGAAAAAAAATAGCCTAAACACTAAGCTGTTTATACATGCTATTGTAGGCTCAGTGGTTGTGTTACTTGTTTTAAACCGAAGGATGATTCATCACCTCTGGCCTGTGTTCATTCAACACTACACCATTCAGTCAAGTGACCTGATAGTGAGCTGTCTGCATTATAAGCAAGGTAAACAGCAAGAATTTGATCTTATGTAGCAACTGCCCTTCAGTTCTTTTTACTCCTCTAAGTTATGTCCATCCTTCATGTTCAACATTCCCATTACTTCCCTGAATTATGTCCAACTTTCCCAACAACACAATCATAAAGAGGATCATTTTTGCCAATCTTCATTTTCCACAAGGGCTGCTTACTGACAGTCCACTGACATTTATTTGATAATTAAACCTCTAGCATCATTCCAGGCACCGACATTCTACACTTGGCATTTTTGGGAAGTGAAGAGGGGGTGCAAAGTGGAGAAACAGACAATAAAACACATAATCACAAATAAAACAACAGTGTTAAGTGCCATAGGTAACTTAAAATAGGGTGTTGTAATGAAGAATGACTGCAGCCTACCCTGAATCAGAAGTGCAGGGTAGGCCCCTCTCTGGTACTACTTAAAGTGAAATCTGAAGATAAGAACGAAGAAGGCACTCTTGCGAAGATCAGAGAAAAGCATTGTAGGCAGGGCAAAGAGTACAAAGGTCTTCAGGTCTGGTTAGTTCTGAGCACAACAACAACAAAAAAAGATGGCTAGAGCAAAATAAATAAATAAAATAAGGGAGAGAGTAGAAAAATGTAAACCCAGAGACAGAGATAAGGGCCTAAGTCTTCACTGTATGACTATTCAACAAGGTCTACAGAGCTTGATGTCATTCTAAGTGCAAGAGAAAGTCACTGGAAGGTGTGAAGCAAGGAAGTAACATGATCTGATTTACTTTTAAAAAGACGAATCAGAGAAAAAAAATATTTAGGACAATATTGCAGAGGAAAGATAATGGTGGCTTGATGGATAGCAACTGAAGATGGAGAGAGGTATAGTTACTAGGATTTGCTTCTGGAAGTGATGTGTCAGAGGTAGTGAGGGAAAGAAGAAACCAAGTCAATGCAGATTTCTGCCTTAAAACAACTCAGTGAGTTGACTAGCGATGCAGTGTCTTGAGATAGGAAGGTAGCAGATAGAGGATCATGAAATCTGTTTTGGTGATGGCCAGTCTAAGACATCTGTTACATAAAGATGATAGGAAGAATGCTAAATAAACAAGCTGAGAGTTCTGAAGCTGGGTTAAGCCTAGAGAAACAGGGTGTTCTTGATCATTAAGACTATGGGACTGAATGAGGGCAGAGAAAGTACAAAAGAAGGGAGCCCAGCAATAAACTGGGGCCTTACGCTTTGGGGCCTAGCAAAGGCGATGAAGCCAACAGAAGATACCTAGAAGGAACAGGCAATGAAGTGAGAATAAAACCAAGAGAACGGAGTTCATGGAAACCAAGACAAGAAAGTGCTTCAAGAAAGAGGAAGTGGCCATATGTATAAAAAACTGATGAGAAAAAAGATAAGAGAAAAATCCACTGGATTTGACAACATGAAGGTTACTGGTGACTTTAATTGGGAGAGAGAGAAAACAGAAACTGGAAAAGAATGCAAGGAGAAGAAAACCCTGAGTAAGAATATATAAAAAAATAGGGGGCACCTGGGTGGCTCAGTGGGTTAAAGCCTCTGCTTTTGGCTCAGGTCATGATCTCAGGGTCCTGGGATCGAGCCCCACATCAGGCTCTCTGCCCAGCAGGGAGCCTGCTTCCTCCTCTCTCTCTGCCTGCCTCTCTACCTACTTGTGATCTCTCTCTGTCAAATAAATAAATAAAATCTTCAAAAAAAAAAAAAAAGAATATATAAAAAATGACCAAAGATGACTCTTTCAAGACTGGTGATAGACAGAGGCAATAATAATTAGAGATAATAAGATACAGTTAAGAGGGGAAAAAAATAACAAGGAAACAGGGGGAGAAATAAAGAATGAAGTTGTGAGGTAAAATATCTACCCTAGTTGGGAGCAGCTGGTCTCCATAAGGTCTCCTGTCCATTTCATGAAGAGAAAAGTCAGGGCACAGATATAGGCTGTCTGTTTTGGTGCTGAGAAAATGAGGAAGTTCCTGTATGACTGCTACTCTCTTGATCAAACGTGAAACAAAAACATTACTGAAATGGACTGTGTATTATGTTTATAGAGAGAAAAGAAAGCACAAAGGAACTCTGGAAAACTAGAAAGCAAACATACTAGGAAAAAGGAAAGTAGAATTGAACTGCAAGGCAACATTCAATGCCTATTCAAGACCTGTAGCCATAAACTGAAAGTAAGACCAGTCAGCAGGTAGTTTCTGCTTGAGGGAAGGCATGGAATGGGACAATAATTGAACCGAATCAGTACTTGCCAGACAAAACTACCCCTGAGGGAAGAGTAGGGCAGTCACAAGGAAGTGAGTAGAGTACGACTGAGAAATTTGTGAACTCAGGAGGACTATTTAAATAATTTTATTTTGAGGGACATCTTCAGCAATTTTCTCCTCTTTGTTAACCAGCTCACCTTTATCAAATCCTCATTTGACAGTGGCTTTGAACATAATTAAAGCAGTTTTCCAACAACATCATCTATCGGAAATCTTTCCATATTATGACTCAACCGCAGTGACCAGAGAGGGAAAATTTTTCAATAAGGACTTTCTATATACAATAACTAGTGTGTACGTCAAAACATCACAAAAAGAGCAATGATATGAAAATATCACTGAAATTTCAATAAAACCAGATGAGCCAGAAAATAAAGTATGCTTTTATCTGGAAACACACCTTCCTCCTTTTCTCCCTTTAAGGAATACTAGGGATCACCATGGGCCTAGAAAAGGGAAAAACTGAGGTCAAGGAACTTATACAATGAAGCTTACACCCCTGCTTATAGATTCTAACTAGTTTTTACGGTGGAAAAGAACAGAGGGAGGGCTTGGAGAGAAAGGCTTCCTCTCTTCTCCCTCTGCCTTTGTCTTTCCTTCAAACTATAAGCTCCCAAAGGATATATGTATTTTTTCCTGATGTCACCTTTGTACCTCCAATGCTAGAATAGGCCTCATCACATAAAAGATGCTCAATAAATGCATATTTAACTTAGAACACCCAGGCAAAGACACAGAAGACTGATGGTCCTGGAGAAAGCTAGCACAGATGGGACTTAACATCTTTGTTCCTGGAGGTTCTTAGAAATGAGCACTATCAGGTAGACTGGCTCCTAACCTATTAAGTTGCCAGATGGGAGAGCAAGGAGACAATATCAAGAAATCAATATCCCAAGAGCAAATGACAATTAAACAAACATGACTGGACTGTTACTGTGAGAATTAATTAGTACACAAAATGCTCAACACAATGCTTGGCACCTGTAGAAACTTAGTTAACCCATTCTTTCTATCTCCACTTTTTGGCCTATGATAGTAATGTAGCATATTCATTAAGAGCACATATACTAAAGGCAGAATGTACAGATTCAAATCTTGGCTTGGCTACTCAACAGCTGTGTGACCATAAATAAATTACCAAATCTCTCGAGGTTCTCATCAGTAAATGAGAATAGTATAGTATCAATCTCACTGAGTTGAGAAGCCCATTAAAAATAACATACATAAAGGGCTCAGAACAATGCCTGCTATAGTTAAACATCAAGTAACCACTTCTTATTTTTATTATCTTCATGACCAATCAAATCTAATTACTGAACCCTTTCACCTTGGCTGAAACATTCTCAAGAAAGGCTTAAACTTAGTAAAACTACCTTTCATTAAAGCATTTACTAAGGAAATATTTTTCTAATTTTCTATTTAAGGACATTTCTAATTTACTGTAAGGAACTGTAAAGCCTGCATGCTTACTGAACAAAAGTCTTCCTTTCTTTCATTAAATAGGAAATGAAAGCTTTGCACATAAAATAATTGGATTTCTTCCCTTTTTATTGCCTTACTTGCAATAAAGCTTTAAATGACTGCAAAAACATTTCAGAAATTCCATGAAGGAAAAAAATGTTTCCAATTTACTATAAGTCTGTAATAGAACCTAAAATATGGTTTTCTGCCACAACTTATACACTCCTTATCACAGTTACTTTAATAATGAGTATTTAAAAGCTATAACAACTTTGGTTCCTTTTTCTTTTAGGCTTGAGGGCATTTTAGTATATAGTTATTTAACTAACAAAATAAGGTCACTATCATCTTCTTATGGCTTTCCGTAAGACAGTAATTCTAATTTTAACTCCTCAATTCTTTCTTTTTTAAATTAAGCAAAACAGTAAGAAGAGAGCAAACAGTCTTGGGTGGAAGGACTTTCATGTATTAGTCACAATTGTCTCATGCTACTTCATTATTTACTAATTTAAAGATAAGCTTTTAACTGTCAAAACATTCTGTATACTTAATTAGCACCAATAATAAATCTACTAGTTTCTATATCCATCAGATTCTTTTTTTAAGTGACAATACATACCAAGTTTTGTAAAATATGCAAAGCAATTGTAATTATTATATAATACTGAAGAGAATATACATTGATACAATCACTTTGGAAAACTTAGCTGGACATACACATACCCTATGATCCAGCATTTCCACTCTTAGGTATACACCTAGTAAGTTGTGTGTATGTGTTACCAAAAGGTATGTACAAGAATGTTCATAGCAGCTTTATTTATCAAAGTCCTAAACCAAAACTACTCATGTCAACCAAGAGTAGAATGGAAAAATTAAGTATGGCAAATGTAGCCAACAGGAAAGTACTTGGCAATAAGAAAAGAACCCACAATAACATGGATGAATCTGAGACACAATGATATAAAAAGAAACGAGACACAGAAAGAGTACATACTTTATGATTTCATTTACATGAAATACAAAAGTGGGCAAAACTTACCTATATTCAAAAATCTGAATAGTGATTAACTTTGGGAAAGTGCTGATTAGGAGGACCAAAAGAGTGCAGAAATATTAGAAATGGTTTTGTACAGTGATCTGTGCCCTGGTTATACATGTATATAAATTTTTAAGCTGTAAATTTAAATCTACTTATTATACTTACTTCAAAGGTTACAAAAGGGTTAGGAAATTTTTTAAAACTAATTTAACTTCTAAAATGAAATCTCTATGAAGTTACAAAATGTCCCTTTCACTTTCAGACAGCTATATACACAAAATATAACAATGCAAGTTTTTTTCCTTTTAATTCTCTTAATTTTCTCATTAAAAAACAGGACATCTTGAAAAAAAAAGAATAAAAAAATCCCAACAGCAACTTCAAGACCTACCTGGAGTGATATTTTCTAACACTGGTTTTACTGAGAAGAAGAATAGAGAAGTCAAACTTTTGACTCTAGAAATCAGCAGCTACTGATTACTCCCTTCTCAGTTTCTGGTTGTACTGACTGGTCTCTTTAAGTGTGACAGTTTAGCCTATTTAAAAAGAAGAGGAGCCTGGAGACTCAAATGCTTATTTAAGAATTCTATAGTGGTAAAAACAGGCTTCTAAATAATGCCTATTAATAAAAAAGTAAACTAACTGTATAATTAAGTGGGAAAAAAATATTTATCTGTGATATTGCCCTAGATAGAACTTTTCTCATTGGCTCAAAATTACTTTGAATAATATATAGTTTTCACAATCTTTCTCTAGTCTCTGTACCAAGACATAGCATACCTTCTTCCTCTTCACAATTCTGTAACATGAATTATGACTGTTTCCTTACATTTTGCTGTACAGAAAAATGACATGAAAATCTGTAAGCAATATCTTTGGTGATATATCCTTTTTTTCTATTGATATGTCCAACAGATACTGCTTGTCTATGGTAAATGACTATTTGGTGTATATCTTAGCTCACATTTACTTATTAAGCAAAGGAAGGTATTCTTTAAATAAGTTTCTCATGTTTTTGCTTATAACATTCTATAGCCAACATGGCTCCAGAATTTCATCCTTAATCACATCTTTTCAGCTTCAAATACATCAAAAAATATTATGTGAGAAAACCCGTAATATTAGTCAGGCTCAGAATTGAGATGAACATCTTCCCGGAGCAGAAATCAAATGGAAAGGCAGAGAAGAGAGACAAACTGAAGTCACTTCCCTATAGAGAGCACTATGGGCGGGGAATCCAGTCCCCTGCCTGAAAACAGGAGGTCCAGCAAGTCTTTCTAAAATGACCTTAAGAAGAGGCATATTGGGGCGCCTGGGTGGCTCAGTGGGTTGAGCCTCTGCCTTCGGCCCAGGTCATGATCTCAGGGTCCTGGGATTGAGCCCCGCGTCGGGCTCTCTGCTCGGCAAGGGAGCCTGGTCCCCCCTGTCTCTCTGCCTGCCTCTCTGCCTACTTGTGATCTCTCTCTTTCAAATAAATTAAAAAAAAAAAATCTTAAAAAAAAAAAAAAAAAAGAAGAGGCATATTAATGCCAACTCAGCAAAATTTTCCTTACTTATTAGTAAAATTCAGTTTTAAGTAATAATATGTGTAGTACCCTATTTCAAAATCTTAACAATATGACCATTGTTCTGATAGGCTTCAACATACTCTGTCCCAACAAAATTGTGTCACAGATACTCCCATTAGCAGTCAGTTTAACTCTCAATTTATACGGATAATCAGTTCTCCTTATTTACCATCTGTGTCTAAGTAATCCTTTTTTTTTTCGAAAAGAAAAACAATAATTTATTTGTACATAAACAAAGACAATTAAGTAACCAATACCAAAATATCTGTGATTTATTTGTGTATAAGAAATGGAAAAGACAGTTATTTCCTTAGATGCACGAGGATGTTCATCTGTGTTCTGTGGATGGAGGGGAGCTGTTCCCCACAGGTGTAAGAACTGGGTACCTCACTTCTCAGTGCTGTGCATCAAGAAATGCGAGTGTAAAAAACATCACAGAAAATCCCAACACCCCTAAGTTTTACACTTGGAGGATGAGAGAAGACACAAGGTATAATGAGTGAAGGCTGGGGAAATTATAGGAGGGCAGAAAGAAACTGGCAGAAAAGAGGCCAAGTTCCACCACTGTGGAAATCAGATTACAAGTGACTGAGCTGCAAGACCGTCAACTCCATGGCAAATAATGCCATGTAATTCCAAATTCCTTCTTTTCTCATCTCTTCTCCTTTCTTCTAACTATCTGTGAATGGAAATAGGGACATTTTAAGCAATCCTTTTAATTTTTTTATATTTTCACGTCACTTTATGCTTACTTTAGAGAAGAATCAAGGGAGAATAGAAAATTACATTAAAAAGTTCAGTAAGGGGCGCCTGGGTGGCTCAGTGGGTTAAGCCGCTGCCTTCGGCTCAGGTCATGATCTCAGGGTCCTGGGATCGAGTCCCGCATCGGGCTCTCTGCTCAGCAGGGAGCCTGCTTCCCTCTCTCTCTCTCTCTCTGCCTGCCTCTCTGTCTACTTGTGATCTCTCTCTGTCAAATAAATAAATAAAATCTTTAAAAAAAAAAAAAAAGTTCAGTAAGAACTGAAATATAGAAAACACAGATTTTAATTCCACATGTTTCTGGTTTTGACAAGTATAGACAATATTCTTGAAAAACATATGAACATAGAACTTATTGGTCCTGTAAACACTGATGCCAGATTTCAAGTTTTCCCTAATAAATCGCTACTTCCCCATTCTTCCTACTCTTGCATCATTAAAGCATGATATTTTCTAAAACTCTGACAGCTCATAATTTTGTTGATGAGAGAATAACCTCTTCTTTGCTCCATAATTACAACAAAATATACTGCAAGAAAATAAGGTACTATCACATGCTATGACATTACAAAAGTTGTTAAATGAAAGAAGCCAGTCACAAAATACCACATGTTATCAGATACCATTTATATAAAATATCCATAACAGGCAAATCCATAGAGACAGAAAACGCCACGAGGCCATGAGGGATGCAGGGGACTTGGTGATTGCTAATAGCTAAGGGGTCTTTTTAGGGGTGATGATTGGACAATGGGGATGGTTGTGGAACTCTAATAACATAGTAAAAACCACTGAATTACACATATTAATGGGTGAATTTTATAATATGTAAAACATATCTCAATAAAACTATTATTTTAAAAATAACATGGTAGAAAAATGTACAACTGGACAATGTTATTAGCATGGTTTTTTCCACAAACTGGATACAAAAAGACTATCATGGATTATACTTCAATAGTAAATATTCCACCCAGTTTGAAGAATGCCAACATTCTATGGGGACACACTTGCACTCCCACAGATCTGGTATCCTCCAGTCCAGCTCTCTTCTTCCTCTAGAAGAAAGAGGGTTAGGAAGCCAGGAAGGAAGAAAGAGAGAATTGGGGAAAGCAGGTCTGATGAACAAACCTCTCCACCTCAACACCCCACCACCAAAGCCAAGAGTATTTCCTGGGTACCCATTCCTAAAAGAAATCTCTATTACAACACCTTCCTGGGTTCTGTTTTGTTTGCAAATATGTTTGTCTGTGGCAAAATAGCATAATACGAAAACCACAGGAATAGACTTTCACGATAAATGAGATCTGAGCATACTCAGTTTTTAATGTAATATCATATTTAAAAATAGGATTTACAAAGGGATAAAGGAAAAATAATGAAGAAATGGGAATGGAAAGAAATACCTACTACGGTTCTTTAGCATCAGGTCACAAATAACCAAGCCACTACTGGCTATTCAGTTTGGGAACAATTTTTTTTTTTTTAACTAAGAAAACAGTAAACTATGGAGTTCTAAATTCAAATCCAAAATCTGTTCTTGATTTGCTATGACTAGTCATAACTTTTTTCTATAAATTGACAGCTGGAGAGAGTAAACAATTTAAATTTGAGGAACAGATATATATGTGTATATATATATATATATATATATGGACAATGAACACCACCAGGACCTACACTGTGGTAATGAAATACTATTTTCTGCTAAAGGGAACCAGGGCTCCCTAGTAAAATGGCAGGCAGTTACAGGTCTGGGAAAGGCAATGTACAAGATGGAGCTTAAAACAATTATCATACCGGGGCGCCTGGGTGGCTCAGTGGGTTAAGCCTCTGCCTTCGGCTCAGGTCATGATCTCAGAGTTCTGGAATCGAGCCCCGCATCGGGCTCTCTGCTCAGCAGGGAGCCTACCTCCCTCTCTCTCTGCCTGCCTCTCTGCCTACTTGTGATCTCTCTCTCTGCCAAATAAATAAATAAAATCTTAAAAAAAAAACAATTATCATACCAAATATCAAGGAAAATATCATACTATTTACAGTAGCATTACAAAAAAGGCTTAGGAGCCAACCTGAAGAGGCTTCTCATCAAAGGATAACTTCAATGGATTGTCGCGGCTGGCACAACAAATCGACCAGGAACGTGAGGATAAGAGGATGGTGAAAAGAAATTAAGAGACAAAGAGATGGGGGCAGGAGGAACACTGAGGATGATGTCCAACAGTGCCAATTTTATTCCACATCTTACAAGCATTTATAAGGCAGACCACAATAGGAGGAGTAATACATCAGTATCTAGTCAGATGACCGCAAGTTCCTATAACAAGTTTACATTAACTACAAGCAAATCTCGTGATGCCAGGTAGTCACCGCTAATGCCATTAGCAAGACAATCAACCAGGGAGTGGGTTATGGGAGGTACAGGAACAACAAGGACCAACTAAGAATTCATGACCCTGACCACATTGTTCCCTTCTGTAGGGAGAGCATGTGGGAAGTCACGTAGGTGAGCGCACGACACATAGCACAGACCCTTTCTCAGTGTTACTCAACTTTCCCGTCCTTAACCCCTTATCAAGGTGTTCGGACTTTAAAGGAGACAGAAGTCAGGGCCTGGTTTGATCCAGGACTCCAACCATGCCATGGCCTCCAACAATGGATAGACTATACCATATATGTTTAAATTCATGAATGCATAATGAGACCAAAAAAAACCCTAATTGTACACAACTGAAGGATGCTAATGAATCAACTCATTATTTTGAAAACTATTAGATTAAGGGAAAGGATGAAGCTGCCTTTCCTATATGAATTATACTACCGGGTAAGCAAAACTAGTACAAGTATTTCAACTACTGAATGAAAAAGAAAAAAGATAATTAGGATATCACCATTTTGCAGCCCCTAATAGATTTCTAGACATAGATATTAATGTAAATGGGCTAACAATCTCAAGAAGAGAAATAGCCAGGTATTATTTCCTGATGGAAATATAATTACAACATAATAGTCTAGCTTAAAAAAAAATCAAATGGGAATACATCTACCCAATTACAGGAAATACAAAGGGCAAAAGAAGTATGGAGATGCAAATCAGCAAAAGTCATACTGTGGGAAAGGAAAAGACACCCTTTTCCCCACAAGAAAATTACAAAGAAAAAAGAAGAGGTGAAGAAGGAATTACTAGATTAAAAAGTTTAAAAGACATACCATTCTGATCGGCATTTTGATACAAACTAACAAACTGAGAAAAAAACTATGACGCGTATGAGCTAACGAAATCCGAACATTATAGGGTATTTGGTGAGAAATATGTAATGACTTGTCTTTTTTTAGTATATATGATGGCACTCTGTTGTTTTTTTTAAGACACCTTATCTTTTAGAGATATATAATGAAATGTTTGTGGATAAAATGATATAATTGTCCAGATTTGTTTCAAAATAATATGGGGAGAGTACAGGTATAGTCGAAACAAAATTGGGCATGAGTTGCTGAAGCTGAGTAATAAGTATATATACATTTGGCATTTTCCATTTAAAATTTAACAAAAAGATATTTTAAATATCTGGACTAAATTTACATTTATAAACACAATATACTTTGGGCAATAAATCTCAAAGATTTATGATCTTATAATTAAGGCAAATTTATGTAAATATTTTAACTACCTTACCCTGATAATTTTTTTTTTAAAGATTTTGTATGCTATCACAAACATTTGTTTTAAAGACAATTCTCAACATCTTTGGGCCTTCTAAAATGACTTAAAGAGTAACTCCTTATTCCTTTACAGATCTTACTGCCTTCTACTTGGTTTTTAGAGAACTCAAAGCAGGCAGGCAGTAAAAAATAAATATTGAATTCATTTTCTGACCTTCCTTTACAATCAACAAAGAGATGGAGCCAGAAAGGATTTAAGCTTTATGAATTCTTTGCAAACTTAGAAGAGTTACCAAGGGAATAACAAGAAAAACAAACAAAATAGGGACGCCTGGGTGGCTCAGTTGGTTGGGCAGCTGCCTTCGGCTCAGGTCATGATCCCAGCGTCCTGGGATCGAGTCCCACATCGGGCTCCTTGTTCTGTGGGGAGCCTGCTTCTCCCTCTGCCTCTGCCTGCCACTCTGTCTGCCTGTGCTCGCTCTCTCTCTCTCTGACAAATAAATAAATAAAATCTTTAAAAAAACAAAAAACAAAAAACAAAATAGAGACAAAGGACACTCTTAATAAGTACGGAGACTGGTTGTCATTTAAAAAGACCTTTTCAACAGATTTTAATCCAGAATTATGGCTGAAGAGAAAAAGTCCCAGTTTTCTACAAGCATAGATAACAGCCAGGGAGAAAAACAGGAAGTCCAACACTCTATCCTGTATCATTGCAAGGAACCATGATTATACAAACTGCTTTTAAACCTCTTAGAGATCAAAAGTTTAGACCAAATCAAGTGTATTTTTCCTCAGATATTTTCAAATCAGTTATGAAGAAAGGAGTACTTCCCCTTATAGCAGCTGAAGGAATTTTAAGTTAACAATGCTATAATAATAAGGTCCTAGGTAAGAAAAATTAAGGGACAGTGGCTAGTATCTACTTAGCAGAATCATGCAAGTTTAGTTTCAACAGGATTAGTGGTTAGGAAGTTGAAAAAATGGTAGAAGACTATGCTCTTGCTATATTTCATCTCATTCAGAGTCTGCCTGTTACTACAAAATTTGGCAGCCCATTCTAAATCTGCTAAATCAAAATAACTAGAGGTAGAAGGACTCTTATATCGTCTGAGGACTACTGCTTCTGGGAATGAATCCCTATCACCAAAACCTATCTGCTGGTTGACGGAAAAATGGAATCGGGGAGAATTTCTTAGATTCAATACAATTCCAGCTATCATCAATATATCTGAAATAGACATTTGCTAATAAAGTAAATGCATATTTCATCATTAAATTCAAAGTACTAAACCAGTGCTATAATTTAAAGTCTAATGATCAGTTAAAATATCTTTTAAATACAGATATAGATACAGAGAATTGGCATAATAATATCATTTTAGGCTCTGGCTAATGTAAAGTTGTGATGGTGGTAATTACTAAACATCACACCAGTCGGTATCTTTCCTTGGTAAAGAGCCTTTTACGTTTGAAATGATTCTATACATATTATCACATGAAGGCAGGAATTTTCTCTTATTACTGAACTTCTAATGTTGTGTATACAAAGACTGCTTAATAAATACTTGCTGAATGACTAAATGAATGAACCTGATACAATAGCCCCTTGGAGTCTGACAAGGCTATTTGTTAAAAAGCAAAGTAAAATGCATTAAAACAAAAAAGCCTTTCAATCATTCTTCTACAAAGGCAGATGGTGGCTAATCTACTTTTATAAAGATAGCACTCTCCATTCAAGCCTCAATTATCTCTTGCTAGCACTCTCACTCACTGCTGCTCCTCCTGTCAGTACATCTTACATTTTGCAGCCAGGATATCACCTTACTAAACCATTGCTCAAATCAATATACTTCCCTACTCAAAATCAGAAGTGATCCACTATTTATCATGAAACTTAAGGTTTTCTCAAGATTATCTTTGTCTTATACTCCATCATTGTCTTACACTCTGGTTAAACTGTTTTATTTATTATTTGTCAAGATGTGCCTTATAATTTCAGTCATTTTTTCAGACTATTCCCTCTGCTTGTTGCCCTCTCCTTCTCTTTCCTAACTACCTTCCAAAGTTCATGTCAGATATAACCAACACCACGCAGACTTTCCTAATAATCCCAACTTGTTATTTCTGACTTCTCTTAACCTCCATACTCTGTACCTCTCCTGCACACTCACTCACTCACTAAATATCTGGATGCAAAACAGTGGTAGCATTTAATCTCCTTGAAAGCAACCAAACTGTCAGACCAAATTCCTTTTAAAATACTTTTATCAAACTTACACTTAAATCACACAGAATAATCACAGTAGCCAGAACAGAACTCGCACTTGGTCAGCATGCTTTCTACCGTAAAGAGAGGAGGGCTGAGTGTGAGGGGGATTAAGAACTTAAGACACCCTCAAAGAACTGAATTCAGGTGAAATGAAGAAACAGGATGTAAAATACAGTGTACATCTCAAGGTTCTAATGACATCTGATCAAAGCTACACAGCCTATGAAGCTAAAAGGGAAAGTTTCAAATGATGAAATGTCTAGAGAGTACAAAGACCACAGAGTCATCTCTAAAAGGTTATTAATATTCACTGCTACCAATATCCTCATCAGATTGTAAGGATGTTCATATCATGTAGTAACTCTGCAGTGTTAAGACCTGTTTTCATAATCTACAATTAAAACCCATTCTGGATACTTTAGAAGCAATAGCTCAAGAATACTTACCATTGCTACCAGAAAAGAAAGTATTTCTCCAGATCCACAGCTAATATTAAATATAGTAATAATAATAATGGAGACCAGGCTGGTAGCAAAAGGCCATAAACCAGGGCAAGAAAGAAATCTAAAAGAGATGTATATCTAGAACAGCGATCTTTTGACAGGCCACAAAACAGGGAGAGTTGGAAACCCCAAGGCTAGGGGTTCCATATATATATATACATATATAGATACTTTTTTAAAATAAGAAAATGAATTCCTCCCAAGTGAATGGAGAAACACCTTGTCCCTTCACCATTGCTTATTTTTTACTTTCTGGTCAGATTATATTGCTTTAAGTCAAATGCCACCAGGTGAATTAATGAGTAAAGAAAATCCATCTGGGTGGTTCAGTTGGTTAAGCTTATGCCTTTGGCTCATGACCTCAGGGTCCTGGGGTCAAGCCTCATATCAGGCTCCCTGGCAGGGAGGCTACTTCTCCCTCTGCTGGCCACTATCCCTGCTCTTGCTTTCTCTGTCAAATAAATAAATGAAGTCTTTAAAAAAAAAAAAAAAAGCCAGACTGCAAAAACATCCCAGGCTCATGAATTATAAGAACAAATATTGTTAAAATATCTATACTATCCAAAGCAATTTACACATTCAATGCAAAATGTTATCAAAATAATATCAGCATTTTTCACAGAGTTGGAACAAACAATTCTGAAATTTGTATGGAACCTCAAAAGACTTCAAATAGCTAAAGTAACACTGAAAAAGAAAAAAACAGAGGCATCACAATTCTGGACTTCAAGCTGTACTGCAAATCTCTCATCATCAAAACAGTATGGTACTGGCTCAAAAACACACACACAGATCAGTGGAACAGAATAAAGAACCCAGAAATGGACCCTCAACTCTGGTCAACTAATCTTCAACAGGGCGGGAAACAATGTCCAGTGGAAAAAAGTCAGTTTCTTCAATAGTGCTGGGACAACTGGACAGCCACATGCAGAAGAATGAAACTGGACCACTTTCTTATACCACGCACAAAAATAAACTCAAATGGCCTAAATGTGAGACAGGAATCCATCAAAATCCTAGAGAACAGAGGCAGCAACGTCTCTGACCTTGGTCAGTAACTTACTGCAAGACATGTCTCCTGAGGCAAGGGAAACAAAAGCAAAAATGAACTACTAGGACTTGATCAAGATAAAAAGCTTCTGCATTGCAAACAGTCAACAAAACTAAAAGGCAACCTGTGGAATGGGAGAAGATATTTGCAAATGACCTATCAGATAAAGGGCTGGTATCCAAGATCTATAAACAACTTCTCAAACTCAGCCCCCAAAAAACAATCCAGTCAAGAAATGGCCAGAAGACATGAATACATTTCCGAGGAAGACATCCAAATGGCTAAAAGACACATGAACAAATGCTCCATAAAGAAGTGGATCATACAGTATTTGTCCTTTTGTAACTGGCTTTTATCACTTACTATGATTTCCTTAAGGATCATCCAAGTTGTAGTACACGTCAAAATTTCCTTCCTTCTATAAGGCTGAATATTCCATTGTATGTCTATACCACATTTTGTTTATCTCTTCATCCATGATGGAAATTTAGGATTTTTTTTCTTAAAATCTGATGGAAATTTGGGGTTTTCCCCCATTTTTTGGCTCTTATGAATAATGCTGCTGTGAACATGGGTATACAAATATCTTTTTGATTCCCTGTTTTCAATTCTTTGGGGTATATATCCAGAAGTGGAATTGCTGTATTATATGGTCATTCTATGTTTAATTTTTTGAAGAATCACCACACTGGTTTTCACAGTGTGAAAACTTACACTCCCAATAGAGCACAAGGATTCCAATTTCTCCAAATCTTTACCAATACTTCTTATTTTCTGTTTCACAGTAGTCATCCTAGTGTCAGGTACAGTGCCCTATTTAAGTCTTGTAACAGTTCTCATTTCCATTTATATTTGAAAATGTTGTGAAATAAATTAAAAATTTTAAAAAATTAACTTATTAATATAATACAGTCTATATACTAAAATTTATGGTAATATAAACTTTCCATAAGAAAATGATCATTATATAATATTAAGTAGGGAATGAGGAAACAAAAACTTAAAAACAATGCAGTCAAACTAGGGGGAAAAGTGAAGTAAAAACCAAAATGTTAAAAGAGGTGAGATTTAAATTTAGAATTGATTTTCCTTTATATTTTTCTTGTGTTTTCCTTTATTTTTATAATAAGAAAAAAATGGCTATAAAGAGAAATGAGGCTGAATATCATTATAATGATAAGGATTTAGGAGCAGATGTAGACTTGGTTAGGTAGTAAATAGAGACATGGGGAGGGGGTAGGATAGAACCAAATCAAAGTTGTTGAGACAAAAATAAGAATGACATGTTTAGAAGACAGTATCTACTCCATGCCCTGCGACGTGTATAGATCTGAAAAGGGATTAACTAAAAGAAAAAATGAAAACAAGTAATGGTTAGACTCTGAAGGGCTTAGACAGTTGTACTTTCTTCTATAAGCACTTAGGCTAATCATTCTTCCCAGTTTTCAGGCCTCCACTACGTTTTGATGATGCTGGAATCTTTCTTTTCTGCCTCTAGTTATTCTGGCACTCCAATACTTTCAAATAAATGCAGTAATCTAGACAAATATAAGTTTCACAAAAGTAATATTCCAGAAGATGAAAAACAACATCGAGACCCAGTTTCATGGATCTAGAATGTGAATTAGTGATTCTGAAAGGAAGAGTAATTTTGCCCTCAGGGACATTTAGCATGTCTGAAGACATTCTGGACTGTCAGGACTGGCAGGATGCTGCTAAACATCCTATAACACATAGGCCATCCACGCAGCACTGAGGCCTCATGTGATAGGTACTCAAAATGTGATAGGTACTCAAAAATGCCCAGTGTACATATGTGTGTGTGTGTGTGTGTGTGTGTGTGTGTGTGTGTGTGTGTGTACACACACACATATATGCTCAAACTGAGGCTCAGAGTGTTCAGATATTTAGAAAATAGCAAAGATGAGAATCAAATTAAAGTCTTCTAACCAAGTCCAGGCTCTTCCATCTCTGTCTTCTAGCTTTTTGTTAATATTTTTCAAAAGATTCTTTAAAAGTTCATATCCTTTGATTTAGCAGTTCCAGTTTTAAAAATTGACCCTAAAAAGTTATCACACAGTTGTACACTGATTATATATACATATTACTTAAGAGAGATATTTTTAAAAATCTTACTGTACTCAGAATAAGATAAATTATGATGTATCCACTCAATGGAATGTTATTGAAGATAGAAAAGCATACATATAGCATCTACTTTCAGCTCAGGCTATGATCTCGGGATCCTGGGATCAAGCCCCAAATCAGTCTCCCTGCTCAGTGAGGAGCCTGCTTCTCCCCCTGCCTGCTGCTACCCCTGCTCTTGCTTTCTCTGTCAAATAAATAAGTGAAATCTTTAAAAAAAGAAAAAAAAAGACAAAAAAAGGACACTGAAGATTTAACAAAAGACACTGTTAAATGAGAGAGGAGCAGAGTAGCTTACAAAATAATATGTATAGTATGATTCCATGTAGATACATATATTTCCACTGGAAAACAATCAGGAAGGATAAACATCAAAAGGTTAGTGATAATTTTTTCTAAGTGGTCAGATCTGTGGTGATGTTATTTCTTTCTTTCTGCTTGTGGCATGTTTTCTAACCTATTAAAAACATATACAGTATGGGTATTAGGGGAGGAAGAAGGGAGAGGCTATTAAAAATCTGCTAGGTTTTTTTAATCTATCCTTTTTCTTGGTTAAAGAATGAGTAACTATAAATCTACTAGACAGATGGGACATCTGTGTGGCTCAGTCGGTTAATAAGCAGCTGCCTTTAGCTCAGGTCATGATCCCAGAGTTCTGGGATTGCGTCCCACATTGGGCTCCTTGCTCAGCAGGATCCTGCTTCTTCCTCTACTTCTGCCTGCTACTCCGCTGCTTGTGCTCTCTCATTCTCTGACTAATAAATAAATAAAATCTTTAAAAAAATTTATTAGACAGAACATTTGATTTCTCTCTACTTAGACATACTACTGTGATCTTTTTCAAAGAGAAAAATACTAATTTTTAAAAAGGCACTTAATAGCTAAAAAAGATAGGAAGTTGTCAATAGCAACTAGCAATCTATACCTTAATAAAACTTAGGTAACAGAAAAGCTACATTAAAATGCTTTCTAAGCCAAATGTACAGTGATATTACACCTATTGTTTTTTAAATTTACAAACAAAAGATTATTATCAAACTAATCTCTAAGGTTGAGCAAGAAGCTGAGAATGAAATGATTTGTAGAAAATATAAGGATTCTTCTCAACCCCCTTACAAAAATATGCTCTGTGAGACATCTGCTATGCTTACTCACCTAGACCATATGTTTCCATGATTTCTTTAAAAGCATTAATTATTGGAAATATCAATGCATTCATGTATCATATGGAAGGTTTATTTAGCTTAAATTACATTTGAGAGCTTGGTGGCTGTAAATGTCTCTGTAAGATTGCTAAAAAAAAAAATATAACCTATCAATATGGCATCTGGCAATGAGCCACTTAATTTCACTTTAATGTTTTACTAAGAACAATTTATTTGATTTACAATTGGTTACTTACTTTTACAGGGCTGTACTGAAATTTCAAGTTCAACAGACTTGCAATTGTGGTTTTTGTTTCTATTGTAAGATTAAATCACTTATATTTATCAAATAAAGATCTATTTTTCTAAGTTTTATTAACATAAAAGACTTGTTGAGGGGCGCCTGGGTGGCTCAGTGGGTTAAAGCCTCTGCCTTCGGATCAGGTCATGATTGGGATCGAGCCCTGTATCAGGCTTTCTGCTCAGCAGGGAGCTTGCTTCCTCCTCTCTCTGTCTGCCTCTCTGCCTACTTGTGATCTCTTTCAAATAAATAAATAAAATCTTAAAAAATAAATAAATAAAAGACTTGTTCAAAAAAGCAACAATGTTGGTTCTTTCTTTTGCAACTAGGAGTTAGAAAAAAAACCACTATTCATCTATATCATTTTCTTAAAGAGTCAAATACTTGTCATATCTTGAAATAACTTTTTAATGACAGTATTATCAAAAGTAGAAACCTCCTCTTTCCCATAATATCACTGCTTCTTTACCTTCCTTCCTGGGATTTTTTTATTCTACATTGATAGACTTTATGAATTTCAAAGCTAGTGGCAAATATCTGCGTAAGAAACACTTTTTAAATTTTATATTAAAAAATTATAACACATTTGGGGCATGTGGGTGGCTCAGTTGTTAAGCGTCTGCCTTTTTCATGATCCCAGAGTCCTGAATTGAGTCCTGCATCAGGCGGGAAGCCTGCTTCTCCCTCTCCCACTTCCCCTGCTTGTGTTCCCTCTCTTGCTATCTCTCTGTCAAATAAATAGATAAATCTTTTTAAAAAATTTATAACACATATTTTGAGGACCATATGCCATTGACAGCAACCTCTTTTAAACTGAAGCACCCCACCAAGGGATATATGAGTAAGTACATAGATGCCTATGTACATGAGCATAGAAAATCTTAAGAAATTGTTTAAAACAGTTATCCTTAGGTAGAAAGACTATGAGAAATTACATGGTTTTTAATATTTTGCTTGTTTGTATTTTTTTTTCTACAGAACAGGTAATACTTAATAAAGACATAAAAGTTTGAATGTTAAGAGAATTTTAAGTTTATAAAAACATAAAAATATTTTAAGATAGGTACATAATTATGTCCCCCCCTCAGTATAATTATCTCAGAGAGGAACTTGAATAAAGTCTATGAAAATATAAATCTTTGATAAAAGATTTGATATAAATCTTTGATAAAAGATATAAATCTTTGATAAAATAAGCTACATTATTCTATTAAGATATCCATCACATATAAAAACAATGGTACAATCATATGGTATTTGTCTATTGTACACCCGAAACTAGTATTACACTGTATGTTAACTACCTGAAATTTAAATAAAAACTTTTTAAAAAATGGTGCAATAACACTTAAATAGATAAACAGCTAAATAGAAATATCTAAATATCTTAAAGTAAGCCATTTTTTCCAAATTTTATATACATATGTGGATATATATGTTCTATATAAAAACAGAAATAACTTGCATTAGGAATAACTAAATACCTTTTCTCCTAAACTAGACTTTGTGCTTTAACAGTAAAATAGCTAATGATTAAGAGATCAGAACTACTGCGGATGAGAAACCAGTATAAAATAATATGGAGAACTCAGTGACTAAAGGCCAGCTCTGTAGAACACTGAAAGCCATCTTTATGGGTATTTTAAAATGATTTTAGGAATCTGTCCCTGTGTCAGTAGGTGGAATAATTCTAAATTTAAAACTATTATTGCAAAGAGATCATTTAGTAACCCTGTCATTAATAAATGAAGAAAAGGAGGTTCTGTGGTTAACTGACTGCCAAGGAGACAGTTAACAACAGACCAAGGGCTTGAATAAGGCTCTCTTCCTGACTCTGCTTCTTCCACTGCAACTAATTCTCAAAAAGGGGAGGATCTCAACAAACTGTTTCTGTAGGTAAAGTTTTATTGGAAAATATTCATTTACTGTTCGTTTTTAATTGAGTAGTTGTGACAGATACCTTATGATCTACAGCCTAAAATGTTTACCATATGGTTCTTTACAGAAAAAAGTTTGCTGACTCTGAAGATTTTTTTATCATACAATTCAGAAAGTTCAGAACTTCACCAATAATAACCCATATGATGGGTTGTAATAAATAATACTAAATCCAGAACAACATTAACAGTTACCTTAAAAGGGGTTAATCCCGCCACCACCACCACCACCAAGGAGTTGACTATTTGTCCATTTTCCATATTTGACAAAGACAGACTTCTTTTAGAAAAGAAAAACTATAAAACTTAGAACCTTCTAAAGGAGAAATTAAGATCTGATCATTTAAAATGAAAGAGAATTCATATATATTCCTATAATGTAAGATTAGTTCTCATCTACATGAATATATTTATAGATCACTGGCTATTTGGGAGAGAGCATAGTAGATAAATCTAAGCAAAATGAATTAGAGAGGTCAAATGTATGACAGAATATTTTAGAAAAAGTCAAATTCATACACAATTTTTCAGGAGAATATCTACGGCACAAAGATATCTATATATATATATAATTTATATATTTATATAAACATCTACCCTATTAATCACTTGATTTGTTAAACTTTTAGCTTTTACCTCACTCTTCTCAAAAAAAAAAAAAAAGCAAACATGCCTCCAGCTGACCCTGTTAGTAACAGATGCTCACACACCACAAAAAATATAAACCTCAGTGAGACTTAAATACAAAATACAGTTTAAACAAAAGAAATAGACTGCTCAAGGAAAACAAGTTTATTTAAAGAAGAAAGAAGTCCCCACTAGAAGCTAATAAATCAGTAAAAGTTATTAATTTACTAGTGAAAATAGCATGGGATGAGGTTACATACAAACACACAACTCTTTTTTAAGGAATCCTGGACAGTTAGTTACAAAATGATGTAGGATGTACAATAGGACTAAAAATTGCAATAACAAAGAAACTTGAAGACATGTATGTCAAATGAGAACACACACAAACACACAGAACCTGAGACTTAAATCAGAAGATGTGGGTTCAAATCTCTTGAGTTGCCAACAACTGTTAATACTGAGCAAGTTACTTCTTGGTGCTTTAAGGTCCTTCTAGGATATTCTTTTACTTCTTCTCTTTTCTTTTTTTCTTTTCTTTCCTTTTCTTTCTTTCTCTCTCTCTTCCTTTCTTTCTTTTTAGAGAGGGACAGAGGGACAGAGGGAATCCCACACAGGGCTTGAGATCATGACCTGAGCTGAAATCAAAGGTCAGATGCTTAACTACCCAGGTGCCCCTAATTTACTTCCTTATAAAATAAGGGATTTGGACTAGAGTTGTAAGGTTCCTTCTAACCCCCAAATTAACTATTTTTTGTCTTAGATTTTATTTATTTGAGAGCAAGAGAGAGAGAGAGAGCATGAGAAGGGGGTAAGGGCAGGAGAGGAGAAGCAAACTCCCTGCTGGGCAGGGAGCCCAATGCAGGGCTAGATTTCAGGACCCTAGGATCATGACCTGAGCTGAAGGCAGACACTTAACCTACTCAGCCACTCAGGTGCCCCTTAACTTACTTTTTTTTAAAGACTTACTTATTTATTTGAGAAAGAGACAACAAGAGCATGAGTAGGAGGGGCAAAGGGAAAAGGAGAGATCGAAATTCAAGCAGACTCCGCCAAGATGAGCATGGAGCCTAACGTGGGACTTGATCTCATGACCCTGATATCATGACCTGAGCCGAAACCAAGAGTCAGATGCTTAATGGACTGCACCACCCAGCTGCCCCAAATTAAGTTATTTGTAAGTAACCATTTATTAAATCACTACTATGTGTCAAGAACCATATTAATGACTTAATAACCTGTAGAAATTAGTGAATTTAGAAAAAGTATTTTAGGATAAATAATCCCTATCCAGTCTCATTCTTTTAAATACATGATGAGATAGGAGATGAGTTTAATATGTGCTGCCTTATAAAATTAGTATAATTGTTCTTCAAAATCAGACTCTATGAATTCTCTAACTAAACTAGGTGACATTAGGCAAATCGTATATTCTAAGTCTCCATTTATAACATGGGACCACCAACAATAATTCTGTAGTTTTTGTGAGGAGTAAAGATAACATATACAGGTGAAAAGTTGAAAGATTTCCTTTGATGTCAGAAATAAGACAAGGAGGCCCTATCACTGATTCAAAAACTAGAAATAAGGAGAGCAATAAAATCAGCTCAATAAAGTTACAAAGCTAAGATATTTGCAAACACATAACTTAAAAAAGACTAGGACCCTCTATGTGTGTGTAAGCGTGTGCATAGATTGATATAAATGAATGAGGAAAAGCAAGCAATCCAATTGAAAAAAACAGACAAGAGATCCAAACCAGAACTCCAAAAGAGGAAAATCTCTGACAATACTATACAATGTATAGAATGTGCCCAGACCAGAATACATTTGGTATACAATTTGGACAACAGTTTAACCTTATCTAGTCAAGTTCAAGATATGGGCAGATTATGATCCAACAACTGCACTCATAAGTATATCTTAAAGAAATATGTGCTTAGATGCCGTACAGAAGTCTTCACAGCAGCACTGTTTATAACGGGTAAAGCCTGGATATAATCCAAACATTATTAACAGCTGAACGGATAAATAAAATAAGGAGCATATATATAATAGAATACTACAAAACAATTAACTGAATAAACTATAACTAAATATAATATGATTGACCGACCCTTATAAATAAAATGTAAACTAAAGAAGGCAAAATACAAAAGAATACTTGTGATATCATTTCATTCATATGTTAAAAAACAGAAAGAAATAAACCACACTGTTCAGAAATACATGCAGAGGAGGTGAAACTATTTCTAAAACACAAATAAATTTTTATCTCTGGGGAGAAGGGAAGTGATTATTTCACTGGGAATGGTGTTGGGAGGGGGGCGGCTTCTGGGGTGTTGGCCATGATCTATTTCCTAACTTAGATCGTGAATACATGGGTGATCCCTCTACACATATGTTGTATATGTACAACTGTACACATAATTTGTACACCTGTCAGTTTCTGGCACATAAGAAATAGTTAAGAAAGACACTATTACTTTATGATGATGATATTATTCTTACTATTTCTACTACTTTCACTGATATTACCACTAATTTCTCATCTGCAGACTATATATGACCCCTTAAAATATAAGATCAGAGAGAATATGAAGAAAAATGCCTGTATATGAAAATGTCTACATGCTTATAAAACTTCTTTGTGCTATTTCCTTTGTTTCCCTACTGTTACGCTTCTAAATGTTTCTTCCTTCTTATATACTCTGCACTATCTTGACCACAAAATTTTGATAAGAATCAAAGTTTTTCCCTCTAGATGATTATTCTTCCAGCAAGGAACCCACCATTAGCAGCAGGAGTCCTAAACCTCTGCAGGTTGAGTAAGAATAACAGATGATAGGTAAAATGATTTTAATAAAACCTAAGTATCGAAAGGCAATAGTATAGGAACCATAGATTCTCACTGCTCACACATCCTGAACTGTTCTTCTCAAGCTCCCAACCCTGAGGCTCATTTCTCAGGTAATTGCTGTAGCCCTTTTCCATACACAGCAACAGAAAGCAAGTATTTACATCCAAGGCTGTGAAATGTTACACAGTCACTACATCAAAATGCTCACTGTATTTCAATGGTAAGGTTTTTATATAAGAGAGAAAATAAATATATAATGTTTTGAAAGTGGTTACATCTTGTGAGGTACAACAAAAACTATTTTTGGTATTTCCAATTTTTGGCAATAAAAGATAACATCTACTATTGATTCTAAAATTCCTTTGTAATGCAACTGGAAATTTTAAGAAATTTCACTTAAAGTTTACTGATGCATATTGGGGTGCTGAATGGCTCAGTCAGTTAAGTGTCTTGGTTTCAGCTCAGCTCACGATCTCAGGACTATGAGATAGAGCTCCACTTCAGCCTCTGCACTCAGCATGGAGTCTCCTTAGGATTCTCTTCTCCCTCTGCCCCTCACCCCTAGGCTTGTGTGTACGCATGCTCTTTCTCTCTAGATCTTTAAAAAAACAAAACAAAGCTTATTCATGCATGTTAAAGTTAGCAGAGAATTAAACCTATTTAAGTAACCAGGTTATAATTACCAACTTAATTACTCCTTTGAAAAAAATGTAATATTTAACATCTAAATTTAATTTGATGGAAGGTAAGAATTTAATTCAATAAACTATCATAAAAACAAAGTAATATTCAAAGAAATTAATTTTAACTGAAAATAAGTATTTCAAAAAAATATTTCAAAGAATTCTACTTAGCAAAGGTCTTATAGTCCTATCATTTGCAGTTTATTAATTGTTCTTCAAGACCTTGGAATCAAGACAGTATGAGATGAAAAACACCAGTGAATCAATGTACATGTATTTATCCTAAACATCTACTACAAACAAGAAACTGTTAGAAATACAAAGAAACAAAGACTTGGTCCCCACCTGACTGATGCATAATCTCAGGAAACACAACATCTATGCATCTGTGTTAGGTAAGAAAATTTATCTAAAAATACAATTAAACAATAATACAAAGTAGAAAGTAATAATATCAAACGTATAGCAATGTTGCCAGAATTTTGAGGAAGGGAAAAGTGTCATTAGTTGAGATATTAGAGGGGTTTCATGCAAAAAGTTAGAATGAGTAAGCTTTAGGTAAGAAGTGGGGAAAGGAAAGGACATTCTTACAACTCTCTGAAGGTAAAGATTACTTTAATAAATGACAGAGAAAGAACTAGTATGTACCTGCACTGTACACTTGAAGTGGATGTACCTTGTATATGTAATTTATGCCTTGGTTAGGTCAATTTTTAAAATTTTAACAAGTATCAAGGATGGTCCCTTTACTGATGATTCCTCTATCATGCTTCCATACTCACAATCAAATACATTCAAAGCCAAGCTGCCATAATTATTTACCCAATGCCTTTTAAAAAGCTAATGTTCTCTCTCCCTCTAGTTTGCCTAAGCACATCTATCTTGCACATCACTGCCAAAATAATCTTCCAAAAGAACCTTTCTGAATTAGGTCCACCTCTACAGACTTTGGAATCTTACCCACAGGCTTTCCTCCAAAAAAAAAAAAACAATCAAGATGGACTTTAAGGTTCTCTACAACTTGAGCTCAATCTACCATGCTGGTCTTATTTTTCACTACTCTTAATACATAGATATACATCTTTCTTCAAATATTTTTTCTATAGAGGTACTATTTTTCTAAATATACTTTGTCTATTTTCAGTTTCTATACCTGTCCTCAAGGTATTCCCTCCAAATGATATATTCTTGCCTTTCACCTTAACCCTACCTACAACTCAAAATTTACCTCAAATGTTTACACTTAAGCATCAACTCTTTTCTGAACACCCTTCAGGTATGATCTCTCCATTCTCTAAACTTTCACCAAAATCTGTCCGTGAAAACTAAAAAAAACATTTTTCTTTATGTCATTCATAAGAGAATACTAGTCCTTGAGGAGTTCTCCTGATCTATATCCATAGATACATAACAGACTAAAATTTATACAGGACAATATAAAAGGACATGCTTAGTACATATTTTCATTCAAAAATTACTTAACAAAAGAATGATTATTCACATATTGTAAATATCCCAAAAGACATTCATATGTAAGACTACAAAAATAAGAAGGTAATCTTAATGGATTTAAAAAAAAAATGAATTTTACCTTTTCAGTTGTAAGAGGTTTTGTGGGCTTTTCTGGCTCCTTTTCTTTCTTTTTCTCTTCCTTTTTTTTTTCCTTTTCTTTCTAAAACACAGACCATAGTTTTGATAAGTTTACTTTGTAAAAAATGTCAGCTCTTAGCACATTTTTATTTTATTAGTTTGAGTCATTATTTGAGGAAGTGTTCAGTGATGACAATATCCAGTGATACTGAAATACAAAAGTAAACAGCAAATTCATATTGTCATTGAACTTACATGTTGGTAACACAACAAAGAATATCTTTTCTTTAAAAAATTTAAGACAGGTGAAACGATTTGGAACTTCTTTGAGATTTTATAATTCATTTTAAACAAATGAGTCCTCTACTCAATAAATTCTCACTGTATCTTTACATCAGGTTAGGCTTCCTAATAGCAACCACAATGTTGAGATTTGAATAAGAAGAAAAAGTAAACTGACTGCTAAAAGAGAATTCCTTATCACACAGATGAAGACAGATTACAACATGTGAACATGAGGCAAAAAGGGAAAAAATGCCTTAATTTTAAAAAATATCACAAAACAGGGAGCACCTGTGTGGCTCAGTTTGTTAAGCACCAATTCTTGATTTCAGCTCAGGTCATGATCTCATGGGTCATATGATCAAGCCCCATGCTCGCCCGGAAGTCTTCCTGAATATTCTCTCCCTCTGCCCCCTCCCGCCACTTGCACGCTCTCCCTCTCTTTTTAATAAATAAATAAATCTTAAAAATATCACAAAACATGCTTAGTGTACTACATAATGCTGTGATTTTTAAAAGAACAAATACAATAATTTTCTCATAAAAAAATGTTAAGGATATGCCTAGTATCAAAGCAAACTGATTAGTGGATTTAATCCAATCCAATCTAGGTAAACTGTATTGGTACTATGATGTCCATAGTTTGCATTTCCAAGAAGAATAAAGCAGGGTATAACATTAAAAACTTAAGGGCCACAAACATGCCAAAAAAGAAAAAATGAAATAAAAGATTAAACCATGATCATTTATAAGACATTTAAGGTAAGAGATACCTAGAAACCTAGAAGTGAATCACTACTACAAATGAGTATTAATTAGTACCTTAGTTTCCTAGCAGCAAATGGGAAAAGATAAACTGATGAACCTAGGAAAGGCAGAATAATAAATACACAAAACTTAGTCAAAATGCCTATGGGTTTGTTTGTACCTGTGTCTTTCAATGGTATTTGACACAACCTCTCTCAACGGTAAATAATTATTTATAATTGAGAAAAGACAATACTGGCAATTCCGAGGCTGTAACATAGGCATAAAATAAAAGTTCCTATGAGCAAAACACTGTGATAATCACCTTCCTTTCTAATTTAATTTATACAATAAGTGTCTGGAAAAAATGTCATCATAGTCATTCTACAAATAAAGAGAAAAAAAAAAAAAAACTTAGGAAAGCAAGGAGAAAGCCACACAGCTTATCAGTGGGAGGACCGAGGGAAGACAGACCCAAACTCTCATGTCACGACTCATTGTCATCCAGTGCAGCACTGGTATTTATTATTATTCTTTCATACAACAATGGTTAATATTTACTGAACCCTTACTATGCGCAAGATGCTGTCCTTACTCACCGAATCCTTAAAACAACTTTATAAATAACCTTATCCCATTTACTAAGTGAAGAATAAATGAAATCTGCACCTCTACCTCTGAAACCAGTAATACATTATATGTTAATTAAATTTTAAAAAATTAAAAAATAAACCCAAAGCTAATATAAAAACTGAAATGTGCACAAATCCTTTACCTATTATGAAATGTTTTCTAGATATTATTAATCAAATTTGGTGAGGAAGGCAATGTGATTAAACATTCTCACTAATACATTGGGGATGAACTGTTTTACACCCTCAAAGAACTATTAATTTCTCAAGGAAGGCACTATCCTGAGAGCAGAGAAGAAGCTTGTCTTTCTAATCACTATGACTGGTAGAAACATATAACATCAGCAAAAATGAATTATTAGATTATATAGCTGGATTTAATAAAGCGAGCACAATTTGGTGCTCTTCACCACTGGAATGTCAGCTGCTAAAATATGGCTGTCATCTAATCTGATTATGGCAGGGGTATTATGACACAAGCTTTGAAGTAACATTAAAAACACTGGCTCTAAATTCAGGTCATATAGTTTGATCCACAGATGACTACCATCTCTAGAATCAAAAGCTGCTAAGAGATCAGAATACTGTGAGAACCTAATTTGTTTTAAACTATTTTCTCAGCAAGAACAAAATATAGCTGTGTTTGGTATTCTAAAATAGTTCCGGAAACTTGGTTGCTATATATACAAATGATATAGTGAAACAGACCTTCTGTATAAAAAAAAACAAAAAACAGGGGTGTCTGGGTAGCTCAGTGGGTTAAGGCCTCTGCCTTCAGCTCAGGTCATGATCCCAGGGTCCTGGGATAGAGCCCTGCATTGGGCTCTCTGCTCGGCAGGGAGCCAGCTTCCTCCTCTCTCTCTCTCTCTGCCTCTCTGCCTACTTGTGAACTCTGTCAAAACAAAACAAAACAAAAACAAACAAACAAAAAACAATAAAAAACACCAAAAAACAAAAAACAAAAAAACCCAAAACTGGAATAAATGTCCAGTTTCTATAAGATAGAGAAAAACATGTTTTGGGTTCATTATACTCAAACTATACTTGAGTGATGTGATTAAAGGTCTACAAAAAATTTTTATTATGTACTCCTACCTTAAGTTGTGAGCATATATACTCTATCATGCATATATATTTCTTTATAAAGTATATATAACACTATATTATGCACATTATAAAACATGTATAATAGAAATTTTGAAAGGGGTGCCTGGGTGGCTCAGTGGGTTAAAGCCTCTGCCTTCAGCTCAGGTCATGATCCCAGGGTCCTCGGATCGAGACCCGCATCGGGCTCTCTGCAAGGCAGGAAGCCTGCTTCCTCCTCTCTCTCTGCCTGCCTCTCTGCCTACTTGCGATCTCTCTCTGTCAAATAATAAAATCTTAAAAAAAATAAAAATAAAAATAAATACATTAAAAAAAAAGAAATTTTGTAAGGATTACATTAAAAAAGCACATATAGACATCATAAATGAACTACCTCAGGGTTCTAATATTTAATGCTAAAGACGTCAGACTTTGGAGACCACTGAATTAGATCAATGCCCTTCTTTTAAAACACTGAAGTATAATTTACACATAACACATAATTTCAGGTATACAAAATGATTCAATACTTATATAATACTGCAAAATGATCACCATCATAAGTGTAGTTTCCTTCTGTCAGCATACAAAGTTTTTTAAGTGAAATACAGTACGGTTGCCCTAGTCACCATGCTATACATTACTACACATAACCAATAAGACCAACAGTAGGGAGCTTACTGCCTGTGTTTTTTTCCTAGTAGTTCTATGACTTCAAATCTTGCCTTCAAGTCTTCAATCCATACTGAGTTTATTTTTGTATATAGAATAAGATACTGGTCCAGTTTTCCCAAACCATCTATTGAAGAGACTGTCCTTTCTCCACTGTACATTCTCACCTCCTCTGGCATAAATTAACTGACCATATATAGGTGGGTTTAATTCTATGCTCTCTATTCTGCTGTAGTAATCTATGTATCTGTTTTTATGCCAATACCATACTGTCTTGATTACCATACCTTTGTAATATAGTTTGAAATCAAGGAATGTGATGCCTTCAGCTTTGTTCTTTTTCAAGATCACTTTACCTATTCAGGATCTTTTGTGGTTCCACATAAATTTTAGAGACGTTTGTTCTATTTCTGCGAAAAATGTGACTGGGATTTTGATAACAATTGCACTGAATCTACAAACTGCTTTGGGTAATACATTTTAACAACATTAATTATTCCAATCAATGAACATATAATTTCCATTTATTTGTGTCTTGTTTCATTCATCAGTATCTTGTACTTTCCAGTGTAGACGTCTTCCACCTCCTTGGCTAAACTTCTTCTTAGGTGTTTTATTCTTTTTGATGTGACTGTAAATGAGATTGTTTTCTTAATTTCTCTTTCTAACCATCTATTGCTAGTGTATAGAGAGAACAGGTATTTGTATACTGATTTTGCATCCTGCAACTTTACTGAAGTTGTTTCTTAGTTCTCACAGTTTTTTTTTTTTTTTAAAGAAGATTTTATTTATTCATTTTAGAGAGCGAGAACACACGTGTGCACATGTGTGTGCAGGCAGAGGTGGGGAGAGGGAGAGAGAGAGAATCCCAAGTAGACCCTGTGCTGAGCACAGAGCCTGACAGGGAGCTTGATCCCAGGACCCTGAGATCATGACCTGAGCTGACATCAAGAGTTGGGCACCCAACGAGCTGAGCCACCCAGATGCCCCTAAGATGTTTTCCTTCATAGCAGAACTTAGAGCCTTGAAAATTCATTGTCACTATTTTGCAAATCTGTTTGGTCCTTGGTACCCTTTTTCTCATGCGGACTTTGGGGCTACTGCTGTACAAAGAACATTACCCATTCCATTTCCCACCTCTGGCAGCTAAGGAAACAAGTTCCCAGAGAGAAATTTGTGAGAGTCCTGGTGTCATCAGATGTGGGAGTAGACTGAAAGCCTGTCCAGTTCTCTTTCCACTAGGCTTTTTCCATGCCATTTGTTATTCTCACAGCTTTTTGGTGGAGCTTCACGGACTTCTATATATAAAATCATGTTGTCCACAAATAACAATTTTGCTTCTTCCTAATTTGGAAGCATTTTTATCTTTTTCCCGCCTAACTAGTCCAGCTAGAATTTCCAATACTATGCTGAATAGAAGTGGTGAGAGTGGGCATCCTTGACTTGTTCCTGACCTTAGAGGAAAAGCTTTTAGCTTTTCATCGTTGAGCATGATATTAGCTGTGGGGTTTGTCATATATGACCTTTATTATGTTGAGGTACATTTCCTTCATTCTTGCTTTGATGAGTTTTTATCATAAAGGATTTTGAACTTTGTCAAAGGCTTTTTTTGGCATCTGTTCAGATTATCATGATTTTTATCCTTAATTTGTTAATACCGTAGATCGTGTTGATTGATTTGCAAAGGTTTAGCCCTCCTCACATCCCTTCAATAAATCCCATTTGGTCATGGTGTGTGTTTTGGATCTTTTCATCTATATTCATCAGGGATACTGGCCTGTAGTTTTCTTTTTATTTTTTTTGTAATTGTGTTATGTTAGTCACCATATAATACATCATTAGTTTTTGATGTAGTGTTCCAAGATTCATTGTTTATGTGTAACACCCAGCGCTCCACGCAATACCACCATCAGGCTCACCCATCCCCTCACCTCCCTCCCCTCTAAAACCCTCAGTTTGTTTCTCAGAGTCCACAGTCTCTCATGCTTCATCTCCCCCTCCGATTTCCAACCCCTGCACTTTTCCCTTCCTTCGCTTAATGTTCTCCATGTTATTCCTTATGTTCCAAAAGTAAGTGAAACCATATGATAACTGACTTTCTCTGCTTGACTTATTTCATTCAGCATAATCTCCTCCAGTCCCATCCATGTTGATACAAAAGTTGGGTATTCATCCTTTCTGATGGCTGAGTAATATTCCATGGTATATATGGACCATATCTTCTTTATCCATTCGTCTGTTGAAGGGCATCTCGGCTCTTTCCAGTTTGGCTATTGTAGACATTGCTGCTATGAACATTGGGGTACATATGGCCCTTCTTTTCACTACATCTGTATGTTTGGGGTAAATACCTAGTAGTGCAATGCCAGGTCATAGGGTAGCTCTATTTTTAATTTTTTTCAGGAATCTCCACATTGTTTTTCAAAGTGGCTGCATCAACTTGCATCCCCACCAACAGTGTAAGAGGGTTCCCCTTTCTCCACATCCTCTCCAACATCTGTTGCCTTGTTAATTTTTGCCATTCTAACTGGTAAGGTGGTATCTCAATGTGGTTTTGATTTGAATTTCCCTGATGGCTAATGATGATGAACATTTTTTCATGTGTCTGCTAGCCATTTGTATCTCTTCTTTGGAGAAGTGTCTGTACATGTCTTCTGCCCATTTTTTGACTTACCTGTTTTTGGGGGGTGTTAAGTTTTACATATTTTACACCTAACAGACTGAGTCTTCCAGGTGCCCCTACTCTGATTCTTTTTTATATTTCTATCTTTTCAATGAATTTCTCAGTGAGTTCATCCATTTTTCTCTCCAGTTTAGTGATCATCTTTATGACTATTACTTTGAACCCTTTATCAGGTAGATTGCTTAACTCCTTTTAGTTTAGTTCTTTTTCTGAAATTTGGTCTTATTTTTTCACTCAGAACACATTCTTCTGTCTCCCTGGTTTATCTGACTGCTTTTATACATTAAGTAGGTCAGCTACATCTCCCTATCTTGAAGGTAGTGGTGTTATGAAGAAAGTATCTTGTGGGGCCCAGAAACACAAGCTCCCCAGTCACTAGAAACAAGTAGTCCTCTGTATGGGCTGCATGCGCCCTCCTGCTGCGACTGGGCCATTAGTGCCAGGGGCATGCTGGTGGGTGGGGCTGGCTCCAATGCCAGGCTGTTATTACTGTGGGCACACTGCAAGGATGGAGCTGGCCTCAGCCCAGCTGGTGAAGAGGCCTGGCTATGGTTGCTGCAGACATGCTGGTGGGGGCAGCTGGCCACCAGAATGGCTGGCTGCAAGGCCTAGCCACACCTGTTGCAGGCATGCTGGTATGCAGGGCTGGCCCCCATTTTATGGGGCATGAGTCACTTTGGAGCAGTGTCTGTCCCAGCCAAGGCTTCCCACCGTGGGGGAGGTGGGTAGAAGTTGCTTTGGGTGGGGCACTGATCCCGACAGAGGTTGCCTGCCAGGTTGTGGTGGGATAGGAGACACTTTGAAGGGTGCCTACAGGGGTAGGCTAGTCTGCAGGGGAACATGAAACGGGGTGAATGGTTGCTAGTGAGGCTGATGGGAAGGGTGTCAGAAAAAGTGTCTGCCGGAACTGGGTCAGCTAAAGGAGGACAAAAATGTGGTGCCCTCCAGTACTGTGTTCCCTGGAGAGAGTTCCTACAGATTCTCGCCCCTCTGGCACACGCCCTAATATTAGTCAATCTCCTTCATGCATGTTCCAGGCACTTTTACAACTGCTACCTCTGTTCTGGGTCTCCAAGCAAGTGAAACTGTTTGTTCATGGACTCTTTAAAAGCAGGGTCTTCATTCCCTCTAGGCGTCTTGGCCTCATAGAGTTAAGCTCCATTGATGTGCAAAGCCAGATGTTACAGAGGCTTTAACTTCCCAGTGCGGATACCCCCAGGGCAAGAGGAGCCCAATATGGGGCTTGAACGCCCCTCACTTCTCAGGGAGGACCTTTATACCTTGATATTTCTCCCACTTATGCTTTACTGTGCTAGGGGTTCATTTCCCAATCTGACCACGTCTCTGCCCCTCCTATTCTTCTTGACATGGCTTTTTTTTTTTTTTTTTAATTAACATACAATGTATTATTTGCTTCAGGGGTACAGGTCTGTGAATCATCAGTCTTACATGATTCACAGCACTCACCATTGCACATACCTTCCCCAATGTCCATAACCCTGCCACCCTATCCCTCCCCCGCCCCCCCCCCAGCAACCCTCAAGTCTGTTTCCTAAGATTAAGAGTCTCTTGTGGTTTGTCTCCCTCCCCAGTCCCATCTTGTTTCATTTTTTTCCCTACCTACCCCCCACCAACCACCCCCCCACCTCTCAAATTCCTCATATCAGAGATATGATAATTGTCTTTCTCTGATTGACTTGTTTCTCTTAGCATAATACCCTCTAGTTCTATCCACATCATTACAAATGGCAAGATTTCATTTTTCGATAGCTGCATAGTATTACATTGTGCGTGTGTGTGTGTGACATCTTCGTTATCCATCCATCTGTTGATGGACATCTAGGTTCTTTCCATACTTTGACATTGCTTTTTAAAATATCTTTAGCTGTTAAATATCTAAGAACTGTTCTGCTAGTCTTCAGGTTCTTCTCAGAGAGTTGCTTTACATGTAGTTCGAGCCTTGGTATCTCCATGGGAGGTGAACTCAGGATCTTCCTATGCCACCATCTTCCCATGAGTCTACCTTTAACTTTTAACATTTTAATTATAGGATGTGTTGGCACGGATCTCTTTGGGTTCACCTTTTATTTGGAACTCCCTGGGCTTCCTGGATCTGTGTGACTGTTTCCCTCCCCAGGTTAGGAAAGTTTTCATCCATTATTTCTTCAAATAAGTTTTGGTCCCTTCTGCTCACCCCCTTCTGCAGCTCCTATAATATGACTGTCATTCAGCTGTGAATGTTACTTATGTTGTCCCATAGGTCTCTTAGGTTATCTTTGTTTTTAGAAAAAAAAAAAAAAAAAAAAAAATTTTTTTTTTTTTAACCCCTGCTGCTGTTTGGGTTAGTTCCACTGCCCTGTCTGCCAGGTCACTGAGCTGTTCTTCTGCTTCATCTTATTACTGATTCTCTCTAGCATATTTTTCTAGTTCAGTCATTGTATTCTTCAGCTCTGTGACTTCCATTTGATATTTTCTTATATTTTCTATCTCTGTTGAAATTGTCTTCATCCATTCTTCTCCCAAGATCAATGAGCATCTTTATGACTATTACTTTGAATTCTTTATCAGGTAAATTACTTATCTCCATTAAGGTTTTTCCCTCTAGAATGTTACCTTATTCTTTCATTTGGATCATATTTCTGTCTCCTCATTTTGCCTAATTCTCTGTTTGTTTCTGTGTATTAGGCAAAATAGTGATCTCTCCTAGTACTGAAGGAATGGCCAGAGGGAGACTGAGAGTTTGTTTCATTCAGTCAACTGTCTGTGTAGTGCCCTGGAGGTAGCAGCCTGCCACAATTGCCTCCAACTGTCTCAGTCCCAAGAGGCCCAGAAATGCAAGGTCCACTATTCACCAGAGCCAGACATACAAGCCCTATGTGAAATACTTGCATTTCCTGGCTTTAGCAGAGTCAGAGGGGAGAACCAGCCCAGGAAGAGCCAGGCCATCCAGTTTGGCAGTGTGGGACTATGGGGGTGCAGAGAAGCAAGGCAAGCAGCACTAGCAACGTAGAAGTAGTGCAAAAATGGTGTCTCCTGGCACCTGTCTTCTGAGAGAGATCCAACTGACCCCTATCCCTCTGGCAGACACTTTAAACTCAGACAATTAATCTCCTTTACATATAGTCTATAAGATTTTTAACTTGCTCCTTTCGTACTAGGTTGCAGGACAAATTAGTCACATTCATATGCCCTTTAAGAGTAGAGTCTTACTTTCCTACAGCTTTTTGGGTATCCTTGACATGAAACCCACTGACGTCCAAAGCCAATTGTTTTGGGGGATCATTTCTCCAGTGCAGGTCCCAAGGGTTGGGGTACCTAACGTGGCTTGCTCCTCAAAGATAAGCTCCATATTTGTAAGATCACTCTCACTTGTGGATTACAGCACCAGGCGTGGGTTTGGTGAGTCCATATCTCTGCTCACCTACCTATCTCAATGTGTCCTTTTTGTTTTTTGTTGTGAAGGAGGTGTTCAGCTAGTTTTCATATCTTTTGTAGAAAAAAATGTTCTATGTGTAATTATAGATTTGGTTTGTCCATGGGAGAAGGGGAGCTTTGGGTCTTTCTATGCTACCATCTTGAATAATCAATGTCCACTCCTTTCTAAGACTTGCAGGCAGGAATCACACAGTACAAAAGTGTGTTAAGGGTTTCAACCCTTTTTCTCACAGGAAAGCAGAGTTCCAGGGCAAATTTTGAAAAGGAAAACTTTGCCTTTGACATTCTTCCACTTTCTCACAGTAATATCCACACTCCTAGAATGCTTCTTTTCTGGGCCTGTGTGTTGACCTAAGATACCTACAACATTCTAACCATGTACTTCATGTTCCATAACTGTCCCCTACAGACTCCTCATGAAGATCCTTTGCTCTGCTAACTCTTAAGTTCAATGTATCCAGGTTTCCATTCTCATGACTCTCTCCTTATCACTCAACACACTTCCCCTGGGCTGCCTTGTAATCTCAATTCTTCTTTCAATCCCTCTCTCTCAACATGTCCCCCAATAGCCCCCAGTCTGGATCTGTCCTCTGGGCTATACACATGTAATATCCAACCACCTACTAAATACCTGGATGTCCCACAGTCATAGTCAACTTTTAATTCATCCCTCCCTCCCTTCCTTTGTTCTCCTCAAACCTGTTCCTCACCATCAGCCTATACCCTTTTCTCCCAGGATAACTCCATCATGTACTGAGATGCTCAAGCCAGACACTGGAAGTCATCAATACATCCCAAACCACTGTCACAATCCACTGATTACTAAATCCCACAGATTCAGTCTTCTCAAAATCTCTTCAAACTACACTCTCCTTTTTATCGCTCTGCTTCCATTTTAGCAATTGCTCCCATCATGTTGGTCATAGATTAAAGCAGCAGGTTCTCAAGCTTTTTCACACCCATCAGTATGTAAGTTATTGTCCACAGAGATAGGAAGCCATGTGATGACAAGAAAATCAGATCCTGTTACCCTTCTTACCCTTAAAAACTCATCATTACAAGTACCAGGTCCTTCAGAGTAAAGACCAAAATCCTTCAGAAGGCTCAGAAATAGGCTGTCCTCTCACTTCTCTCCCTATATTCTAGTCATCTCATCCACTTGCAAATACCCAAATAATCCACTTTACCCACAGGTTTCTTTGGTTTTTTGTTTGTTTCACAAGATGCTTTCTCTGCTTAGAATACATCTTAATCCTTATAGCTAATATTTATTAAGAATTTAAGATATACTGGGGTGCCTGCGTGGCTCAGTTGGTTAAGTGTCTGACTCATGATTTCTGCTTAGGTCATGATCTCAGTCAGGAACACAAGATCAAGCCCAGTGTTGGGTTTTGCTTGGGATTCTCTCTCTCTCCCTCCCATTCCCCACTCATGAATATGCTCTTAAAAAAAAAAATTAAGATGTATCAAAAGCATGCCTTCTATATTAAATACCAGCACAATGAGTAAATGTCAATCACAGCACACACTGTATGGCATTAGAAACCTCTGCAGAGTTAACTGTTTTCCTCCATTACGAACCACTGTCATTCTCTCCAACCACCCCTACCACAAACACATTCTAGTGACTATAACTGATAATTCTATATTCATAAATCTTTATTATGTGTATCTGTATGACTGCTACTATCGCTTGACAATAATTTTCTTTAAATGCTTATAACAACAAAATCTTCTTAAGAAAACATTTCAGTCAAAGACTTTTCTAATACATCAAAGAATTCAATAGCAACTATAAAACAATTCCCATAAATATAAACTAGCAAGGGAAACAACAGAAAATTACTTCTTAAATGTTAAGATATATCTATAGTACAGATAAATCCATCTTCTCAAACTAAACAGATCAAAGCCCTTTAATCCTACTTGCAGCATAGGAAAACATTTTTAGACTGCTATATTTAATATATTTAATACTGGAGACCATTCAAATTATACCACTCCCAAATTACAGCACACTATAAGAGAAGTTCATTTACCACTGAACACTACATTATGTAGCTGTCTAGAACACTACCATACCTCCAATTTGTTTTTCTCAACAGCAGCTTGTAGAGAAGGAGAGGATACCAAAGGCTGAAGAGGAGCATCAGAGGAAGAAATCTGTGGAATGCAGATGAAAAGTCAGAAGAAGAAAGAGAAAAGGTGATAATCAGAACTGACAGGCACAGGAAAAAACCAAAACCCATACATTTCTGAGATATAAAAGCACTTAGAAGTATGTTAACTAAAAAAAAAAAAAAGTATTAAGTGGAGAGCATTGCTTTTTTTAAATTCCCACATGCAATTTCTAAAAATAAAAGTATTTATTACAGAACAGTGTGTGATTTAAAATAGGATTCACTATGATATAAAATTTAAAATGTACTCAGGTAAGATCATCCCAAAAGAATCTGAAAAATAAGCTTCTTGTATGGTAAAATTTTACTCAATGTTACTACTGAAATACTAATGCTCTAAAGCATGAAGACACATTGTTTCAAGTAGCAGGAGAGCATAAATGAATTTTTGTTTTTACTTGTATTAACTATTTTAAGTATGGAAAATAAAACTGTGCTGAAATAGTAAAAAGTTAAGTAAGTTTTAATCAGCTGTTTAAGAAAGAAAAAAAAGGTCTGGGAAGAAGGAGTGGGTTAATGCAATACAAAACTGAGCAGCAGGACTTATCAAAAAGCAATATATACACTTCCTTAAGATCACTATGTACAAACACCATTTCCAGTGTGGTATTTGCTGAATTACCCCAAAGCATTATGCGACAGTTATATATGCACCAGAGGCAATTGATATATGAAAATGGATTTCATCTAAAACCTTTTCATACATCTTCCTACCCAATTTCTACATGCATAGTTGATCACTCTAATGGAAGCATTATCTACCTGCTCTCTTTACTGCCAAAATATAACTGAAATATGTTTACAAAATGCACAGTACATCTTTGGAGCCATAAAACTGACATCTGTATATACTGCCCTATCATATCAAGAGTGCCTCTAAGGAACTGTTTAAAATAAAAGGTGCTATTATACAAAGGTCAAATGTACGTAATGTCAAAATAACATTGCGAGGTGAGTCCTCATTTAATCTACTTGTTACTAAGTTAGTTATGGTTTTAATTCTTGAATCACAACCCAAGATCATAAACTTTAGGGTGTTGTGTGTATTTTTTTATGCTTCAACACTGCTTGTTGGCTCTGTTATAATTGTGAAAATTAGCCATTTATTGACCACTAATGGAAGTTACACATGGCAAAGAAGATTTTAAAAGAAAAACTGCACCTTAAACCCTGGCTTCAAAGTTGCTTTATCCTACTGGACACTTACTTGCTAAAGATCTTTAATTGCCACTTTATGAAGAATATAAGAGACAAAAAAGCACACAAATTCACTTAAGATGATAACCTGTATCATAAAGACCTCTTTGCCCAAGCTCATGTTAATAGCTGAACATAAAATATAAATGAGAAATGGGTATATCAAGCATGTAGAGGGTTACCAACTCATGACAGTTCACTGTAAAAGTGTTTATTCTCCTTCTAACTGATTCGGCCAGCTTTAAAACTCAGAAGCAGCAATATAAAATTATTTAATAAGTAACAGTAATTTAATAAAGCATTTTAATGCTCCCTTCCAAAAAAGTGTTAATACTATGTTTCAGCTAGAAATAAACACAGAGGGTAGTTCAGTAGGAAAGACACTTTAAAAATCAACAGACAGGAGGGAGGAGTCAAGATGGTGGAGAAGTAGCAGGCTGAGACTACTTCAGGTAACAGGAGGTCAGCTAGATAGCTTATCTGAAGATTGCAAACACCTACAAATCCAACGGGAGATCGAAGAGAAGAAGAACAACAATTCTAGAAACAGAAAATCAACCACTTTCTGAAAGGTAGGACTGACGGAGAAGTGAATCCAAAGCGAAGGGAAGACAGATCGCGGGGGGAGGGGCTGGCTACTGGCAAGCGGCGGAGCAATGGAGCACAAAATCGGGACTTTTAAAAGTCTATTCCGCTGAGGGACATCGCTCCAAAGGCTTAACCGGGGTGAACCCCACGCAGGGTCAGCGTGGCCTCAGGTCCCGCAGGGTCACAGAAGGATCGGGGGTGTCTGAGTGTCGTAGAGCTTACAGGTATTAGAACGGGGAAGCCGGCTACAGAGACAGCCGAGGAGTGAGCTCTCAGCTCGGGGTTACCTTGAACCGGTCGCAGGCTCGGTAAGCGCGGAGCGCGGCTAGAGTCCAGGGTGATGGGAGTAATTGGGCACTGTTCTCTGAGGACGCACTGAGGAGTGGGGCCCCAGGCTCTCGGTTCCTCCGGGCTGGAGACTGGGAGGCCTCCATCTTCATTCCCACCCTCCGGAGCTCTTCGGAAAGTGCTCAGGGAACAAAAGCTCCAGAAAGCAAACCTGACGGGATTACTCAGCCCCACCCCTGGTAAGGGCGGTGCAACTTCGCCTGGAGCAAAGGCACTTGAGACTCACTACAACAGGCCCCTCCACCAGAAGATCAACAAGAAACCCCGCCAGGACCAAGTTCACCTACCAAGGAGTGCAATTTCAATACCAAGGAGAGCAGCGGAATTCCAGAGGAGGAGAAAGCAATGCAGGGAACTCATGGCTTTCTCCCCAAGATTCTTTAGCCTTGCAGTTAATTTAATTTTTTTTTCTTTTTCAATTTTTTTTCTCTTCTTCTGCTAAATTTTTTTTAACTTTTACCCTTTTCTTTTTTAACATTTTCTAACTAGTTTATCTAATATATATATTTTTTTCCTTAATATATTTTTTCTTTATTCGTTTTCTTTTTT